>NC_056448.1:9857906-10170406 GCF_018296145.1 Oncorhynchus tshawytscha
ATGTATTTCAAGGCCTACCTTCAAACTCAGTGCCTCGTTGCTTGACATCATGGGAAAATCAAAAGAAATCAGCCAAGACCTCAGCAAAAAATTGTAGACCTCCACAAGTCTGGTTCATCCTTGGGGGGCAATTTCCAAATGCCTGAAGGTACCATGTTCATCTGTATAAACAATAGTACGCAAGTATAAACACCATGGGACCACGCAGTTGTCATACCACTCAGGAAGTAGACACGTTCTGTCTCCTAGGGATGAATACCATCCCAACCGTGAAGCACGGGGGTGGCAGCATCATGTTGTGGAGGTGCTTTGCTGCAGGAGGGACTGCTGCACTTCGCAAAATAGATGGCATCATGAGGGAGGAAAATGATGTGGATAGATTGAAGCAACATCTTAAGACATCAGTCAGGAAGTTAAAGCTTGGTCACAAATGGGTCTTCCTAATTGGCAATGACCCCAAGCATACTTCCAAAGTTGTGGCAAAATGGCAACAAAGTCAAGGTATTGGAGTGGCCATCACAAAGCCCTGACCTCAATCCTATAAAAGATTTGTGGGCAGAACTGAAAAAGCGTGTGTGAACAAGGAGCCCTACAAACCTGACTCAGTTACACCAGCTCTGTCAGGAGGAATGGGCCAGAATTCACCCAACTGAAATAAATCATTCTCTCTACTATTATTCTGACATTTCACATTCTTAAAATAAAGTGGTGATCCTAACTGACCCAAGACAGGGAATTCTTACTAGGATTTAATGTCAGGAATTGTCAATAACTGAGTTTAAATGTATTTGGCTTAGGTGTATGTAAACTTCCGACTTCAACTGTACGTATGTCATATGTGTGTTACAACTGAAATGTGTTAGTTTGTGTGTGTGTGTTACTAAGTGTTTGTGTGTTCTCTCCTCAGAGACACCTTTCTCCTGAGGACTTTGAGCGTCTGTTCGGAATGCCCATTGCTGAGTTCGACCGCCTGTCGCTATGGAAACGGAATAATCTGAAGAAAAACGTTCAACTTTTCTAGCAGGAAGTGACCTTATCCGTCAGACAGGAAACAGGAACCGCTGCACTGCCTAACAAAGAATACCACACAACACCAAACTATCACTCCCTAACTATCCATTTCACATACTAACTTATCCTATATCATATCGTACACATATTCTTCTATCTGTATGTTCCTTCGTATCCTTTAGTCACCACTAGCTTTACTATAGAGCATCAGTATAGAGACAAGCCTGACCCTAACCAACCCTATCATTTGCAATGAGAATCTCCTAGTATCTACTGCCTCCCTACCCCCATACACAGACGCAACAGCCTACACACACAATACATATTATGGCTTTTAATACTCAGAAACTGGAAATATTATTTTCATGATAAATCCATGTACATTATCAGAGATCTTGTAAATGTGGTTAATGATTGATCGATTGGGATCTTTGTCTTCTGTAACGTATTAGTTCTTAATTCATGTTAATGTGTTACCCAAGATTGAGGTTGACCAAGAGAGATTATATCTCTTAGTCTCACAAAACAGTAGAGCAATCTTTTTTCCCTGTGGAACATCAGAAATGACTAACATTCCAATCCCACATCGAACCAAGGACCAGACCCATAACCCCTACCTCCCAACCCTACAGTGTATATGCAGAGTTTAGAAAATGAATAAAATATGAATAAAATAAAGCTGTGTTTATTTTTTTTTGTAGAATGCTAATGTATAAAAGAAAAACTTGTTTTCAACAAATTCTACAAGTTAACAAAATTGTTCCTTTTCAGTTTTTATTGAATGGAGTGATACATCTACAGAAATCAGAGGCCTCGCAGTACAAGTACTTGACAAAAAAAAAACATATATTTTTTATTCAGCTATTAAGAAAAACCTTGATTAAACAATCTCTGTACATTCTGTGAGATATGTTGAGGAGCTGGAACAGAAGTCAGAAACAAAATGAGGCCCCGGCCCCCCTCTCCCACCCCCTTTCATACAGTACACCTCCACAACACCATTCTCTATTAACGCCCCCCTCCCCCACAACCAAAAACCCACACTCCAAACAGCCACTCGTCTCGCAGACTCACCTCCACTTAGTCATCATCCACCTACTCCCATCCTCTCCACACACAAACCTTTCACTCATACATCTTTCTCTCTCTCACACACACAATCTTCAACTCCTCCACTGGTAACCAACTGACATCTTCGCAAAGAGACAACTCTCATCTTTACTTCACCCCCCCCTGGCTGATCTAGGTATAACGCCTAATTCTACTTTTCGTAAAAATAAAAAAAAATAAAAAAAACAAAGTCAAAATCACATTGAGAGAAGGGAACATTTATAATGTACATATATAATATAAATGTCAATACTCTGTCACACTATCATTGGCATAAGAAAGGATGGATTTAATGCAATGGAGGTTCCAATCGATTATTCTTTTTTACTCAAGTGCTCTTGCTTGCTCTTTTTGGGTGGGACACAAACAGACACGGCAAATGTACTTTAAACTTTATCTTAGGCACCATAGCGTAGGTACTTCATATTTTAGGTACCATAGCCGAGATACTTTATATCTTAGATGAGTAAAGACCTTTATATGAGTTACAGCACAGGTCTTCCTTTGCCAAGCACACAAAGTACAGATAAAAATGTGTTCTGAATATTATCCCAAATATCAACTCAAAATTACAAAATGGATTTGCCTTTTATTTAATACGGCAGTGAAGCCCCAGCCTAGGGCCAGTCTACATAGAAATGTACATTGTATATTGAATCGTTATGTATCATTTATAGAAATGTACACTGTAGATTTAATCATCATGTGTCATTTGTTCAGATCCACTTTTAAACTGATGACATTAGATTCATTCTAGATGAAATAAATAAACATGATGTTGGACTGATTCTCTGGAGGCCAAGTAAGAAAGACCCATCCTACTGCCCCTCACAGAGAGAAGAGGGGGAGAGAAGGAGAGGAAGAGAGGGAGAAAAGAAAGGAGAGAAAGAAGAGGAGACGAAGAGGAGAAGAAGAGGGAAGGGGAGACAGTGAAAAAAGAGAGGACAGCAGAGAGGGAGAAAGGCACAAGAGAAAAAGGGAGAAGAGGGAAAAACAGAGGGAGAGAGTGAGGGAGGTGGGCCAGGTGTCTAGGCCTGTGTGTTGGTCCCATTCTTGTCGGGTGGGGCGCTGGCTGTAAGGTTGTTGGAAGGGGGAGGAGCATCTTGGCGGGGGGGCATCCTCTCATTGACCCTGTCCAGACCTCGGGCCTCCTCAAAGGACTGGATCTTATGCTGCGGGTTGAACCCTTGGATGGCTGGAGGAGAGATGTAGAGTTTAGCATCAGTGCAGGAACCCAACACACATCACAGTTGCAGGGTATAAAGAGGGTAAGGGGGATACAACTCTAGGTTGGGATGATGCTGGGTACGGGAGGTATATGGGTAAAGAGAAAGGATAAGGTACTAGGTAGTGGTCATATGTATAGTCTAATATGGTAATGTTAGGTTGCTAATACATGATAAACTAGTATAGTTTAATATGGTAATTTAGTCACTAATACATGGTAAACTAGTATAGTCTAATATGGTAATGTTTAGTCGCTAATACATGGTAAAGTAGTAGTCTAATATGGTAATATTTAGTCGCTAATACATGTTAAGTAGTATAGTCTAACATAGTAATGTTTAGTCACTAATACATGGTAAACTAGTCTAATATGGTCATGCTTAGTCTCTAATACATGGTAAACTAGTTTAATATGGTAATGTTTAGTTGCTAATACATGGTAAACTAGTATAGTCTAATATGGTAATGTTTAGTCGCTAATACATGGTAAAGTAGTATAGTCTAATATGGTAATATTTAGTCGCTAATACATGGTAAAGTAGTATAGTCTAATATGGCAATGTTTAGTCGCTAATACATGTTAAACTAGTATAGTCTAATATGGTAATGTTTAGTCGCTAATACATGGTAAAGTAGTATAGTCTAATATGGTAATATTTAGTCGCTAATACATGTTAAGTAGTATAGTCTAACATAGTAATGTTTAGTCACTAATACATGGTAAACTAGTCTAATATGGTCATGCTTAGTCTCTAATACATGGTAAACTAGTTTAATATGGTAATGTTTAGTTGCTAATACATGGTAAACTAGTATAGTCTAATATGGTAATGTTTAGTCGCTAATACATGGTAAAGTAGTATAGTCTAATATGGTAATATTTAGTCGCTAATACATGGTAAAGTAGTATAGTCTAACATAGTAATGTTTAGTCACTAATACATGGTAAACTAGTCTAATATGGTCATGCTTAGTCTCTAATACATGGTAAACTAGTTTAATATGGTAATGTTTAGTTGCTAATACATGGTAAAGTAGTATAGTCTAATATGGTAATGTTTAGTCGCCAAAACATGGTAAACTAGTATAGTCTAATAGGGTAATGTTTAGTCACTAATACATGTTAAACTAGTATAGTCTAATATGGCGACTAATACATGTTAAACTAGTATAGTCTAATATGGCAATGTTTAGTCGCTAATACATGTTAAACTAGTATAGTCTAATATGGTAATGTTTAGTCACTAATACATGGTAAAGTAGTTTAATATGGTAATGTTTAGTCGCTAATACATGGTAAACTAGTTTAATATGGTAATGTTTAGTCGCTAATACATGGTAAACTAGTTTAATATGGTAATGTTTAGTCGCTAATACATGGTAAAGTAGTATAGTCTAATATGGTAATGTTCAGTCGCTAATACATGTTAAGTAGTATAGTCTAATATGGTAATATTTAGTCACTAATACATGGTAAAGTAGTATAGTCTAACATAGTAATGTTTAGTCACTAATACATGGTAAACTAGTCTAATATGGTCATGCTTAGTCTCTAATACATGGTAAACTAGTTTAATATGGTAATGTTTAGTCGCTAATACATGGTAAAGTAGTCTGATATTTTATTCAAATGGCACTCCCCAATCTGAGCTCTTTGTTGCAGGTGCATGGTAACATGAGAAAAAAGAAGAAACCTGCACACTGCTCTTGTTAGTATCACTGTGATACTAGAAAGAGCAGTGTGTGGGTTTCTTCTTTTTTTCTCAGACGAGAGAGGTTTAGTTGTTAGACTTGGTGGTTAGAGGTAAGACACTTACTTCAAGAACATCAAGGCAGCATGGGCAAACAAACGAGAGCGATTGAGACCAGGTGGAAGAGAAAAAGAGGGAGTGCAGGGGAGAGAACGAGGGAGTGGAGGGTAGAGAAAGAAGGAGTGGAGGGGAGCAAACTGGCATAAACAGTCTGATACTTTAAGGTCAATAGCCTGATATTTTGTGTTGCTAGTTAAGCTAACAAAAAAAATGAGAAACACTGTTTACATGGTGGTTATGTAGATCAATACTGACTAATGGGCAACATTTTGTCCACAAAACTGCACTTAACCCTGTTAAAAAAAATACCTTAAACCCCCTAAGGTTGATGTCCGTGCCCCCGGGGAAATAAAATTAGCATAATAAATAAGCTAGAGACGTTAATTATTATTATTTTTTTTTAAATGGATGCAACTCAATCCACCGCATCTGCCTATGTCGCACTTCCGCATCTGAGGTGAAAGGTGACAGAGCTAGAACAGTGTTTGTCAGACCATGAGACATCCCGAAAATTGGTCTTCTCAAAAAATCCTCTGAAGCGTCCGAATGGCCTACAAACTATTATGGAAAAATGAGACTCTCACAATGGCGTTCTCCATTTTTCTCTACGACCTCCACAAGTGTCAGACTCGGCTGAAGTTGGTACAGCTGATCTGCCAACTTCTGTCTGTAAGGTCCGAACCGTTTGGTCGACAAACTAATATGACCCCTCTGTGCAAAGATGACTCTCACAAACATGTACATGTCGGTTGTTTTGCCCGGGGATGCCCACTGGCCTCACAAGATTCGTCTGTAGGTCCCCGGTACCAGTTGACAAAAATGAATGGAAGTACAGTATATATAGAGACTATTTAATGCCAAAAATATGGGGTTAAATACATGTAAACATTAAAAATAAAAAAAACAACACTTCCTGATCTTTCTAATATCGCTCCGATTTAGGGGAGACACTTCAAAACAAACTTGATCTTTTTTTTGGAACTATCTGTTATTCAATGTTTTTGTATGGGCTAATAGCAGTAAGGTCCAAAATAATAATTAATAAAAAAAGTCTCTGATGGGTTGAAGGTAGAGTTGGTAATATGTACATAAACAACAATAAGCTCAAACTTTGAGGAGGGAGGAGGGGAGAGAGAGAAAGAGAGAGAGAGATGACAAATGACTTGCGTACCTCGTGCCTCTTCTGCCTCTACGGTAGCTGTGTAAGCGTGAGTAGTAGAGCCATGCCCAAAACATACAGAGAGAGAGTGTTAACATTACCAACAGAACCAGATCAGTGAGTAATCAATGCATTCAGAGAGTGTTAAACATCATATATAGTCAGTGAATTATGTTTTCAATGCATTCAGTGTTAAACATAATCTATAGTGAGTTACACTACATGGTCAAAAGTATGTGGACATACGTTCAAATGAGTAGATTCAGCTATTTCAGGCACACCCCTTGCTGACAGGTGTATAAAATAGAGCACACAGCTATGCAATCCCCATAGACAAACATTGGCAGTAGAATGGCCCGTACTGAAGAGCTTAGTGACTTTCAACATGGCACCGTCATAGGATGCCACCTTTCGAACAAGTCAGATGGTCAAATTTGTGCCCTGGTCAACTGTAAGTGCTGTTATTGTGAAGTGGAAACGTCTAGGAGCAGCAACAGCTCAGACACAAAGTGGTAGGTGACACAAACGCACAGAACGGGACCACAGACTGCTGAAGCGTGTAAAAATGGTCTTGTCCTCGGTTGAAACACTACCAAGTTCCAAACGGCCTCTGGAAGCAACATCAGCACAACAACTGTTCGTCGGGAGATTCATGAAATGGGTTCCTTGGCCGAGCAGCTGCACACAAGCCTAAGATCACCATGCACGATGCCAAGTATCGGCTGGAGTGGTGTAAACCTTGCTGCCATTGGACTCTTGAGCAGTGAAACACGTTTTCTGGAGTGATGAATCACGCTTCACCATCTGGAAGTCCGATGGACGAATCTGGATTTAGCAGATGCCAGGAGAACGCTACCTGCCCCAATACATAGTGCCAACTGTAAAGGTTGGTGGAGGAGGAATAATAGTCTGGGGCTGTTTTTCATGGTTTGGGCTAGGCCCCTTCCAGTGACAGGAAATCTCAACGCTACAGCATATGACATTCTATACGATTCAGTGCTTCCAACTTTGTGGAAGGCCCTTTCCTGTTCAGCGTGACAATGCCCCCGGGCACAAAGCGAGGTCCATACAGAAATGGTTTGTCGAGATCGGTGTGGAAGAACTTGACTGGGCTGCACAGAGCCCCGACCTCAACCCCATCAAACACCTTTGGGATGAATTGGAACGCCAACAGCGAGCCAACCATAATCGCCCAATCAGTGTCCGACCTCACTAATGCTTGTGGCTGAATGGAAGAAAGTCCCCGCAGCAATGTTCCAACATCTAGTGGAAAGCCTTCCCAGAAGAGTGGAGGCTGTTATAGCAGCAAAAGGGGACCAACTCCATATTAATGCCCATGATTATGGAATGAGATGTTCGATGAGCAGGTGTCCACATACTGGCCATGCAGTGTATGTTCTCAATACATTTAGAGAGTGTTAAACATCTATAGTCAGTGACTTGTTATCAATCCAGTCAGTCAGTCAATGATCATTCAACCACATCCCCAACCTCCCCCTGCCCTCTCAACCCCGACACAGGAGTACTAGGATTTACAGTGACAGTCACACATACACCCAGTCACAGTGGTTAGTGCAGAAGGAGTGCAGGAATGTTTTTGGTTTAAGAGCTTGATCGAGGTTTAAATATATTTTTGTCGGTTAAAAGGAGAATGTGGGATTGGTGTGTGTGAGTGAGAGGTAGTGTGCGTTCTGGGAGAGAGAGGGAGAGAGTGATTTAGTAGTGTGGGTGTATGTGTGTGTGAGTCAGAGAGAACGAGAGAGGGGGGGTGATGAAGATTTTGTCTGTTGGTGAGTTTGAGTGCAGGCAAAAGAGAAAGCATGATGCCATAGTAATTCAGGTTAGAGTGTATGAGTGTAAGTGTATGTTTGTGTGTAGGTTTAGGTGTGTATACGTACCGCTCTCCAGGGTCTGCCGTCCTCCAGACAGAACTCCTACAGGCAAGGCCCCAGTCGGGGTCAGCCCCTTCAGCTGTAACACACTCTCATTCTCCTCTCTGTCAACACACACAAATTACATTTTCAAATTCAAAAGCATGGTTGTTACAAGGGAGGCACCGTAGAAAGATTGGATTGAAAGCTGAACCTAACCAAGGCCAGATATAATCTGTATGCAGGTCTTTCATCAATACTGTCTGTAATGGTGTGCCCCAGGGCTCTGTACTTGGTTCTCTCTTATTCACTATTTATATAAATAATTAAGGCAAAAATGTGCAACTTCACTTTTATGCTGATGATACTGTTATTTATTGTTTTGCCTCGTCTCTCACAAAAGCTTTCCAGAACATGCAAACGGCTTTTTATACAGTTCAACATATCTTGTGTCAATTGAAGCTCATCCTCAATACTGACAAAACTAAACTAATGGTGTTTTCTAAAGCAAGAAATAAATCTCTGAACCTTTCACCCATTACTACCTGTCAGGGCAAGGAGATTGAGACTGTAACCTCAAAAATATCTTGGCATTTTAATTGATGACGGCCTCTTTTAAAATTGAAGTTGTGATTTTATTTTAGGAATAAAGGCCTGTTTTTCTTTTGAAGCCAGGGGGCTAGTATCAGCTTCATTCATGCCTTTACTAGACTATGGGGATATTTCATATATGAATGCTACCGCTCAGTGTTTGAGATCAATTGACACCCTTTACCATGGCACTTTGAGATTTATTTTAAACTGAAAAACCCTTATGCACCACTGCACCAGGGTTGGCTGGCCTTCTCTAGTCACTCGTAGGCTGTCACTCATATACTTTTATTTACAAAGCCATTTTGGGTTTACTACCATTTTATTTGGCTATTTTTATTGTTCAGAAATGTGGTGGGTATTCTCTTCGTTCGCAGGACTTTATCCTGCTAACTGTTCCAAGTGTCCGAACTGAATTTAGTAAAATGGCTTTTATGTACTCTGCACCATCGTCTTGGAACGCCTTTTAAACTGGAAGAACTTGTCCCGATTGGTATTTTTAAATCACTGATGAATGATCTTGAGACGGATTCCCTGACCTGTCAATGTTTTTAATTTGCTGTTTTATTATTTTGTTATACTCTTGTGAATTCTATGGTTTTTTACTAGATTACTTGTAGTGTTTCATGTTGTCTGTCTGTAATTGTGTAATGACTTGGTGCTGCCTATCTTGGCCCGGAAGCTCTTGAAAAAGAGATTTCAAATCTCAATGAGCCCTTCCTGGTTAAATAAAAGGTAAAAATAAAATAAAAAAACCTTTACAGAGGTTGATTACGTCATCAATAAAACCGTATAGAGACAAACACACACTTACCGGAGTACAGAAAAGACGCGGGCCATCTTCCCGATCGCTCGGATCTTATTCCTGATCACCTCCTTCCTCACAGCAGAAGTTCCAGCTGAGAGAGAGAGACAGAGAGTGGAATGGGGAGAGAGAGGGGGGTAAGGGACTGGTGAAACTAAAACTACCCATCATAGTCACGCACATCACGACACACACTGGCAGTGTTCAAGAGCATCAAAACTCATGGGTAAATTGTGATCTATAAATATTGAGTAGTTATTTATGATGCTAGATCAGTAGATCAGTCCGTCTCGACTCTCCTTTAAAGTCGAACACGCGTGCACCCGCACACAGCTCAGCTGATACTCAGCTGGCATGTGGCATCAATAGAAGCTTTGATAAGGTATTGTGCAACAACAGATATTTAAGACTGAATAGTGTGATTTGGCCACGTTTTTTATTTATGTTTTATTTTACCTTCATTTAACTAGGCAAGTCAGTTAAGAACAAATTCTTATTTTCAATGATGGCCTAGGAACAGTGGGTTAACTGCCTGTTCAGGGGCAGTACCTTGCCAACCTTGCCAGATTTGAACTTGCAACCTTCCGGTTACTAGCCCAACGCTCTAACCACTAGGCTACCCTGCCGCACCAGGTTGTGGTTTGACTTGGATTCCATTTTTATGTTGTCACTGGCTTATACACAATACCCCATAATGTCAAGGTAGAATTGTTTTTCAAAATTGCTAAAATGTCTTGAGTCAATAAGTATTCAACCCCTTTGTTGCGGCAAGCCTAAATAAGTTCAGGAATACAAAATGTGATTAACAAGTTGGGTAATATGTTACATGGACTCACTCTGTGTGCAATAATAGTGTTTAACATGATTTTTGAATTACTACCTCATCTCTGTACCCCACACATAGAATTATCTGTAAGGTCCCTCAATCGAGCAGTGAATTTCAAACACAGATTCAACCACAAAGACCAGGAAGGTTTGCCAATGCCTTGCAAAGAAGGGCACCTATTCGTAGATGGGTAAAAATAAGAAAAAGTAGACAGTGAATATCACTTTGAGCATGGTGAAGTTATTACACTTTGGATCAATACGCCTACAGTTGAAGTCGGAAGTATACATACACTTAGGTTGGAGTCATTAAAACTTGTTTTTCAACCACTCCACACATTTCTTGTTAACGAACTGTAGTTTTGGCAAGTCGGTTAGGACATCTACTTTGTGCATGACAAGAATTTTTCCCAGAATTTTTTACAGACAGATTATTTCACTTATAACTCACTATCACAATTCAATTGGGTCAGAAGTTTACATACATCAAGTTGACTGTGACTTTAAACAGCTTGGAAAAATCAAGAAAACTATGTCATGGCTTTAGAAGCTTCTGATAGGCTAATTGGAAATCATTTGAGTCAATTGGAGGTGTACCTGTGGATGTACCTTCAAACTCAGTGCCTCTTTGCTTGACATCATGGGAAAATCAGAAGAAATCAGCCAAGAACTCTGCATTTTAATTTATTTTTTTTAGACCTCCACAAGTCTGGTTCATCCTTGGGAGCAATTTCCAAATGCCTGAAGGTACCACGTTCATCTGTACAAACAATAGTACGCAAGTATAAACACCATGGACCACGCAGCCGTCATATTGCTCAGGAAGGAGACAGGTTCTGTCTCCTAGAGATGAATGTACTTTGGTGTGAAAAGTACAAATCAATCCCAGAACAGCAGCAAATGACCTTGTGAAGATGCTGGAGGAAACAGGTACAAAAGTATCTATATCCACAGTAAAACGAGTCCTATATCGACATAACCTGAAAGGCCGCTCAGCAAGGAAGAAGCCACTGCTCCAAAACTGCCATCAAAAAGCCAGACTACGGTTTGCAACTGCATATGGGCACAAAGATCGTACTTCTTGGAGAAATGTCCTCTGGTCTGATGAAACAAATATAGAACTACTTGGCCATAATGACCATCGTTTGTTTGGAGAAAAAAGGGGGAGGCTTGCAAGCCGAAGAACACCATCCCAACCGTGAAGCACAGGGGTGGCAGCATCATGTTGTGGGGGTGCTTTTTGGCAGGAGGGACTGGTCCACTTCACAAAATAGATTGCTTCATCAAGAAGGAAAATTATGTGGATATATTGAAGCAACATCTCAAGACATCAGTCAGGAAGTTAAAGCTTGGTCGTAAACGGGTCTTCCAAATGGACAATGACCCCAAGCATATACATCCAAATTTGTTGCAAAATGGCTTAAGGACATCACAGTCAAGGTATTGGAGTGGCCATCACAAAGCCCTGGCCTCAATCCTATAGAAAATGTGTGGGCAGAACTGAAAAAGCGTGTGCGAGCAAGGAGGCCTAAAAACCTGACTCAGTTACACCAGCTCTGTCAGGAGGAATGGGCCAAAATTTACCCAACTTATTGTGGGAAGCTTATGGAAGTCTACCCAAAACGTTTGACCCAAGTTAAGCAATTTAAAGGCAATGGTACCAAATACTAATTAAATGTGTTAACTTCTGACCCACTGGGAATGTGATGAAAGAAATAAAAGCTGAAATAAATAATTCTCAACTATTATTCTGACATTTCACATTCTTAAAATAGCGTGGTGATCCAAACTGACCTAAGACAGGGAATTTTTACAAGGATCAAATGTCAGGAATGGTCAAAAACGGAGCTTAAATGTATTTAGCTAAGGTGTATGTAAACTTCCGACTTCAACTGTAGTCACTACAAAGATACAGGCGTCCTTCCTAACTCTGTTGCCGGAGAGGAAGGAATCCGCTCAGGGATTTCACCGTGAGG
This sequence comes from Oncorhynchus tshawytscha, assembly GCF_018296145.1. Classification (NCBI taxonomy): domain Eukaryota; kingdom Metazoa; phylum Chordata; class Actinopteri; order Salmoniformes; family Salmonidae; genus Oncorhynchus; species Oncorhynchus tshawytscha. Next base: position 9,870,293 of record NC_056448.1, read on the forward strand.
CCAAAAGTGAATTTAAAACAGTTTACTGGCTGTGATAGGAGAAAACAGAGGATGGATCAACAACATAGTAGTTTACCACAACACTACCCTAATTGACAGTCAAAAAAAGGAAAGGAAAGCATGCAACATCGTTTACAACAAGGCACGAAAGTAATACTGCAAAAAATGTGTCAAAGCATTAGACTTTTTGTCCTGAATACAAAGTGTAATTTTAGCGGCAAATCCAAGACACATTACTGAGTACCACGCTCCATATTTTTAAGCATAGTGGTGGCTGCATCATGTTGGGTATGCTTGTAATCGTTAAGGACTGGGGAGTTTGAGGATAAAAAAAAAAGTAACACAATGTAGCTAAGCACAGATTCAGCTGGCATTACACACTTGGCTAAAATAACACTGTAGTTCTGTTGTCATAACTTTCATAGATACATTTTGGAAACAGAAGATGCGCTATAGGAATGACGGAGTCCATCCAAATCATCTTGGCTCCTGGACCCTGTCTAGGGCTGGGCGGTATACCATATTTTACGATATACCGGTATTGATGCACGGACCGGTTTGGGTTTTTACTTTACCTTCTATAACAGTATTTGAATGTTTGGTTTGTTAAATGTGATAGGCCGTGTGTAACATCCATTTTTATATTTTACTTAGCTATTTGAGCCTTCTCTCTCTCCCCTTGCCGCTTTCAATACAGACATAGCCCTGCCCCCTCTCACTAAAGGAGCACGTGTTGTTCGTCGACCATGAGACACTTTTTTTCAGTCTGCATGGTCAATACAGCACATTTAACAATGCTTTTTTAATTGTACCTTTATTTAACCAGGTAGGCCAGTTGAGAACAAGTTCTCATTTACAACTGCGACCTGGCCAAGATAAAACAAAGCAGTGCGACACAAACAGAGTTACACATGGGATAAACAAACGTACAGTCAATAACACAATAGAAAAATCTATATATAGTGTGCAAATGTATTAAGAATAGGGAGGTAAAGGTAATAAATAGGCCATAGTGGTGAAATAATGAAAATGTTGCATTAACACTGGAGTGATAGATGTGCAAGTAGAGATACTGGGGTGCAAAGGAGGAGAAGAAAAAAATAACAATATGGGGATGAGGTAGTTGGGTGGGCTGTGACAGGTGCAATGTTCGGTAAGCTGCTCTGACAGCTGATGCTTAAAGTTAGTGAGGGAGATATGAGTCTCCAGCTTCAGTGATTTTTGCAATTCGTTCCAGTCATTGGCAGCAGAGAACTGGAAGGAAAGGCGGCCAAAGGAGGAGTTGGCTTTGGGGATGACCAGTGAAATATACCTGCTGGAGCGCGTGCTACGGGTGGGTGCTGCTATGGTGACCAGTGAGCTGAGATAAGGCGGGGCTTTACCTAGCAAGGACTTATAGATGACCTGGAGCCAGTGGGTTTTGTGACGATTATGAAGCGAGGGCCAGCCAACAAGAGCATAGAGGTCGCAGTGATGGGTAGTATATGGGGCTTTGGTGACAAAATGGATGGCACTGTGATAGACTACATCCAGTTTGCTGAGTAGAGTGTTGGAGGCTATTTTGCAAATGACATCGCCGAAGTCAAGGATCGGTAGGATAGTCAGTTTTACGAGGGTGTTTGGCAGCATGAGTGAAGGATGCTTTGTTTGCGAAATAGGAAGCCGAATCTAGATGATTTAATTTTGGATCGGAGATGCTTAATGTGAGTCTGGAAGGAGAGTTTACAGTCTAACCAGACACATAGGCAGTTGTAGTTGTCCACATATTCTAAGTCAGAACCGTCCAGAGTAGTGATGGTAGACGGGCGGGCGGGTGCAGGCAGCAATCGGTTGAAGAGCATGCATTTAGTTTTACTTGCATTTAAGAGTAGTTGGAGGCCACGGAAGGAGTGTTGTATGGCATTGAAGCTCGTCTGGAGGTTTGTTAACACAGTGTCCAAAGAAGGGCCAGAAGTATACAGAATGGTGTCGTCTGCGTAGAGGTGGATCAGAGACTCACCAGCAGCAAAAGCGACATCATTGATGTATACAGAGAAAAGAGTCGACCCGAGAATTGAACCCTGTGGCACCCACATTGAAACTGCCAGAGGTTTGGACAACAGGCCCTCCGATTTGACACACTGAACTCTATCAGAGAAGTAGTTGGTGAACCAGGCGAGGCAGTCATTTTAGAAACCAAGGCTGCCGAGTGTGCCGATAAGAATGTGGTGATTGACAGAGTGGAAAGCCTTGGCCAGGTAGATGAAAATGGCTGCACAGTACAGTCTTTTATCGATGGGGGTTATATCGTTTAGGACCTTGAGCGTGGCTGAGGTGCACCCATGACCAGCTCGGAAACCAGATTGCATAGCGGAGAAGGTACAGTGGGATTCAAAATGGTCGGTGATCTGTTTGTTAACTTGGCTTTCGAAGACTTTAGAAAGGCAAGGTAGGATAGATATAAGTCTGTAACAGTTTGGATCTTGAGTGTCTCCCCCTTTGAAGAGGGGGATAACCGCAGCAGCTTTCCAATCTTTAGGGATCTCAGACGATATGAAAGAGAGGTTGAACAGGCTAGTAATACGGGTTGCAACAATTGCCTCATCATTTTAGAGAGGGTCCAGATTGTCTAGCCCAGCTGATTTGTAGGGGTCCAGATTTTGCAGCTCTTTCAGAACATCAGCTATCTGGATTTGGGTGAAGGAGAAATGGGGTAGCTTGGGAAAGTTGCTGTGGGGGGTACAGAGCTGTTGACCGGGGTAGGGGTAGCCAGGTGGTAAGCATGGGACAACCGGAGAAAAATGCTTATTGCAATTCTCGATTATCGTAGATTTATCAGTGGTGACAGTGTTTCCAAGCCTCAGTGAAGTGGGCAGCTGGGAGGAGGTGCTCTTATTCTCCATGGACTTTACAGTGCCCCAGAACTTTTTGGAGTTTGTGCTACAGGATGCAAATGTCTGTTTGAAAAAGCTATCCTTTGCTTCCTAACTACCTGTGTATATTGGTTCCTAACTTCCCTGAAAAGTTGCCACAGTATCTTTTTGTGCTGGTCAAGGACAGTTACGTCTGGAGTGAACCAAGGGCTATATCTGTTCCTAGTTCTACAATTTTTGAAAGGGGAATGCTTATTTAAGATGGTGAGGAAAGCACTTTTTATTTTATTTTACCTTTATTTAACTAGTCAAGTCAGTTAAGAACAAATTCTTATTTTCAATGACGGCCTAGGAACAGTGGGTTAACTGCCTGTTCAGGGGCAGAACGAAAGATTTGTACCTTGTCAGCTCGGGGGTTTGAACTTGCAACCTTCCGGTTACTAGTCCAACTCTCTAACCACTAGGCTACCTCTACTGACGGAATGAGGTCAATATCCTTCCAGGATACCCGGGCCAGGTAGATTAGAAAGGCCTGCTCACTGAAGTGTTTTAGGGAGCGTTTGACAGTGATGAGGGGTGGTCATTTGACAGCAGACCCATTATGGACGCAGGCAATGAGGCAGTGATCGCTGAGATCCTGGTTGAAGACAGCAGAGGTGTATTTAGAAGGCAAGTTGGTCAGGATGATATCTATGAGGGTGCCCATGTTTAGGGATTTAGGGTTGTACCTGGTATGTTCCTTGATAATTTGTGTGCGATTGAGGGCACCTAGCTTAGATTGTAGGACGGCCGGGGTGTTAAGCATATCCCAGTTTAGGTCACCTAACAGTACAAACAATGAAGATAAATTGGGGGCAATTAATTCACATCTGGGGGCTGAGGGGGGTCTATAAACAAGTGGCAACAGTGAGAGACTTATATCTGGAAAGGTAGATTTTTAAAAGTAGAAGCTCGAACTGTTTGGGCACAGACCTGGTTAGCATGACAGAACTCTGCAGGCTCTCTCTGCAGTAGATAGAACTGCCAAAGGGGGTGGAGTTGCAATCTTGGCGGAAAATGTTGTGGTTGGAGATGGACATTTCTGAATTTTTGGTGGCCTTCCTAAGCCAGGGCTCAGACATGGCTAGGACATCAGGGTTGGCGGAGTGTGCTAAAGCAGTGAATAATACAAACTTAGGGAGGAGGCTTCTGATGTTAACATGCATGAAACCAAGGCTTTTATGGTTACAGAAGTCAACAAATGATAGCACCTGGGGAATAGGAGTGGAACTGGGGGCTACATGCCTGGGTTAACCTCTACATCACCAGAGGAACAGAGGAGGAGTAAGATAAGGGTACAGCTAAAGGCTATAAGAACTGGTCGTCTAGTGCGTTGGGACAGAATAAAAGGAGCAGATTTCTGGGCGTGGCAGCATAGATCCAGGGCATAATGTACAGACAATGGTATGGAAGGATGTGAGTACAGTGGAGGTAAACCTAGGCGTTGAGTGACGATGAGAGAGGCTTCATCTCTGGAGGCTCCAGTTAAGCCAGATGAGGTCATTGTTGATGACAACAATGCTGTTTTCACTTTGCAACTTAGTATAAATCCAGTAGCGTTCCATAATTCACTAGTAGTTTGTGTCTGTTACATCTGCAAACAGCTAGTTTGTCTTTTCTTAGCAAGTTGGGCCTAAATCGTTTTAGCTGGCTGGCTGGCTAGCTAATAAATGTACTGAGTCAGAGCAAACGTAATTAGCTATACAGCCTGATAATACCAGAGATATAGACCTAAATCAGCATGTTTGTGCAACAGTACCTTCTAAATCAAAGAGGAATATTCAAAGAATTAATATGTTAGCTACATGAACTAGCTAAGAGAAAACATTAAATGTAGCCCAAGATTATAGCATCCCCGAGGAAACACTTAACACTTTGGATCCTACCCTGCTACAATAACTCCTCCATTGCATTTTAATGAGTTATCATGTGAAACACTGTATTAAAAGTGCACACTATTATATTCTACCTATATAATTAGATGAATCATTCTATTTCCATGATTACAACAGGTCACCCAAGTGTTTTCCTCTAAATCGCAAGTAAAATTGCAATTGCAACATTTGCTGAAAAATATGGCCTAGATTGTTTGCCCATATCGTGCATCCCTTCGTGGCAGTGTGGAAATGTAATTTACTGATGGTCCCTAGGCTATTTAAGAACATAAAATACAGGCAAATCGTAATTTCTTTGTTGAAATACCTCAATATGATATTTTGGCCATATCGCCCAGCCCTAACCCTGTCCATGCATTTTAAGGCTGCTTTGAGAAAATGATTTATCAGTGACCCAAGCCCAGCTCAGATAATCCCTACCCTTGAGTCGCCGAGTTGCCGTAGTGCTGCTGCAAATGTACATTGTCCCAGGGGCATTGGCAGTCATAATGTAAGTAACCTCATTTCTGTCCCTCTAACTCCCCTGAATGACCCTCCCAATCCTACATCTTTTGTATGCAGTAATCATGGGCCTATGAACCTGAGTTACACTGCAAGCACTGAGCCGGTTTGCCTTAGAAGGAAGTCCACTGTGTGCAGCTCTCCCTGCATCATCAGCTCAAACATAAATATCACTGTCATGTCTACCTCTAATAAGCTTGTCAAGTAAAGCAATAAAAAAAGAAACACCAAAAAGTGCTAAAAAGAACTTACGAGTAACCGATAACATTCATATACTGACTATCTCTGAAAGTCACTTAGATAATGCCTTTTGATGATAGTGGTAGCAATACATGGCTTCAACATCTTCAGAAGAGACAGGAATGCCAAATGGTGGAGGTGTTGCCGTGTATGTTCACAGTCATATTCCTGTAAAGCTTAGAGAGGAAATGCTGTTGATGTAATATGGCTACAGATGATTCATTTGCCTCCCCTAAAGCCCATTCTAGTGGGAAGCTGCTATAGACCACCAAGTGCACACAGTCAGTATCTGGATAATGCGTGAAATGTTTGATAATGTATGTGCTATCAACAGAGAGGTATTTTCTGGGTGACCTACATATTGACTGGCTTTCATCAAGCTGCCCACTCAAGAAAAAGCTTCAAACTGTAACCAGTGCATGCAACATGGTTCAGTCAACCTACCAGGGTAGTTACAAACAGCACAGGAATGAAATCCTAAACATGTATTGATCATATCTTTACTAATGCTGCAGAAATCTGCTCTAAAGCAGTATCCAAATCCAACAGATGTAGTGATCATAACATAGCAGCCATACCCAGGAAAACCAAAGTTCCAAAAGCTGGGCCTAATATAGTGTGTATAAGATGCAAGATGTTTCACAATGTGTTTTCTAGTGATTCCTATGTTGAAAATGTGGTGTGTAATTTTATTTATTTAACTAGGCAAGTCAGTCTTATTTACAATGACGGCCTACACTGGCCAAGCCAGGATGACGCTGGGCTAATTGTGCGCCGCCCTATGGGACTCCCAATCACGGCCGATTGTGATGCAGCCTGGATAATGAGGAGCAACCAGACGCTGCACTTCATACATTTATGAAATTGCTTATTCCAGTTACTAAATAAGCATGCACCTATTAAGAGAATGAATGTAAAAACATTTGAATCAGTGTGGAATTGAAAAATTGTAGGGTTGAGATGGATGACGCAAAGGGAATGACAAATAGATCTGGCTGCACAGCCGATTGGCAAACACACTGTAGATTGAGAAATCATGTGACAAAACCGAACAAAAAGAAGAAGAAACTGTACTATGAAACAAAGATAAAGAATGATAGTAAAAAAGCTGTGGAGCACCTTCAATTAAATTTTGGCCAAAAAGGCAAACTCTGCTCCATCATTCATTGAATCAGATGGCTCACTCATCACAAAACCCACTAATATTGCAAACTACTTAAATTATTTTTTCATTGGCAAGGTTAGGAAACTTAGGCATGACATGCCAAAAACATATTCTGAACCTACACATCCATGCATAACTGACCAAAGTATGAAAGATAAGCATTGTAATTTTAAATTCCGTAAAGTAAGTGTGGAAGAGGTGAAAAAAATAACAAGCCACCTGGGTCTGACAACTCAGATAGAAAATGACTGAGAATGATAGCGGACGATATTGCCACTCCTATTTAGCATTTCACTGTAAGGTCACCTGTTGCATTCAGAGCATGTGACAAAAAATGTCATACAATTTTATTTGCAATCTCTTCAATCTAAGCCTACTGGAATGTGTGTGCCTACAGGCCTGGAGGCAAGCAGGTAAGGGCATTCAACACTTATATAAGTGACTGATGATTGGCTGAGAGAAATTGATAATAAAAAGATTGTGGGAGCTGTTTTGTTAGACTTTAGTGCAGCTTTTGACATTATCGATCATAATCTGCTGCTGGAAAAACTTGTGTTTTTGGCTTTACATCCCCTGCTATATTGTGAATTGTCTAACAGACCACAGAGTGTGTTCTTTAATGGAAGCCTCTCCAACATAATCCAGGTAGAGTCAGGCATTCCCCTGGGCAGCTGTCTAGGCCTCTTACTTTTTTCAATCTTTACTAATGACCTGCCACTGGCTCTGAGTAAAGCATGTGTGTCTATGTATCCTAATGACTCAACACTAGACACATCAGCAAGTGAAACCCCTGCAACACTTAGAGATGCAGTCAGTTTCAGAATGGGTGGTAAAAAATAAGTCCTAAATATTTCAAAACAAGAAGCATTGTATTTGGGAAAAATCATTTGGGACAAATCATTCACTTGCAATGAATAATGTGGAAATTGAGCAAGCTGAGGAGACTAAACTGCTTGGAATAACCCTGGAATGTAAAACTCATGATCAAAACACATTGATGCAACAGTAGTTAAGGGCCTAGTTTTGTCGCACCTGGATTAATGTCCAGTTGTGTGGTCAGGTGCCACAAAAAGAAAATTACAACTGGCCAAGGGCAGCAGGGCTGGCCCTTAAATGTACACAGAGAACTAACATTAATGATATGCACATCAATCTCTCTTGGCTCAAAGTAGAGGAGAGATTGACGTCATCATTACTTGTATTTGAGAGAGGTATTGACATGTTGAATTCAACAAGCTGTCTATTTAAACTACTAGCATGGCCATCCATGCATACACCACTAGACATGCTACCAGAGGCGCACAGTACTACATAGAGCCATGACTAAATGGAACTCTATTCCACATCAAATAACTCATGCAAGCAGTAAAATTTGCTTTTAAAAAAAACAGATAAATACACACCTTTACGGAACAGCAGGGACTGTGAAGACACACGCACACGTGGATTTTGTGTTGTAGATATGAGGTAGTAGAGGAGTGGCCTGAGGGCTTACACTGTGTTGTGAAATATGTTGCGTAATGTATTGTAATGTTTTTAAAATTGTATATGACTGCCTTAATATTGCTGTACCCCAGGACTAGTAGCTGCTGCCTTGGCTAATGCAAATCGATAATAAATACAAATACTGAAACCCTGTTTCAGTCTGCTTTCCACCAGACACTGGGAGATAAAACACAAGCCCAAATCTACACTGGAGTTGCTTACCAAGAAGAAAGTGAATGTTCCCGAGTGGCCGAGTTACAGTTTTGACTTATATCTACTTGGAAAAACAGTTGAAGTCGGAAGTTTACATACACCTCAGCCAAATACATTTCAACTCAGGAATTTCACAATTCCTGACATTTAATCCTACAAAAAATTCCATGTCTTAGGTCAGTTAGGATCACCACTTTATTTTAAGAATGTGAAATGCCAGAATAATAGTAGAGAGAATGATTTTTTTCAGATTTGAATTCTTTCATCACATTCCCAGTAGGTCAGAAGTTTACATACACTCAATTAGTATTTGGTAGCATTGCCTTTAAATTGTTTAACGTTTTGGGTAGCATTCCACAAGCTTTCCTCAATAAATTGGGTGAATTTTGGCCCATTCCTACTGACAGAGCTGGTGTAACTGAGTCAGGTTTGTAGGCCTCCTTGCACGCACACGCTTTTTCAGTTCTGCCCAAAAATGTTGTGTAGGGTTGAGGTCAGGGCTTTGTGATGGCCACTCCAATACCTTGACTTTGTTGTCCTTAAGCCATTTTGGCACAACTTTGGAAGTATGCTTGGGGTCATTGTCCATTTGGAAGACCCGTTTGCGACCAAGCTTTAACATCCTGACTGATGTCTTGAGATGTTGCTTCAATATAACCACATAATTGTCCTCCCTCATGATGCCATCTATTTTGTGAAGTGCACCAGTCCCTCCTGCAGCAAAGCACCCCCACAACATGATGCTGCCACCCCCGTGCTTCACGGTTGGGATGGTATTCTTCGGTTTGCAAGCCTCCACCTTTTTCCTCCAAACATAACAATGGTCATTATGGCCAAAAAGTTATATTTTTGTTTCATCAGACCAGAGAACATTTCTCCAAAAGGTACAATCTTTGTCCCCATGTGCAGTTACAAACCGTAGTCTGGCTTTTTTATGGTGGTTTTGGAGCAGTGGCTTCTTCCTTGCTGAGCGGCCATTCAGGTTGTGTCGGTATAGGACTCGTTTTACTGTGGATATACATAGATACTTTTGTACTGGTTTCCTCCAGCATCGTCACAAGGTCCTTTGCTGTTGTTCTGGGATTGATTTGCACAGTATGGTCGTCTCCAGGAGACAGAACGCGTCTCCTTCCTCAGCGGTATGACGGCTGCGTGGTCCCATGGTGTTTATACATGCATACTATTGTTTGTACAGATGAACGTGGTACCTTCAGGCGTTTGGAAATTGCTCCCAAGGATGAACCAGACTTGTGGAGGTCTACAATTTTGTTTCTGAGGTCTTGGCTGATTGATTTTCCCATGATGTAAAGCAAAGAGGCACTGAGTTTGAAGGTATGCCTTGAAATACATCCACAGGTACACCTCCAATTGATTCAAATGATGTCAATTAGCCTATCAGAAGCTTCTAAAGCCATGACATCATTTTCTGGAATTTTCCAAGCTGTTTAAAGGCACAGTCAACTTAGTGTATTGTATACTTCTGACCCACTCGAATTGTGATACAATGAATTATAAGTGAAATAATCTAAATAATTACTTGTGTCATGCACAAAGTAAATGTCCTAACCGACTTGCCAAAACTATAGTTTGTTAACAAGAAATTTGTGGAGTGGTTGAAAAACGAGTTTCAATGACTCCAACCTAAGTGTACGTAAATTTCCGACTTCAACTGTATATGGCGATTGTGTAAAATGGGTGAGATTTTATTTTTTTTAAATGGAGAAAAAAAATTGAATTCAGGCTGTCAATCAACAAAATGTGAAATAAGTCAAGGGGTATGAATACTTTCTGAAGGCACTATATCTCCGGGGCTAGTTTGTGTTTGTCAAAAGATTACACAATGTAAATGAGTCCATATTTTCATGCTGGCACACCTTTTAGTTATCATTAAATGCTTTCAAAATGTGTACATGATTTTCAAAAAAATATATAGTTGGTTTGAGGTTTATAAATCATAATTTACCGATGGTCCCTAGGCTAAATTTACCACAGGCATTACAATACGGTGGCGTGCAGCTGCACTCCGGATTGATAATCACTTGTGTGCAGCCAGCTGGGGGCATATGGTTTGATTTGAAACAAACCCCACTTTCATTCACGTTGTGACACTGTCTCGTCCACAAATCACACAATACTGTCTCGTTCACAAATCTCACAACACTGTCTCGTTCACAAATCTCACAACACTGTCTCGTTCACAAATCTCACATCACTGTCTCGTTCACAAATCTCACATCACTGTCTCGTTCACAAATCTCACAACACTCTGTTTTGGATGAGACAGACTTTAAGACCAAAATGTTCTTATTTACACTTAATAGTACATTTTGAGAGTGGAATAAATCTTTCTGACTCATATTCTGACTAATATTAACGCCACATAGGCTATTTTCTAAATGAGAAGTTGGTTTTTAGGGGCAGTTGCTCTTTAAAAGCAGACCTTCAGTCTCAAACTTATAATTGATGCTTTTAACCAGAGGAAGAGGCGACGCAAGAGGTTTCACTTTTGCCAAAATCTGTCCATAAATACCCCAATGCGTTTCTATGGGCTTATCTTGCACCTAAGCTTGTCGCCTGCCTTCCTGCCTTTGAGACAAGGACTCAAGGGCGGCAGATGAGCATTGCGTCAATTTTAGGGATATGTACGGTTCTTTGAATATTTGAACGGATGCTAGTATTCGAATACTTGTGAGAGTATACATTTTAGCGAGAAAACAATGATTGGCCTATTTTATAACTGAAAATTGTAATATTCATGTGACATAGTTGCATACAAGAATATACCATGATTTTCAAATGATTCATTTCATAAAACAACCAACTTTTCAATTTAGTTTTTACAACGTGCACGGTGCGCCCCATACAAATACTGACAGATGACCGGTAGCCTTCATGTGTGTAACTTGCTGTTTTTGTTGGCCAATCAAGGGGGCAAAGAGGCTCAGCGTGTAGCAAGTGGAGTGAGAGTTTACTAAAGCAATGCAAAATGGATGAAATTACAGAATTAAAAGTTACAGAAATGAGAAGGAGTACGGCAACCAACAGGTAGGCAACCAACAGGTAGGCTGTTGTTTTATCTGAATGGGGGTTTGGGAGAAAGTGCAGCATGTGGCCTCAACTAGCTGACTAGCGGAGCTAGCTTCTCTAGCTAGGCTACTCCAGTCAAGACAGGCACTGTTATATGGGATCATAAAAACATTGTGGCTGCTACAAGTGAGATCTAGGCTGTAGTAGAGTTGCTCTCTCTTCCCCCGTCTGCTCGTTCCCATCTCATAAATTACAAACCGGCCCATCTGCAGCTGCAGCAATAGCGCGGCAGCCTTTATCCCTCACGCAGCAGTGCTCAGGTTAGAAGAGTCACATGTATTTTGAATATCCGGCCAAAAAATGCATGATACTATTCCAATAGTGAAATTATTTCAAACCCCCATCCCTAGTCATTATATACAGATCTTTGTTCTAACAACCCTTTAGATCTGTCTATTTACCTTCACATCTACCGTTGCTCTGTGATGAGCAATAACGCACTTCAGTCAAAAACAACTTCACTTCCTTAAGTTTCAGTTCCTCCTTGAAGAAACCAAATGCTGCTATTTCAGCCTCTTCTCATCATTTGCTTACATTGAAAGTCAATATATATAAAACATATTTAAATAAATAAAAAGAGTTCTTAACAGGGCGTGTTTTTTTTTTTACCCTCGCAGGTGTCGTCTCCTTCAGACATGAGCTCGTCGTCAGAGCAGATGTTGAGCACGTTAACCAGCATCTCTGTCACTGTAGGAACACACACACAGGGTTACCACACGAACACACGTTATCTCACAGGTCAGTTTTGCAAAGGTAACATGGAGCCCAAAGTTATCACACACACACTCACCTTTCTCGCCTACAAAGGGCAGAGACCAGGTGAAGACGTCCATGAAGTTGGGCAGCCAGTAGGGGTGGGGGGAGCAGTTGAACTGCCTGATGTTCATCACGTTGTTCTCATACTTCAGCACCGCCGCTACAAGGACACACACACATATATACATAATCTATCTACCCTGTGTTGCCATGGTTTCTATCCTGTCGTCATGGTTTCTTCCCTGTTGTCATGGTTTGAAATGGAGTGTGGCCTTGGTCATTTCTTTACCTTTGTTGTTGTACACGTCCAGGTAATTCGGAGCAGAGAAGATCGTGATCAGAGAAGGAAAACCTGTCGTCTGGCTTTTCCTGTACATTCTATACCTGAAATACACATTAAACAGGAAATACACTGTTAATATCACGAAACAGTATTATACTACTACTAATATTATTATAATTATTCATGCGTCATATCATGGATAATACTCACCCAGCGTCTTGGGCTTCATGTGCTCTTATTACTGACAGCAGATTATTGTTCATCAGAAAGTCACATACTGCTGGGTAACTGTAGAAGTAGGAGCAGCCTCTAACAGAGTTATGAGCAAAGTGTTCCTGGGTCTTCTCAGAGCCGTAGTCTTCTCCAGGGTCTGACCACAGCAGGTCACACATGGGTCCGAATGCAGGGGGCTCCTTAAACCGATCCAGCTGGTCAACACAAGAGTTAAACAAAGTTGATCTACAGGGTTTCCCAATTAAAACACAGTTAAATAACTCATTAGACCAGTCAAAACACTTAACATAGCCAGCTAAACCAATTCAAATGATTAAGTTAACCCAGAGCAGGTCAGGGGATAGAAGTCAGGGGTCATACCTTGCGTATGTCATCCAGGCAGGTGATTTCAGGGCTCAGGCCTCCGTGGACACATAGGAACTGCTGGTTGAGGAGCGCAGCCAAGGGAAGGCAGTCAAACGCCTCCATACACGCATCATACACACGCTCAGAGTACTTTATCTTACCTAGAACACAACAAAGAGGACATTATTACTATTACACCCATGCACCCACCCACACATAGGCACACCCACAGGCGCACACACTAAATACACAAGGGCCACTCACACTAAATACACAAGGACCACTCACACTCTTGTTTAAAGGTGAAGTACTCTGTGAGATGTCGGCACTCATGGTTTCCTCTGAGTAGGAACAGAGTGGTGGGGTGGTTGATCTTCAGAGTCCACAGGAACAACACGCACTGAAGATAGAAAGAGTGTGTGTGAGATCCCTCTCATGATGCTAACGTTAGTATAATAATAAGAATCATAGCTAAGACGCTAACGATAGCTAGCTACGATTCCTACCATGACGCTAACGTTGGCTACGATTCCTACCATGACGCTAACGTTGGCTACGATTCCTACCATGACGCTAACGTTGGCTACGATTCCTATCATGGCGCGAACTTTGGCAACGATTCCTATCATGACCCTAACGTTGGCTACGATTCCTATCATGACGCTAGCGTTTGTTACGATTCCTATCATGAAGCTAGCGTTGGCTACGATTCCTATCATGACACTAGCGTTGGCTACGATTCCTATCATGATGCTAGCGTTAGCTACAATTCCTATCATGATGCTAGCATTAGCTACGATTCCTATCATGATGCTAGCGTTAGCTACGATTCCTATCATGATGCTAGCGTTAGCTATGATCACCACAGCTAGGATAAAGGCCAACTTCTCTCACATTTCCTCCCATGCGCCAGCCACCTAGCAAATCAAGTTCAAGACAATGAGATTCAGTTCCTTGCCATTTGATTAAGGGCTAGCAAGACGCACACACAGCAGAAAGAAAGAGAGCAATGACGTGGGGCACATATCTTCACATACACTATGTGACGTAGTACGGAATTTTCAGGGACCACTTGTCTCTAAAGTGCTACTTTCACAACTACTGGCGCTACTTTCACAACTACTGGCGCTACTTTCACAACTACTGGCGCTACTTTCACAACTACTGTCGCTACTTTCACAACTACTGTCTCTACAGCGCTACTTTCACAACTACTGGCGCTACTTTCACAACTACTGGCGCTACTTTTCACACTTTCACAACTACTGTCTCACAACTACTGGCGCTACTTTCACAACTACTGCTACTTTCACAACTACTGGCGCTACTTTCACAACTACTGTCGCTCTCACAAGTCTCTGCTACTTTCACAACTACTGTCTCTACAGCGCTACTTTCACAACTACTGTCTCTACAGCGCTACTTTCACAACTACTGTCTCTACAGCGCTACTTTCACAACTACTGTCTCTACAGCGCTACTTTCACAACTACTGGCTCTACAGTGCTACTTTCACAACTACTGGCTCTACAGTGCTACTTTCACAACTACTGGCTCTACAGTGCTACTTTCACAACTACTGGCTCTACAGTGCTACTTTCACAACTACTGGCTCTACAGTGCTACTTTCACAACTACTGGCTCTACAGTGCTACTTTCACAACTACTGGCTCTACAGTGCTACTTTCACAACTACTGGCTCTACAGTGCTACTTTCACAACTACAAAAGTACCGGAGAATCTCTTTAATTCATTAGAATACATGCTATTCACAGCCTTCCCACAATATTTTTAAACCCAACTGTGTGTGTTGGGTTAGGGAGGGTAGTGTGCGTTTCTGTTCGTCTGTGTGGGGGAGGGCGGTGGTACTGGGTAGTGTGCTTCCTGTCTATTTAAAGATGTGCTCCTAAGCCCTGCGACTCAAGGCTGTGTAACAGGCCATGACTCCAAATGTCAGATGTAACAGCAGATGCTGAAACACACACTGACCTCGATGCTGAAGTACCCTCGATCGACATAGTCCCCCAGGAACAGGTAGCGGGTGCTGTTGGGCGAGCCGCCCACCTCAAACAGCTTCATCAGGTCAAAGAACTGGCCATGGACATCCCCACACACTGCAACACACACACACACACATTAGAGGTCCGTCTGTCGGAATATGTTAGGGGTTAATTAGAGGTCAGAGGTTACCTGTAATAGGTGCTTCCACCTCCAGCATGCATTTCTCTTGTCGCAGGATGTTGGCTCCATCAGTGATGATGCGTAGAGCTGCTTCCTCCTCAAGGCGGCCCTCCTTAACCAGATGGCTCTTCAGTACCTCAACACTGGGCTTCCCATCTACATACAGGTCCTTTACAGTCAGCCTGGAACCAGGGGGGTAGGGCACCGCTACAACACAATAAAAACAACATTTGTCATTTATTTTTTTATTTAACTAGGCAAGTCAGTTAAGAACAAATTCTTATTTACAATGACGGCCTACCCCGGACAATGCTGGGCTAATTGTGCGCTGCCCTATGGGAGTCCCAATCACGGCCGGATGTGATGCAGCCTGGATTAACGGAATACACACTACTAACTAGAGGTTAATCGGCATGGCCGATTAATTAGGGCCGATTTCAAGTTTACATAAATTGGTAAATCGGACTTTTTGGATGCCGATTATGGCCGATTACATTGCAATCCACAAGGAAACTGCGTGGCAGGCTGACCACCTGTAACGCGAGTGCAGAGTCAAAAGGACCTTGTGGCTGCAAGGAGCCAAGGTAAGTTGCTAGCATTAAACTTCTTACAAAAAACAATCAATCTTCACATATTCACTAGTTAACTATACATGGTTGATGATATTACTAGGTTAACTAGCTTGTCCTGCATTGCATACACAGTTGAAGTTGGCAGTTTACATACACCTTAGCCAAATACATTTAAACTCAGTTTTTCACAATTCCTGACATTTAATCATAGTAAAAATGCCCTGTCTAAGGTCAGTTTGGATCACCACTTTATTTTAAGAATGTGAAATGTCAGAATAATAGTAGAGAGAATGATTTATTTCAGATTATCACATTCCCAGTGGGTCAGAAGTTTGCATACACTCAAATAGTATTCGGTAGCATTGCCTTTAAATTGTTTAACTTGGGTCAAACGTTTTGGGTAGCCTTCCACAAGCTTCCCACAATAAGTTGGGTGAATTTTGGCCCATTCCTCCTGACAGAGCTGGTGTAACTGAGTCAGGTTTGTAGGCCTCCTTGCTTGCACACGCTTTTTCAGTTCTGCCCACAAATTTTCTATAGGATGAGGTCGAGGCTTTGTGATGGCCACTCCAATACCTTGACTGTGTTGTCCTTAAGCCATTTTGCCACAACTTTGGAAGTATGTTTGGGGTCATTGTCCATTTGGAAGACCCATTTGCGACCGAGCTTTAACTTCCTGACTGATGTCTTGAGATGTTGCTTCAAAATATCTACATAATTTTCCTGTCTCATGATGCCATCTATTTTGTGAAGTGCACCAGTCCCTCCTGCAGCAAAGCACCCCCACAACATGATGCTGCCACCTCTGTGCTTCATAGTTGGGACGGTATTCTTCGGCTTGCAAGCCCCCCCCCTTTTTCCTCCAAACATATCAATGGTCATTATTGCCCTACAGTTCTATTTTTGTTTCATCAGCCCAGAGGACATTTCTCAAAAAAGTATGATCTTTGTCCCCATGTGCAGTTACAAACCATAGTCTGGATTTTTTATGGTGGTTTTGGAGCAGTGGCTTCTTCCTCGCTGAGCAGACTTTCAGGTTATGTTGATATAGGACTCATTTTACTGTGGATATAGATACTTGTGTACCTGTTTCCTCCAGCATCTTCACAAGGTCGTTTGCTGTTGTTCTGGGATTGATTTGCACTTTTCGCACCAAAGTACATTCATCTCTAGGAGACAGAACGCGTCTCCTTCCTGAGCGGTATGGCGGCTGCGTGGTTCCATTGTGTTTATACTTGCGTACTATTGTTTGTACAGATGAACGTGGTACCTTCAGGCGTTTGGAAATTGCTCCCAAGGATGAACCAGATTTGTGGAGGTCTACAATTTTGTTTATGAGGTCTTGACTGATTTCTTTTGATTTTCCCATGATGTCAAGCAAAGAGGCACTGAATTTGAAGGTAGGCCTTGAAATACATCCACAGGTACATGTCCAATTGACTCAAATGATGTCAATTAGCCTATCAGAAGCTTCTAAAGCCATGACATTTTCTGGAATTTTCCAAGCTGTTTAAAGGCACAGTCAACTAAGTCTATGTAAACTTCTGACCCACTGGAATTGTGATACCGTGAATTATAATGAAATAAACTGTCTGAAGACAATTGTTGGAAAAATTAGATGTCCTAACCGACTTGCCAAAACTATAGTTTGTTAAAAAGACATTTGTGGAGTGGTTGAAAAACAAGTTTTAATGACCCCAACCTAAGTGTATGTAAACTTCCGACTTTAACTGTAATCAATGTGGTGCCTGTTAATTTATCATCGAATCACAGCCTACTTCAACTTCGCCAAACAGGTTATGATTTAACAAAAGCGCATTGCCGATAAAAGCAATCTTTGCACAAATGTACCTAACCATAAACATCAATGCCTTTCTTAAAATCAATAGACAGAAGTATATATTTTTAAATCTGTATATTTAGTTCAAATAAATTAATGTTAGAAGGCAATTTTAACTCGGGAAATTGTGTCACTTCTCTTGCGTTCAGTGCAAGCAGAGTCAGGGTATATGCAACCGTTTGGGCCGTCTGGCTCGAGTAATCGGTATCGACTTTTTTTGGTCCTCCAATAATCATTATCGGCATTGAAAAATCATAATCGGTCGACCTCTACTACCAACACTAACCGCTGTAAATAATTGGTGCATTAAACACCCTCTAGCATCTATTGGTCAATTGAACCCCAGGACCCACCCCCTAATGTATCTATTGGTCAATTGAACCCCAGGACACACCCTCTGGAGACCTCAGGGTGCCCATCCTTTCACAAAAAGGTGTTGGCTCTAGAGAAAGACAGAGAGCGTTTATGGGTGTACTGCATGGCTGAGTGAGTGGGTAAGAATAGAGCGTCACATTTGCATTAGGACTAGTTACTTTATCAGGAAGAGCAGGTTTGACTGGCAAATAACCATCTCTATCTGTGTCTCTCTCTCTTCTGTCTGTCTCCAGGCTATATTAAATGTTAAGTCCTAGCCACATTATTAATCTACCAATCATTCATTAGAACCCGGTCTTTTATGTTATCATCGGCGTGGCGCCAGGTATTGCATCCATAATTTCCGCTATGAAAATAGCAAAAATATTTATTCCCTTCGGTCTCGCTATATCTCGATTGGCTTTCTCGGCCGAGTGATCTAGTTAGTGTAAAACTTCAAAACAGAAGCAGGTCACACAGACAGATTGAGCCAATCATGTCACATTAAACTAGTTCATCATATCTAACCCATACACTGAATACTGGTTCATCTTATCCAGAGTGACTCCACACTAAACACATTCTAGTCCCGGGCCCATATCCATAGAGTTCTTCCCTGGGACCTGCATCAGGGCCCATATCCATACATGCATGTGTGACATAGTCGTTACACAGGCAGAGTGATGCAGCTGGCTGGCCTGATCAGGTTACCATCGGTAAATAAGCCAAAAGGTCAAAACGTCAACCCTCACAGAGCATTGACAACCCACTCACACAGGCGCCCACACACACACACACACCTCTTACCAAAAACGGATTATTGATCGCAGCCAATTCTTTTAAAAAGCATGCTTGCGTCGCACTAGAAACATTTAAAGGCATAGGCCGCATTATTTTTGACAAACAATGGTCCGCCACTAATCAAAATATTAGCATGAGAGATATGTTCTGCCAACTTTCTATTTGATTTTAAATGCTATAAAAATACATTTAAAACTACAGGTAACATCAGATTAAGCAGATTTGGATTTACACAAGTTACATCGTGTGTGTATATAATTTAAAGAATATTTTTGAAATGTAATTGAATGTGTACTATGCCAGCTAAAAGCTGAATTAGAGTACACCAACACATACAAGAAAAACATTTCAATGAATAAGATGAAATACAACAAAATCAAAAGATAAGGGAGCAAGAAGCAAGAATGGAGGTAGAACAGTCTGAGTTGTGGAGGGAGGTGGGAGCATCTTGGTCAGTCACAGCCAGGGAGGACAGTGGTCATGTCAGAGTCATGCTATAGACCTATGTATGAGTGTGTGAGGGCTAGCAATGTGATCGTATATAGCCTAGTGCTTTATGTAGGATGATGGTTAGCCTGGCAGCGTCAGAGAGATGCAGGTATAATGACATCATCTTCATGCTCCTAAGCACCACTTACCCACTGAGCCTATCACTCACTCACACTCTCTCTATTTGGGTCCACAACGAAGTACATTGTCATAAAGCCAGAGGTCACTACTTACTCCTCCTCAATCCCTGTGGCCAAACCCAAAGTCCTGTTGTTATTTTCATAATATAGATCAGGGTTAGATCAGGCTACACGCAGTACCTGATACCTGTTACAGTTGAGACAGAGCAGTAGCTATGCACTGTTAGGCCTGCCATCTGCATGCTGTACCATTCAAGTCCATTACAAATAGAAGCAGATTCTTCAAAAGCAAATGTTGCAATTTGGTAGCAAAGCAAATCCCCCCCTCCTAATAGGCCACCCAGGCTGTAAATCAAAAAGACCCGCTCTATGGCACTCAATCCACTGACAGTCATTCAGCATATGCCGCAGGAACCGTGTGTGTGTGTGTGTGTGTGCGTGTGTGTAGATCCTCACACACACACCCTCTCTTTTTCTTTTTCTCTCACACACACACACACACACACACACAAACACACACACACACACACACAGTTCTACTGAACCAGACATACATCAAACAGACACACACACACACACACTTATTTCAGTTCAGTCAGATTCAACAAAAATATAATCTAGCTAGGACTAGGAGGCTCAAAAACAGTTGACTACCTAGTTTGTTAGTCCAAGATTGACGGTGTCAAATATTTACTAGCTAGCTGCTTGACATTCTATCATGACATGTCATGTCCTCCTACTAGTACTGCAGGCTAACAAGCTAGCAAGGGATGCTAGGAAATAAACAGATGCCATATTATCCCACTTGCGCCAAACAGTGAACAACAATGACCTAACTAGCTAGTTAGCTTGATTGCTAGTTAACTAACTAGCTGTAATAATCGTGTAACTAGCTAGCTAACGTTAAATTCTCTGCAACCACTTGCTGAATTAATAGAGATACGACTGTATACCTTTAATGGGCCGCTCGGTGGTGGACAGTTTGGTTGGCGTTTGGTCTTTCGTCACCGACATCTCGGTGTGTCTTCCCCAGCAGGAAACAGCTAGCTAATGGTGTGAATTCCTCGGCGTAGCTAGCAGGCTAGCTGGTAAAATGAGCTAGCCGTGCTGCTAGCTGGAACAGCACCTCTGGATCCGCAGCCTTCCTCTACGGCAGCGGGCTTGTAGACTAGGGCAGTGCAGATCAACTAGGCAGGAGCGTAAATTAGTTAGCTAGCTATAGATGTGAGGGGGAGGGAAAGGGGAAGATCACTTTAACCACTAAATGAAAGCTTTTTTCCTGCCTTGTCTCTCTGCCCTGCGCTGCGGAGGTAACGTTAGCTAGCCAGCTGCTGTCAATTTCTGTCAGATGAATCAACCGCTCCAGTCCAGGAAACGATTTCCAGCCAATCTCACTGCCACTTTGCTCAGGTTTACACACCGCGCATCAGTTCATGTCTTAATTTCATCTGTTTGTTCTTGGCTGTACCTCATTTGGTCCAGGCCTCTCGGTTTGGGTTTTGGTCGTGATCAAATGTATCGTCCAGACTCTGCTGTCGGATTACTGTAATCCACCACAAACGGATTTCCTACAACATGGCTGTGTCTGTCTAACGCATGGTGTTGTGGGTAGTGTAGTATTATTGTCGTGCCGGCACACACCTATGGGACACACACTTATGGGACACAAACTATGGGACATACACTTATGGGACACAGGGCACACACACACACTGGTTTTCTTTCAATACCAACATATTATTGGTCAAGTGTCTTGAAAATGTACCTTCGTGCACGCTGTTAAGGCTGTTTGGACATTCTGTTTGGACATGTGTAAACTCGTTTTTATGCATAGGAGGGGACATGCTATTTGACATACCGCACCTACATACCTAACCTGCTGTGTCACCGTCCCTTCGCTGCTTTTCTTCACTTCTGGTTCAACAGACAATTCACCTCTCATAACAGTTGTTTTAGTCAATATACTCACCGGACACTAGATGTCGCTAGCCACTAGTGATGTAGGCTTCAGTACAATGACGTTTACCTGACTCATGCAAGAAATTGCTTTCTACTGTCAGTTTTTGACTATTTAAAAAAACAATTGAAATCCACCTTGCCCCTACAACGAAAAAAACCGATATGTCTGATGTTGATTGAAGTCTTTATTGTAATTGAGAAATGGCTCAAATTACTGCACAGCTCATGAGACCTCCACATGATGATGAGTAGGCCTATTCCTCTCCCCTCAGCGGGTTAGCTTGGGCAGACTGGTCACAATGGGGGCCTAGTGTAGGCACTGAGAGGGTTGTTTATAGTAGGGTTCAAGCCGTAGTTATACATGTTGAACACGTTCTAAGGGTTGTAGTAGTTGGGGTATGTGTAGTAAGGGTTGTAGGGGTTGTTTGGTGATGGTCCGGGTGGTAGCTGTAGTGCCAGTGGGTTGGGCCAATGGAGCTCCAATAAGGCTTGGACTCTGGGAGAGAAGACATCATCAATGATATGAGAAATAAATCATGAGCGAGACTTTTCCCAACACCACCTCCCCCTAAAAGATAATACAACGTCACTATGGCCATGTAAGTACAGACATGCTTTAAAGTGTGAAGAAGACATGGCAATGTTCTCTTACCTCAACATTTACACTCTTTTCAGGTTCTTGTTGATCCACCTATATTATAGTATTATAAACAGAAAATGTATTTTATACACTTGTGTCCCCTTGTATCAGACAGATAGCAATACTCAAGTGCTTAGCTATTATTCAGAATCCATTAGACTTGCCAGAGCAGTAAGACATACACTGAAAAGTTTGTTCTGTGAGAAGGACAATGACATACAGACTTACTCACCATTATATGTTGATTACGATACACCTTTGGGATTTTGTGAAAAGTATACAGTATATGAAATGTAATTTATAGAGAAGATAGGGTATCTTACCTCTTCTGGATAAGTTAGCTGCTTAATTACTTGCTTAATGATTAACTAACCACAGCACAACAGTGTGAGGAAACCCTATACTGTCATCATGGATTACACTGATTGATGTAATAAACAAAATACAAATAAAGTGTGCACCAAGTGTAATATCTTCTCCTCACAGCTTACTGATTTGAGGTTAGTGTTTGTAATCATGTCAATGCTAAAGTATTTCATCTCAGTAATGGGCTACAGTTATTCCTCTATATCAGTGGTTCCCAACCTTTTTTGGTTACTGTACCACAAAGTACATATTGCTCTACCCAGAGTACCCCTGTGCTCTCATGAGTCTTCTCAAGGAGCCCCTGTGTCCTAAT
Source organism: Oncorhynchus tshawytscha (assembly GCF_018296145.1). Classification (NCBI taxonomy): domain Eukaryota; kingdom Metazoa; phylum Chordata; class Actinopteri; order Salmoniformes; family Salmonidae; genus Oncorhynchus; species Oncorhynchus tshawytscha. The sequence continues at coordinate 9,893,043 of NC_056448.1, forward strand.
ACCCCTGATTGTGAAACACTGCTCTACTGAGAATCCAATGGTGTCTACTCTATAGGATTAGCTACATAATTTTAGCATAAAGCGCTTGGTCAAGGATTATGAGGGCTTTGAGGGGTATGATTAGGGGTTCGATAAAAGCAGAATAGTATACTTGTACAATATAAAATCAATAATGCCAGAGGGGGTGGTGTATATGGCCAATATACCACAGCTAAGGGCTGTTCTTATGCACAATGCAACACGGAGTGACTGGATACAGCAATTAGCTGTGGTATACTGGCCATATATCAAACCCCTGAGCTACCTTATTGCTATTATAAACTGGTTACCAATAATTAATTAGAGCAGTAAAAATACATGTTTTGTCACACCCATGGTGTACGGTCTGATATACCACAGCTGTCAGCCAATCAGCATTCTGGGCTCAAACCAACCAGTTTATAATGAAAAATAGTAATCACAATGAAATCCACCAACATGATCCACATGAACCAATCCAAATGTCAACATTTATAATGAAACACCTAAAGCCACTACTGTAACATGTACACTGGGAGTCAGGAAGCAAGTATAGGGAGTGCAAATGTAATAATATCTCGCCCAAGACACACACACACACCCACCCACCCACACACACACACACACACACACACACACACACACACACACACACACACACACACACACACACACACACACACACACACACACACACACACACACAAACACAAAACAAAAACAAAAACAAAAACAAAAAAAAACAAAAACAAAAACAAAAACAAAAACAAACGTGGGTTGCAGTCATGAACCAGAGTCAATAACCCCTGAGGAAATAACCAATGGGAGTGACAGATATAGGGGGGGTAATCAGGAAGGTGATGGAGTCCAGGTGAGTGTCATGAGGCACAGGTGTGCGTAACGATGGTGGCAGGTGTGCGTAATGATGAGACAACTGACGACGTCGAGCGCAGGAGATAGGGGGAGCGGGAGTAAACGTGACAACTACCTAAACATTATGAAAGTGAATTGGACTTCAAACCAAGCGCATTTATTTTTTCCACAATCCCAAATTACAATTGAACCCACCAGAATCAAGTCTAGACTTTACCATCACAGCATTGCTCCACCCTTTCTATGATATGCTCACCTCAGAAAATACATCAATACTGTGTGTTATTTCCTGTCCAGCAGTGATTCATATTGAATTAAGTTATGGTGGGACTTTGTTTTTGTGGTGAAACTAATTAAACAAATAACAGGGCAGTGATCTGATTGGATAGCTCAGAATATTTATATAACCATTTATATAAGCCCACTAAGATGTCAAATTGGAATTGTAGGATACACAGTCATCTAACTGGATTCATACTCTTTGAACATTTTGTAGATTCACTTTATTCATTGTAAATGGCATGTCAGGTAATTCTGTCAGGTAATTCTGATCTATAAAATTCTGATTATCCTTCATACAGGGAGCCTTATAATGACGGTTATTCTACTTGTGAGCTTCTGTCTTGCTGCCCCAGTAAGTGCATGATTAAAAGAATGTAACACATTTATCAAAATGGTACGTCACCTGAACATCAGTTCTGATATATTAGATTACTTTCTCTCATCATAGGTGGATGACAAAACAAGGGGAGTTAACTTTGTGGTGAGTGTCTGTGATTGTAAAGAATGTGTGCTTCTGATTATTGATCAACATTCACAAGGCCGCAGGGCCAGACGGATTACCAAGGAGTGTACTCCGAGCATGCGCTGACCAACTGGCAAGTGTTTTCACTGACAATTCATCTTGTCCCTGACCGAGTCTGTAATGCCAACATGTTTCAAGCAGACCACCATAGTCTCTCTGCCCAAGAACACTAAGATAGCATGCCTAAATGACTACTGACCCGTAGCACTCACATCTGTAGCCATGATGTGCTTTGAAAGGCTGGTCATGGCTCAAATCAACACCATTATCCCAGAAACACTAGACCCACAGATGACGCAATCTCTATTGCAACTCCACACTGCCCTTTCCCACCTGGACAAAAGGAGCACCGGTGTGGGAATGCTATTAATTGACTACAGCTCAGCGTTCAACACCATAGTGACCTCCATGCTCATCACTAAGCTAAGAACCCTGGGACTAAACACCTCCCTCTGCAACTGGATCCTGGACTTCCTGACGGGACACCTCCAGGTGGTAAGGGTTGGTAACAACACATCTGCCACGCTAACCCTCAACAAGGGGGCCCCTCAGGGGTGCGTGCTCAGTCCCCTCCTGTACTCCCTGTTCACCCATTACTGCACGGCCAGGCACGACTCCAGCACCATCATTACGTTTTCTGACGACACAACAGTGGTAGGCCTGATCACCGACAACGATGAGACAGCCAGAGGAGGTCAGAGACCTGGCAGTGTGGTGCCAGGACAACAACCCCTGCCTCAACATGATCAAGACGAAGGACATGATTGTGGACTACTGGAAAAGGAGGGCCGGGCACACCCCCATTCTCATCGACGGGGCTGTAGTGGAGAAGGTTGAGAGTTCCTTGGCGTCCACATCACCAATAAACTATCATGGTCCAACCACACCAAGACAGTTGTGAAGAGGACACGACAATGCCTGTTCCCCCCCCAGGAGACTGAAAATATTTGGAATGGGTCCTCAGATCCACAAAAAGTTCTACAACTGCACCATCAAGAGCATGGTTGCATCACCGACTGGTATGGAAACTGCTCGGCCTCCGACCGCAAGGCAATACAGAGGGTAGTGCGTACGGCCCAGTACATCACTGGGGCCAAGCTTCCTGGCATCCAGGCCCCTCTATACCAGGCAGTGTCAGAGGAAGACCATAGAAATTGCCAAAGACTCCAGCCACCCTAGTCATAGACTGTTCTCTCTGCTACCACACGGCAAGCGGTACTGGAGTGCCAAATCTAGGTCCAAAAGACTTCTTAACAGCTTCTAATCCCAAGCTATAAGACTTCTGAACAGCTAATCAAATGGCTACCAGGACTTTTTGCATCTCTGTTTATTATCTATGCATAGTCACTTTACTTCTACCTACATGTACTGTACAGACAATGCCTTCGGAAAGTATTCAGACTCCTTCACATTTTCCACATTTTGTTATGTTACAGCCTTACTATAAAATTCCTTGTATTCTACACACAATACCCCAAAATGACGAAGAGAAAACAGATTTTTTTTAAACATTTTTGTTTTAAATGTATAAAAAAAAATACAGATACCTTATTTCCAAAAGTATTCAGACACTTTCAGGTGCATCCTGTTTCCATTGATCATTCCTGAGATGTTTTTACAACTTGATTGGAGTCCACCTGTTGTAAATTCAATTGATTGAACATGATTTGGAAAGGCACACAACTGTCTTTATAAGGTCTCACAGTTGACAGTGCATGTCAGAGAAAAGCCCAAATCATGAGGTTGAAGGAATTTTCTGTAGAGCTCGGAGATAGGATTGTGTCAAGGCACCAAAACATCTCTGCAGAATTGAAGGTCCCCAAGAACACAGTGGCCTCCAACATTCTTAAATGGAAGAAGTTTGGAACCACCAAGAGTCTTCCTAGAGCTGGCCGCCAAACTGAGTAATCGGTGGAGAAGAGTCTTGGTCAGGGAGGTGATCAAGATCGGCTGGTCACTCTGACAGAGCTCTAGAGTTCTTCTGTGGAGATAGGAGAAACTTTCAGAAGGACAACCATCTCTGCAGCACTCCACCAATCAGGCCTTTATGGTAGAGTGGCCAGATGGAAGCCACTCCTTAGTAAAAGGCACATGACAGCCCACTTGGAGTTTGCCAAAAGGCACCTAAAGACTCTCAGACCATGAGAAACAAGATTCTCTTGGCTGATGAAACCAAGATTGAACTCTTTGGCCTGAATGTCAAGCGTCACGTCTGGCGGAAACCTGGCACCATCCCTACGGTGAAGCGTGGTGGCAGCATCATGCTGTGGGGATGTTTTCAGCAGACTGGGAGACTAGTCAAGATGTAAGCAAAGATGAACGGAGCAAAGTACAGAAACCTTGATGCGCTCAGGGCCTCAGACTGGGGTGAAGGTTCACCTTCCAACACGACAATGACACTGAATGTCCTTGAGTGGCCCAGCCAGAGCCTGGACATGAACCCGATCTAACATCTCTGGAGAGACCTGAAAATAGCTGTGCAGCAGCGCTCCCCCATCCAACCTGATAAAGGATCTGCAGAAAATAATGGGAGAATCTCCCCAAATACAGGTGTGCTCAGCATCATTAAGCGCACCTGGCATCAATCATTACTGGCACCTGTGCTTCATCACGAGGCGCACCAGGACTCCATTACCTCCCCTTTATCTGGCACTCCCTTAGGTTCATTCCCTAGTCAGTATTGTTTCTGTGTTCATGTCAAGACACTACTCCTATGTTGTATTGTTCCATGTTCTTTGTTGTATTAATCTTACCACCTGCACCTGCTTCTCGATTCCCAGCGTCTATGTTATAGAAAACTGCCTCTACAAATGGAAGCAGCAGGAAATCAGAACATCTCCCAGTTGGTCGACGAGAATGGATACCTACTTCGTCAACACCACGACCCCGGATAAATATGACGGCACCCCATCTAAATGCCGTGGCTTCCTTAGAGAGGAGGAGCTTTATTTGTATGAGGGGGTTCATGGCTGTCTTCGATCCTCCACCGGAGGGCAGAGAGGGACGTGAGTGCCTACTCCAACTTTGGCAGGAAGACTAGACGGCTGCCGAGTACGCGCTCACCTTCCGGACAGTAGCAGCATCCAGTGCATGGAATGAGCCAGAGCTTCATACGCTATTCTGAAGAGGACTGTGCGAGGAGGTCCAGCCGGCACTGTCCTGTCGAGATGACAACCTCTCCGTGGACACACTCATCGCGATAACCTACTTCAGTAGCGTCTGTGCTCTCCTCACTTCCCCCCCTCCCCCAGTGAACACTTTGGATCAGATCCTGAACCCATGTAGGTAGGGGTCACACGCCTCTCCGTGGCGGAGCGACGCAGATGAAGACAGCTGGGGCTCTGTCTCTATTGAGGTGAAGGAGGGTACCAGCTCCAGCAGTGTCCGGTACATCCCAACTCGGGATCCACGAGAGCAGAGGGATGATCACGTGATCTTCCACCTCCTATGGCAGGAGTGAGTATCCCCTCTTCATCACTTTCCGCCAAACCCTTTTTGGTGTCGATCACACTAGTTGACTGTCCCTCATGTATTGTTTCTACAGCGTTAGTGTATTCCGGTGTCGCGGGGAACTTCATTGACCAGACCCTTGCCTCCTCTCTTAACATCACCTCATCCCGCTCTCCTCTCCTTTCCCAGTTCAAGCCCTCGATAATCGGTCACTAGGTTCCGGGACCATCACGCACATCACCAAACCACTCACCCATCACTGTGGAGTCCATCCATCAGGAGAACACTGCCTTCATCACCAGCTCACAAGATCATCCTCTGCCTTCCTTGGCTTCAACGCCATAACCCCACCATCTCATGGTCGAGGATGAAAATTACGGACTGGGGACCCAAATGCCGGAGGACCTGCTTTCCCGTCCCCTGTGGTTCCACGTTGGTTGAGAGTCCTGTGGTTGCCCTTTAGCCCAACATCCTGGAGGTATACCAGGACCTGCGGGAAGTATTTTCCAAAACCTGCGCCACCTGTCTCCCTCCTCATCGCCCCGGGACTGTGCCATCGATCTGCTTGCAGTCTCTGCGTCCTCACATCTACCCTCTGTCGGTGGTTGAAACCAAGGACATGGAGGAACCACCCTGGATGCAACAGGTTGGGCAAGATTGAACTTGTTAGTCAATATTTCTGACATTATAAAAGGAAATTGCTTAACAAACCATGATTCTTCATGACATAGATTCCCTAGATATTTCTATCTCCGTTTTAGACTGCTACTGTCACGACTTCGCCAAAGTTGGTGCCTCTCCTTGTTCGGGCGGCGTTCGGAGGTCTTCGTCACCGGTTTTCTAGCTGCCACTGATCCACATTTCTTTTCCCATTTGTTATATCTTGATTGTACACACCTGGCTCCCATTACGTTATTATTATTTCCCTATTTAACCCTCTGGTTCTCATTATATTTTGTGTGTGATTGTTCCTGTTTTGTGTTAGGGTTTGTTATCCCTACGTGAATTTATTGTACCGTTTATTTTTCCCGAGTAAAGTACGTTCTTTTTACTCAGTTCTGTTTCCTGTGCTTGTCTCCGTCCTCACCTATACACCGCTGACAGCTACCTATTTGACAGCTCCTTGCATGAGATTATGGGAAGATTACAGCAGCTATGACTGGATTGAATTGACTTTTTGTCATTATCATCAGTCTCAATATAGTACATTTTTGAAAATGGTTGCCAGGGTACTGACAAGGAATGTCAGTTCAACGTCTAGTTTTGATTAACAATGGGTTGAGTTTTCAACTAACGTGAAATCAACCAAAAATGTCACTGTCATTGGATTTAGGTTAAATTGGGCGAGGGGGAAGCTAAATTCCTTTACGTTTTCAAATCCAATCAGTTTTCCACAGAAACAACGTTGATTCACCCAGTTTTTGCCCAGTAGGTTTACACTTCGACAGTAATTAACAATGAGTTGTTTCTAACAGGGAATTTCCATTAGACATGTAAACACATTATCCCTATTCTCTGACTCAGTGGCACCAAAATTCCCCCATTTGTCATCAACCTTGGTTCTGGTAAGAAACTTTCCTTAAGGATGATGATTATGATGATTGGTTCAGTGAAACACAGTCAGGGGGAATGTCCCAGGAAATGTATCTACTTTGTAGTGTTGATATCTGTTTTAGTTGGTGCTGTTTAGTTTACACTAGCTGGTTGATACTCAACTGTTTTTGTTGTGTTGTAAGATCTCTAAGGCAAGGTATCAAAATACACTGAGTATACAAAACATTAAGAACACCTGCTCTTTACACGACAGACTGACCAGGTGAATCGCTTATTGATGTCACCTGTTAAATCCACTTCAATCCTTCTAGATGAAGGGGAGGAGACGGGTTAAAGAAGGATTTTTAAGCCTTGAGACATGGATTGTGTATGTGTGCCATTCAGAGGCTGAATGTGCCTTTGAACCGGATATGTTAGTAGGTGCCAGACACACTAGTTTGAGTGTGTCAATAACTGCAATGCTGCTGGGTTTTTGACACAACAGTTTCCTGTGTGTATCAAGAATGGTCCACCACCCTAAGGACATACAGCCAACTTGACACAACTGTGGGAAGCATCGGCGTCAACATGGGTCAGCTTCTATGTGGTACGCTTTCGAAACCTTGTAGAGGTCCATGACCCAAAGAATTGAGTCTGTTCTGAGGGCAAAAGGGGGTCCAACTCAATATTAGGATGTTGGTCCTAATGTTTTGTACACTCAGTGTATATCAGCATCATTTGAGTGTTTGATTTTGTGTGTGTAGTGAGAGGGTCTGAGGAGCCACCAAACATTATCTTCAATTTTAAAATGTATTTAACATCCACAGCATAACCCTGTATTATGTTTTCCTAGCCCCAACCCATATTGGATCAACCCAATGAGCAACTTTGGTTTTAGAAGTGGGGGGGACATAATTATTCGTATATTTTTTAATCCAGTTGGATAAACACTCAAAACAGCCTACCTGACAGGGGGGACAATTAACAATTTCCCAGTGAAAGTTGCGCCCCTGGCCACTACTACTACTAATTATGGAAAAGGAAGGAAAATATCAAAATGTTCACCACCTTACCGGTTTTGTCACGTTCTGACCTTAGCTCTTTTGTTATGTCTTTGTTTTAGTATGGTCAGGGCGTGAGTTGGGTGGGCTGTCTATGTTCCTTTTTCTATGTTTTGGGATTTCTGTGTTTGGCCTGGTATGGTTCTCAATCAGAGGCAGCTGTCAATCGTTGTCCCTGGTTGAGAACCATACTTAGGTAGCCTGGTTTCACTTTTGAGTTGTGGGTGATTGTCTCCTGTGTCTGTACCATACAGGACAGTTTCGATTTTCGTTTGGTCATTCACGGTGATATCTTGTAATTTTGTAGTGTTCAGTTTTTTTTATATTAAAATGGACACTTACCACGCTGCACATTGGTCCTCCGATCCTTCCTTACTACTCCTCTTCGTCAGAGGAGGAAGACGAAACCCTTACAGGTTTTGTGAATGCTGTTGTGATAAACACAACAAGATGTGCAGGCCTCAGTAGCTCCATCTTTTACAATTATTTTCTTATAAAATTTAAAATTAAAATACAAAAAAATATATAGTTTACTCTGAGTAGAGGTCCTGTATGAGCCTACTGTGGAGGAGAACATAAAATGAACAGACATCCAAAGCTGGTGCTAAAATAGCCAGTGTCAATGAGTAACATATTGTCACATACCAGGATCCTGGGAAATCTGTTGTTGTTTTACAGGGTCAGCCATAGTAGTATGATGCCCCTGGAGAAAATTAGGATTAAGTGTCTTGCTCAAAGGCACATCAACAGAGGTTTTTTCCTTATCGGCTCGGGGTAATTGAACCACCAACCTTTCAGTTACCAGCCCAATGCACTACCCGCTAGGCTACCTGCCGCAAGGCATGTCTACACATTTTGAATCATAAATTAGTTTCCATGATATATTGTTGGCTAAGCTTGTGGTTTAAATGATTATCGTCACTAGTTTGAGCTAGTGAGGCTTGAACCTGACTAATCAAATAGTTCAAACTATGTCAAATAAAACCACAGTGTTGCTTCTGGCAAATAGGCAGTGGCAACCACTGGCAGTGTAGCCTAGTGGTTAGAGCCTTGGAGTTGTAACTGAAAGGTTGCAAGTTCAAATCCCTGAGCTGACAAGGTACAAAATCTGTTGTTCTGCCATTGAACAGGCAGTTAACCCACTGTTCCTAGGCCATCATTGAAAATAAGAATTTGTTCTTAACTGACTTGCCTAGTAAAATAAAGGTAAAAAAATAAATATATATATATATAAATCCTTCTAGTGACAGATATCTTAGCAGCTTTTTTCATTTTCAGATGTTTCAACACAATGGATCTCTTCAACAAAGGAGGGGCTGCCTAGATGATTTACTATTTTGTTTACACTGGAGTTATTTCAGTTTTGGAGTTCAGAGAGGAACATTTTCAGTGATGAAATGGCAGATGGGTGTTTACACACAGTCAGAAAGACTATTCTACTGTAGTGGGAAATATCCGGCCAAGTCATCCTCCTGCAACATTCCAAGGATTAGATGGCTGCCCAACCCTTGGTTTACTCATTGACACTGGCTATATTAACTCCAGCTTTGGATGTCTGTCCATTTTATGTTCTCCTCCACAGTAGGCTCATACAGGACCTCTACTCAGAGTAATCTATATTTGATTTCTGATTTTTTTTAAATCAGAAAATAATTGTAAAAGATGGAGCTACTGAGGACTGCACTTCTTGTTGTGTTTATCACAACAGCATTCACAAAACCGGTAAGTGGGTGAACATTTTGATATTTTCCTTCCTTTTCCATAATTAGTAGTAGTTGTGGCCAGAGGCGCAACTTTCACTGGGAAATTGCTAATTGTCCCCCCTGTCGGGTAGGCTGTTTGGAGTGTTTATCCGACTGGATAAAAAAATAAAAAAATAATAATTATGTCCCCCCCACTTCTAAAACCAAAGTTGCTCCCCTGGTAGTGGCTATCGTTATAGTATTTTTCAGGTGTTGTTGTCTTGTGTTTTGTTCACTCCACAGTTTGGCAGGCCTGGACACCATAATGGCCATAAAGCATCAAATCCATTGGAATGGTTGAAATGGTACGAGCGGGGTCACTCTTCTGAGGATGTCTTCAGACACAGCAAGGGAAGAGGCCCGGGATCACCAAAGTTCTTTGATTCTTCAGTGTCAATGGAGTCTTCCTCAGAATCTTCAGAATCCAACCAGTCCTCAGAATCTGATGCATCAAGTTCAGAGGAGATCTTCCCTGAGAGGACGACACCTGGACCAATTGCTCCAGCCACAGTGAACCCACCCACTGCTGCCAGGTCAACTATCCCACCGGTGATAGAAATGTCCACAAATGGGCTAGTCATCAATGAAACGACACCTTCACCAGGGGACGTTACTGCATGTGTCACTGAGGACATTCTAACTCCAGCTCCGCCAACTCCCGCTCCAGCAACTCCCCCTCCAGTCACAGAGAGCAGAGGAGACCGTCTTTAAATGTTTATAAATACTAGTCAGAATTCAAGCTATATTTTTCCAGTTTATCATTATTTGTTGTATGGAAAATGTACTTGAATGTATTTACAGTTTTGAATGGATTTAGAGCTTTTGTTGTCAGCTTCAGAATAGTATTATAGGTACATTCCCAAATGGAAAAGAGTAATGAAAAACAAATAAGAATCTTGTATGGCATAAGAATATTTTTTTTATACAAAAATCTAATGAGTATCTGGTAAGATTTTGTATGTTTTGCCTTATGTCAGTAGTGTATTTGAATATGTCTTGACTTATATGACTACTATGACATACACAATTGTGGTGGATTTTCCACATCAGGGGTCTCTAACCTATTCCAGCATGAGAGCATTCTTTTAACTTTCAAATAGGCACATTCTTCTCTTTTCCTTCAATCTTGCAAGTCTTCCCTAGGTCCTTGCTGTACAACATGTTTTCTCTCAATATACTTGGTAAAATGATGGTTAATAAACAACTCTAAGGGGGCCCCCCTAAAATGCTATTTGGTATTTTCCTGAATTCTGTTTTCCCTATTAGTTTTTTCCTGGTTTGGGATTTCTTAAAAAAACATGTACTCTCACTATTACAATTACTTATAGAGAAACAACGAATGTGTAGCGATTCTCGTCCTCGTCTGTGGATGTTCTGAGTCCATACCAATTCTTAAATCACAACAGAATATTATTTTTTAGTACAAAAAAAATAAAAAATTACATTAAAATGTTTGGTTTTTTTTGGTTGTATAATTCCCCTATAAATGCGCAACTAGCAAGAGATGAATGTGTTGAGTTGGGATATTGGGAGACCCAGAAAAGAACGGGCCTAAGGTACTCTGGGCAGAGGAACATTTTGAACATCAGGCTACTCTCACGAGATCATAGACGCACGGTTCTTTTTACAGGTCTCCGAAGTTAATCAACAAATATTAAACCAGGAGACGATTTAACTTTGCTATCAGGGTTCCCCAGGTAGCGAGGGGAATGGCGTCACTTGAGAGGGCAAGAACGAGATGCATGTTAGGGGAAGTACAATATTATCATAAGGAGACGTATACTTCAAATACATAGGAGGTATGGAGGGAAAAAGAGAGGCAGAGGAGGTCGTAGAGGGTGAGATTGAATCGGTTAAAAATGGCAGATAAAAGGGAGCTGGTTTGTTAAAGAAGAATGGTAGAAAGTGTTAGCAGAGTGAGCTGTACGCCGGATCGAAGACAGGAAGAGAAATGGAAGTGAGGGCGAATTATCGGAGGTGGTAGGAGTGGTGAAGTTCTTGGAGCCCGAGGCTTGTACCGAGGGTCAGAATAAAGATGAGTCTGTAACGGTAGGGGTGACATTTTTTGAAAAAGTGGACCCTTGCCTTTTGGCTGATCCATTTGTGGTTTCAGGGTGGGTGAAAACAGAGTTGGGTGCTGTAGAATCGGTGAAGGTGTCACGACTTGTTCGGGCGGTGTTCTGCGGTCGACTTCACCGGTCTTCCAGACATTGCCGCTTCATTTTAAACATTCCATTTGTTTTGACTTGTTTGCTTCACACCTGGTTTGTATTCCCTAATCACACTGCATGCATTTATTCCTCTGTTCCCCTCCATGTCTGTCGGGCTTTGTGTGAAATTGTTTTGTGTTACGTGGTGTTTTGCATATAGCTGGTTTGTTCCGTGTATGTTGTTCACGTAGATGGTTTGTTTGTTTAAAACTATATATCAGGTTGTGATTTCTCGCGCTGTACACTTTGCCTGCCAAATAAAGTGTGCGCTTGTTTCACAACTCTCTGCTCTCCTAAACATGACTTCTTCACCAGCAGCTCCCAGCCTTAACAGAAGGTAACCAGAAGTGGTCTTGTGATAATTGTTTGTGTTTCTGCTGGTCAGAGGGAGCAGACAGGCACTCCACATCAAACGAATGGGGACAAGAGATGTGAACTGTTTTGCTGTCAAGAAAAGGACATTGAAAGGAATGATTGTTTTAGACTCCATCATAGCACTGAGATTGCACTTGTGAAGGTGGTAAATGACCTTTTAATGGCGTCAGACGGAGGCTCTGCATCTGTCCTCGTGCTCCTAGACCTTAGTGCTGCTTTTGATACCATCGATCACCACATTCTTTTGGAGAGATTGGAAACACAAATCGGTCTACACGGACAAGTTATGGCCTGGTTTAGATCTTATCTGTCGGAAAGATATCAGTTTGTCTCTGTGGATGGTTTGTCCTCTGACAAATCAACAGTAAATGTCGGTGTTCCTCAAGGTTCCGTTTTAGGACCACTATTGTTTTCACTATATATTTGACCTCTTGGTGATACATGTATTACATAAAGATGGCAAGATGCAGTAGATGATAGAGTACAGTATATACATATACATATGAGATGAGTAATGTAGGGTATGTAAACATGATATTAAGTGGCATTGTTTAAAGTGGCTAGTGATACATTTTTTCCATCAATTTCCATTATTAAAATAAGCTGGAGTTGAGTCAGTATGTTGACAGCAGCCACTGTTAGTGGTGGCTGTTTAACAGTCTGATGGCCTTGAGATAGAAGCTGTTTTTCAGTCTCTCGGTCCCTGCTTTGATGCACCTGTACTGACCTCGCCTTCTGGATGATAGCGGGGTGAACAGGCAGTGGCTCGGGTGGTTGTTGTCCTTGATGATCTTTATGGCCTTCCTGTGACATCGGGTGGTGTAGGTGTCCTGGAGGGCAGGTAGTTTTCCCCCAGTGATGCGTTGTGCAGTCCTCACTACCCTCTGGAGAGCCTTACGGTTGTGGGCGGAGCAGTTGCCGTACCAGGCGGTGATACAGCCCGACAGGATGCTCTCGATTGTGCATCTGTAGAAGTTTGTGAGTGCTTTTGGTGACAAGCCAAATTTCTTCAGCCTCCTGAGGTTGATGAGGCGTTGCTGCACCTTCTTCACAACGCTGTCTGTGTGGGTGGACCAATTCAGTTTATCTGTGATGTGTACTCCGAGGAACTTAAAACTTACTACCCTCGCCACTACTGTCCCGTCGATGTGGATAGGGGGGTGCTCCCTCTGATGTTTCCTGAAGTCCACAATCATCTCCTTTGTTTAGTTGACTTTGAGTGTGAGTTTACTTTCCTGACACCACACTCCGAGGGCCCTCACCTCCTCCCTGTATTTAGTCTGTCTGGGAGCAAGACATCATGGTCCGCGACGGGGCTGGTTTTCTTTTTGTAATCCGTGATTGACTGTAGACCCTGCCACATACATCTTGTGTCTGAGCCGTTGAATTGCAACTCTAATTTGTCTCTATACTGACGCTTAGCTTGTTTGATTGCCTTGCGGACGGAATAGCTACACTGTTTGTATTCGGTCATGTTTCCGATCACCTTGCCCTGGTTAAAAGCAGTGGTTTGCGCTTTCAGTTTCGAGCGAATGCTGCCATCAATCCACGGTTTCTGGTTTGGGAATGTTTTAATAGTTGCTGTGGGTACGACATCACAGATGCACTTTCTAATGAACTCGCTCATCAGCGTATTCGTCAATGTTGTTGTTGGACGCAATGCGGAACATATCCCAATCCACGTGATCAAAGCAGTCTTGAAGCGTGGAATCAGATTGGTCGGACCAGCGTTGAACAGACCTGAGCGCCGGAGCTTCTTGTTTTAGTTTCTGTCTGTAGGCTGGAAGCAACAAAATGGAGTCGTGGTCAGCTTTTCCGAAAGGAGGGCGGGGGAGGGCCTTATATGTGTCGCGGAAGTTAGAATAACAATGATCCAGGGTTTTACCAGCCCTGGTTGCGCAATCGATATGCCGATAGAATTTAGGGAGTCTTGTTTTCAGATTAGCCTTGTTAAAATCCCCAACTACAATGAATGCAGCCTCAGGATATGTGGTTTCCAGTTTACAAAGAGTCAAATAAAGTTAGTTCAGGGCCATCGATGTGTCTGCTTGGGGGGGAATATATACGGCTGTGATTATAATCGAAGAGAATTCCCTTGGTAGATAATGCGGTCGACATTTGATTGTGAGGAATTCTAAGTCAGGTGAACAGAAGGACTTGAGTTCCTGTATGTTGTTATGGTCACACCACGTCTCGTTAATCATAAGGCATACCCCCTCGCCCCTCTTCTTACCAGAAAGATGCTTGTTTCTGTCTGTGCGATACGTGAAGAAACCAGCTGGCTACACCGACTCTGTTAGTGTATCTTGAGTGAGCCATGGTTTTCGTGAAGCAAAGAACGTTACAGTCTCTGGAGTGGAAGGCAAAACACCGGATCCGCTTCGGGAAAGTCATATTCCTGGTCGTAACGATGGTGAGTTGAAGTTGCTCTTATATTCAGTAGTTCCTCCCGATTGTATGTAATGAAACCTAATGAAACCAATGTAAGAAAAAACATGTAAAAAAAACAAAATACTGCATAGTTTCCTCGGAACGCGAAGTGAGGCGGCCATCTCTGTCGGTGCCGGAAATCGTAGGTACTAAGGCTTTAACCACACCGTTTTGTTACACTGGTGGTTGTACAGTCATCTCAAATAAAAGGACCTCTGCGTTACTTTGGACCCTGATCTCTCTTTTGACGAACATATATTGTCATGTTCTGACCTTTATTTCCGTTGTTTTGTCATTATTTAGTATGGTCAGGGCGTGAGTTGGGGTGGGCAGTCTATGTTTGTTTTTCTATGATTTGGGGATTTGTATGTTTCGGCCTAGTATGGTTCTCAATCAGAGGCAGGTGTCATTAGTTGTCTCTGATTGAGAATCATACTTAGGTAGCCTGGGTTTCACTGTTTGTTTGTGGGTGATTGTCTATGTTAGTTGCTTGTGTCAGCACAGGTCTCATTTATAGCTTCACGGTCGTTATTTGTTTATTGTTTTTGTATAGTTTGTATTCAGTGTTCAGTGGTGTCTTTTATTAAATATTCATCATGAACACATACCACGCCGCATTTTGGTCCACCGATCCTTCTCGCCTCTCCTCTTCAGATGAAGAGTGACATATATCAAGACTGTCTCAAGGACAGCTTTTTTCCATCTACGTAACATAGCAAAAATCTGAATCTTTCTGTCTAAAACTGATGCAGAAAAATTAATCCATGCTTTTGTCACTTCTAGGTTAGACTGCTGCAATGCTCTACTTTCCGGATAAAGCACTAAATAAACTTCAGTTAGTGTTGCGACTTTGTTCTGAATGTAGGTAAGGAGTCAAGCGCAGCAGAGCAGAGAGCATTTTTTAATGGGCAAGTCCAAAAAACTGTACAGGTACAATCACCAAAAAAAGCCCAAGACAATGGGAACTCACAGTTACTCATGGAAGGAGAAAAAACGAATGCTCCTCACTATAATAAACACATGTGAATAAACTGAGGAAAGCCTCCACAAGCAACATGAAAATAATCCCGCACAAACCTAAGCGGGGAAATTTAGGTAAAGAAACACACAGAAATTTAAGCAAATGAAAACCAGGTGTGAATGAACCAAAGACAAAACAAAAGGAAAAAGAAAAATGGATCGGTGATGGCTAGTAGGCCGGCGAAGCCGACCGCCGAGCACCGCCCCGAACAAGGAGAGGAACCACCTTCGGTGGAAGTCGTGACAGTTAGTGCTAAACACGGCTGCTAGAATCTTGGCTAGAACCCCAAAATGTGATCATATTACTCCAGTGCTAGCCTCTATACACGCTTCCTGTTAAGGCAAGGGCTGATTTCAAGGTGTTACTGTTAACCTACAAAGCATTACATGGGCTTGCTCCTACCTATCTTTCCGATTTGGTCCTGCCGTACCTACCTACACGCACGCTACAGTCACAAGACGCAGGCCTCCTAACTGTCCCTAGAATCTCGAAGCAAACAGCTGGAGGCAGGGCTTTCTCCTATAGAGCTCCATTTTTATGGAATTGTCTGCCTAACAATGTGAGAGATGCAGACTCGGTCTCAACCTTTATGTCTTTATTGAAGACTCATCTCTTCAGTGAGTCCTGTGATTGAGTGTATTCTGGCCCAGTAGTGTGAAGGTGAACGGAAAGGCACTGGAGCAAAGAACCGCCCTTGCTGTCTCTGCTTGGCCAGTTCCCCTTTCTCCACTGGGATTCTCTGCTTCTAACCCTATTACAGGGGCTGAGTCACTGGCTTACTGGTGCTTTTCCATGCTGTCCCTAGGTGGGGTACGTCACTTGAGTGGGTTGAGTCACTGACGTGATCTTCCTGTCTGGGTTGGCGCACCCCCTTGGGTTGTGCCGTGGCGGAGATCTTTGTGGGCTATACTCGGCCTTGTCTCAGGATGATAAGTTGGTGGTTGAAGATATCCCTCTAGTGGTGTGGGGACTGTGCTTTGGCAAAGTGGGTATCCTGCCTGTTTGGCCCTGTCTGGGGGTATCGTCGGATGGTGCCACAGTGTCTCCCGACCCCTCCTGTCTCAACCTCCAGTATTTATGCTGCAGTAGTTTATGTGTTGGGGGGCTAGGGTCAGTCTGTTATATATGGAGTATTTCTCCTGTCTTATCCGGTGTCCTGTGTGAATTTAAGTATTTTCTTTCTTTCTCTCTCTCTCAGAGGAGGACCTGAGCCCTAGGACCACGCCTCAGGACTACCTGGTCTGATGACTCCTTGCTGTCCCCAGTCCACCTGGCCGTGCTGCTGCTCCAGTTTCAACTGTTCTGCTGCGGCTATGGAACCCGGACCTGTTCACCGGACGTGCTACCTGTCCCAGACCTGCTGTTTTCAACTCTCTAGAGACAGCAGAAGCGGTAGAGATACTCTGAATGATCGCCTATGAAAAATCAACTGACATTTACTCCTGAGGTGCTGACCTGTTGCACTCTCGACAACCACTGTGATTATTATTATTTGACCCTGCTGGTCATCTATGAACATTTAAAAATCTTGGCCATGTTCTGTTATATTCTCCACCCGGCACAGCCAGAAGAGGACTGGCCACCCCTCACAGCCCGGTTCCTCTCTAGGTTTCTTCCTAGGTTTTGGCATTTCTAGGGAGTTTTTCCTCGCCATCGTGCTTTTACACTTGCATTGCTTGCTGTTTGGGGTTATAGGCTTGGTTTCTGTACAGACTTTGAGATATCAGCTGATGTAAGAAGGGCTTTATAAATACATTTGATTTGAGTGAATGCTGGTGTAGCAGAACATGTGAAAGTTGACCAACTAAAGGGGAAGATTTACAGTGTTTGTGATGCTCGTCGGAGACAGGGTGGCGTGAGTGGTGGAACAGAAGAGTCGATGTCTGTTCTCTTGAGTTTTGATGTTGAGTGTTTGCCCTACAAAGTGATGTTAGGATATACTGTATAAGTTATCCCATACAAGCTTTTGTGCCGAATACATTACATTGTTACAGGTGTCAGGCTTAAGGGCACGTGGCAGCAGTGTGTTGGAGGGAGGTTCCTAGGTGTGAGAAGTGTGCCGAAGGGCATGAGACAAGGCAATGTGTATTGTTTTACGTTTGGTTTTGAAGGCAATAGTGGCAAACCAGCAAAGGGATAATGTCAAAGTGGCTTTGCTTGTTTAGTAGCAGGGAGCTTTATGTTTATGACAGTTTGTGATGGAACACATAAAAAAATGCATGTACTTTCAGAATTGATTGGTGGAATACTCATAGGTGGGCTGTAAGCTATTGCTAGCTCACAATCCACTTGTTGGAGACCAGCTGTCCTACATAGATATGGTATGACATCTTTGAGGCAAATACAGTGGTACACTTCAACTGTGAGAGACGGAATCTAAAACAAAAATCCAGAAAATCACATTGTGTGATTTTTAAGTAATTAATATGCATTTTATTGCATGACATAAGTATTTGATTACCTACCAACCAGTAAGAATTCCGGCTCTCACAGACCTGTTTGTGAGCCCTCCTGTTCTCCACTCATTACCTGTATTAACTGCACCTGTTTGAACTCGTTACCTGTATAAAAGACACCAGTCCACACACTCAATCAAACAGACTCCAACCTCGACAAAATCGACAGTGTATCAAATACTTGTTCTCCCCACTGTATATGAATTATGAGTAAAAGTGTTATGTTCTGACAATGTAATTTCTACAAAATAAATGTTTTACTTTTTGGTTTCACAGTGTTTTTATTAGTCAACATACTAAACAACTTCTTTGCTCGCTTTGAGGACAACACAGTGCCACTGACATGGCCCACTACCAAAACCTGTGGGCTCTCCTACACTGCAGCCAACCTGAGTAAAACATTTAAATGTGTTAACCCTCGCAAGGCTGCCGGCCCAAACGGCATCGCCCAGCCGTGTCCTCAGAGAATGCGCAGACCAGCTGGCTAGTGTGTTTACGGACATATTCAAACAATCCTTATCCCAGTCTGTTGTTCCCACATGCTTCAAGAGGGCCACCATTGTTCCTGTTCCCAAGAAAGCTAAGGTAACTGAGCTAAATGACTATCGCCCCATAGCACTCACTTCCATCATCATGAAGTGCTTTGAGAGTCTAGTCAAGGACCATATCACCTCCACCCTACCTGACACCCTAGACCCACTCCAATTTGCTTACCGCCCCAATAGGTCCACAGACAACACAATCACACTGCACACTGCCCTAACCCATCTGGACAACAGGAATAGCTATGTAAGAATGCAGCTCAGGATTTAACACCATAGTACCCTCCAAACTCGTCATTAAGCTCAAGACCCTGGGTCTCAACCCCGCCTTGTGCAACTGGGTCCTGGACTTCCTGACAGGCCACCCCCAGGTGGTGAGGGTAGGTAACAACATCTCCACTCGCTGATTCTCAACACTGGGTCCCCACAAGGGTGCATTCTCAGCCCTCTCCTGTACTCTCTGTTCACCCATGACTGCGTGGCCATGCACGCCTCCAACTCAATCATTAAGTTTGCAGACGACACTACAGTGGTAGGCTTGATTACCAACAACGACGAGACGGTCTACAGGGAGGAGGTGAGGGCCCTCGGTTTCAGGAAAATAACCTCACACTCAATATCAACAAAACACCTCTACAACATCAGCAGCGCCTCTTCAACCTCAGGAGGAGAAATTTGGCTTGTCATCAAAAACACTCACAAACTTTCACAGATGAACAATCAAGAGTATCACCGCCTGGTACGGCAACTGCTCCGCCCACAACCATAAGGCTCTCCAGAGGGTAGTGAGGTCTGCACAACACATCAACGGGGGCAAACTACCTGCCCTCCAGGACACCTACACCACCCGATGTCACAGGAAGACCAAAAAGATCATCAAGGACAACAAACACCCGAGTCACTGCCTGTTCACCCCGCTATCATCCAGAAGGCAAGGTCAGTAAAGGTGCATCCAAGCGGGGACCGAGAGACTGAAAAACAACTTCTATCTCAAGGCCATCAGACTGTTAAACAGCCACCACTATCATTGAGTGGCTGCTGCCAACACACTGACTCATCTCTAGCCACTTTAATAATGAAACATTGATGTAATAAATGTATCACTAGTCACTTTAAACAGTGCCACTTTATATAATGTTTACATACCCTACATTACTTATCTCATATGTATATACTGTACTCTATAACATCTACTGCATCTTGCCTATGCCGTTCGGCCATCACTCATTCATATATTTATATGTACATGTTCTTATTCATTCCTTTACACTTGTGTGTATAAGGTAGTTGTTGTGAAATTGTTAGGTTACATTACTTGTTAGATATTACTGCATGGTCGGAACTAGAAGCACAAGCATTTCGCTACACTCGCATTAACATCTGCTAACTATGTGTATGTGACAAATCAAATTTGATGTGATTTGATTTGACGGTGGTGTTATCCATTCCACTCTCGTGTGGTTATCTGCTGTGCTACACTGCTAAGAGTTCATAGCTTCTTATGAACTCTGTCTTCCTCCTGACTGAGGGAACAGCTCATCAGATGAGACATTTGGGTAAGGAATGAGACGTTGACCGTGACAGGGCCTTTTGTTCATATTTCAGCTTAGAATGCTGTGCTACACTGAATGATGGTGTGTGATGGAGTGTGGTTTAGGAGGGCACTCATATCATAAAGAATACTGTGTGTCTAGTCTCTTTCTCTGGTGAACACAACTGTGAATGCTGAGTCTGTAATTTAGCTCATAATGTATGAGTCTCTGCATAGTACTATACACAGAGATCAATGGCTCAGTAGATACAACAAAGTATACAAATGTGAAATAACAGACCCACCATGTGTTTTATGAAAAAAAGGAAATTATTTAGAAACGATACATTATACATACAGTAAAAATGGGACAAACAACATGTAGTGTAAATAATTGTGCAATTGAAAAAATGGACTGTTCTGTATGTCCTGATGTGTTGGCTAGTATTGCTCTTATCAGGTATTATTGACGTACTGTATTAGACCTTAAGGGCCGTCTGTTTGTTATTCTCTCTGTTCTGACCTCCTAATGTAAGGTCATAGAGCACCGTCCTGGTCCTGGTAGCATTCTTCACTGTCGACAGCAGCAGGATGAGAGAGACAGGCCTTTACTAGGCAACTATGACAACGGGAGCGTCGGTATCTATGGTAGCCTCTGTGGCTGCCTCCTCAGCCGAGTTGCTGTCACTCTCCTGGCTCTCGTCGCTGTCTGCCGCCCCGGGCGTGGCTGTAGCCTCCTCACTGCTGTTGCTGCTGTCAGTCTCATCACTGGCGCTAGTGCTCTCACTGGTGCCGTCGCTGCTAGCGCTACTGGTGCTCTCACTAGTCACATCACTGGCGCTAGCGCTGGCACTCTCTGCCTCTTCCTCCTCCAGGCTCTCAGCTCCTTGGCTCTCGGGGCTCTCAGAGGGACCAGTGTCCTGGCTGGCTTCATCGACGTGCGCTTGGCGCAGGCTGGGCTCCTCGGCTGTGCCGCTGGAGACATCCAAACCCTGGCTCTCCACCTCGGGGGTGCTGGTGTCCTCTTCCATCAAATCATGCACCTGCAGGGCCTAGAGAGAGGTGATGGAAGGATGTTTAGAGACAATTCTTACAATTAAATGGAAGGAAATAATGCCTGTGAGTTTTAGATGGAGAATTCTAACAGAGGAGAGACAAATGTACCTTGAACACGGTCAGCGTCTTCTCAATCTCGTTTCCGAGCCCGGTGTCATAGACGGACACCTTCTTGCCAGCATACATGCCCTCGTCCATCTTTCCATAATATTTGTATGGGGAGGGTACCTTCTCAATGTTGTTGGTATCTACATAGATGGACTTCTTGTAGTCACCGGGGTAGCCCATGCTGTCCCCGCGTCCGTCGTCGTAGATGGGGGCCTCGGTGGGAGCCAGGGTGGGCTCAACAGTGGGCTCCGCGGTGGGAGGGGCAGCGGTGGTGTCTGCCTCCCCGGACTCTGACTCCTCTGTGTCCTGAAAACACATCACAACAACACCTTTATAAGATGTGAAGTTAAAATAAGAGCTTCGTGAACGCTCCTGTCTGTCAAGGTTACCTAGACGTCTTCATTGAACTATAAACTACAGTCTGTGTGGTCCTTTAGACTTACTGGAGCCGTAACTACACGTGACAATGTGACTCAATATATCCTACATATGAATAGTTTTATACTTGGTGTATTACATCACTATCTGTGCTGCCTGTGCTGTCCTTGCTTTCGTCACTGTCTGCACTGTCTGTCGATGATGTGCTGTCCACTGTTGGGTCTGATGTAGGATCAGCTCCCTGGAAAATAGAAAAACAGGACCCATCAGCATGTCATCAACAGCATCCATCAAAAGTACAGATAGAGACAACTATATCAAGTGTAAGAGTTATTTAGCATCTTATGCTACATTATAAACTGGGTGGTTCGAACCCTGAATGCTGATTGGCTGACAGCTGTGGTATATCAGACCGTATACCATGGGTATGACGAAACATTTATTTTTACTGCTCTAATTACGTTGGTAACCAGTTTATAATAGCAATAAGGCACCTCGGGTTTGTGGTATACGGCCAATATACCACGGCTAAGGGCTGTGTCCATGGTATATTGGCCATATACAACACCTCCTTGGGCCTTATTGCTTAATTATGGTACAACAGAATGATGTTTTACTTCTGTTTCCTCTTCGTCTGAGCTCTCGTCTGATGCTGTACCAGCACCCACATTCTACAAGAAAACCGCAGCATTAAAAAGAGTTCAATAACAACTGTCATATTTATTGCAGTTTTCCCTATAGGACAAATGTATACATTTCAATCCACATACATATTATAAAGTAATGTACCCTGAAAGAAGGTGAACATGCTCTTACCTGTACAGATGCAACCTGGGTGAGATCTACTAGGGCTTTCCGAAGCACCGGAGCTGGTTTAACCTGCCAACATGAATATTCATTTATTTATTCACTATTTTTACCCCCTTTTTCTCCCCAATTTCTCCCCTGTCTCATCGCTGCAACTCTCCAACGGGCTTGGGAGAGGCGAAGGTCGAGCCATGCGTCCTCCGAAACATAACCCGCCAAACCGCGCTTCTTAACACCCGTCCGCTTAACCCAGAAGCCAGCTGCACCAACTGACCACCGAAGTCAGCCTGCAGGTGTCCGGCCTGCCACAAGGAGTCGCTAGAGTGTGATGAGCCAAGTAAAGCATCCCCCTGCCAAACCCTCCCCTAATCCGGACGAAGCTGGGCCAATTGTGCACGGTTCCTATGGGACTCCCAGTTATGGCCAGTTGTGACACAGCCTGGGATTGAACCTGGGTCTGTAGAGACACCTCAAGCACTGCAACGCACCTTAGACCGCTGCACCACTTGGGAGGCCCATGAACATACATTTAAGTTGATACCAAGCACACGTCTGTCTGTCCGTTTTCATATGAGAGGAACACTCACCACTTCCTCTGAGCTCTCTGAACTGCTGCTGGATGAGCGTTTCACCGGGCGACAGAGGACCGTTGCAAAGAGCAGGGCGAAAACAATTGCAGCCTTCATTGTCACAATGTGTATCTGAAACGAGAGAGAATCCAGCAAAATGATGTGAACTGAAGATACAAACTGTGTTGAAAGCTGTACTCCATTTTAAACTGAAAATGTGATCCATTCTTTTCAATTACAGCAGAAATGCCTGGATGGGAGGCAGTTAGACTGCAAATTGCCTGTGAAGTCCTGCTTTGTAATGGTTAAACCATTAAAGACTTGATTAGTATACAGGGAGAATTAACCATGGGCCATGATGAGTCTCCACCATGGCTAAGTGGAGGAACTCTGGCGGAAGTGCACTCATTTTAAAGTCAGTCCCTAACCGTTGGCAGACAACGTGGGCTTCGCTCCCAGCTAATGACATCCAGCCTAGCCTAGCTATCCTACCCCCATGCATGAACGTCTCCCTTGTTTTCCAGCTGAGCTACTCTCAGCTAGAACAACATTACATCAAGTAGGCAGTGTTTTAGCTATACCTATAATGATCTCTGCATAGTGTATAATTCCCTAAGTTAAAAGTGGAAGTCTGGAAGACCACAGTCGGTCCAGGGAGGCGGGGAACATGATGAACGCCCCTCAGCTTTATTTTGGAAGCCAACTCTACTTTGTCATTTGATCTTTGGGTTCCAGAATGAAGAGCCCTTAAATTTGTGGTGTCGACAGATGGAAGTGTGACGGAGGCGAGAGATACTACTAGGGATGCCCAGAGGATGTTGTGTGTAGATGAGATCTGACTTCAGAAGTAACTAATCCAGCCTTTCAGTTTTGCTGCTATTATTATTTGTTCTCACAGCAGCACTTAAATGCTGTGGTTTAGTCTTGGAACATAGGAGTCAACTAGTTGACAATAAATTAGCTGTGGGTTTGAGAGCTGAGCCCAGAGCTTCCTCTTCCTGCTGTCACGTTCATCATTCCAACACTATAAAACCTAGTTTATGATTGAGCTGACTCTATCAGGTTACCAGAAATATTTATTATTACAACAGATCACCAAGCTATCTTTCCTGGTAAATTATGAATTTGCCACTAAACATAATGCATGTATTCTCATTTACATAAAAAGCCCCAAATGTACAAAGCATTTAGGCATTGAAAGGGTATTATTTTACTATCTAAGTGCTGAAATTAACTAGCTTTTTCAATCTTTGCACACATCTTTGCACCCACGATTTTCTTTGAGCTTTTTACGGGAGAGGATTATGCATGTAGAAGGGCTAAACTTTAATTTCTTAATGTGCACAAAGCACATGCATGACATGTCAATGTCAGAATTTACTCCGCTATAGTTACATTGTCTATGTGATACCTCCTTCAGTTTCCCAAAATAATCAATAACATCTATGCACCTGAGCACCAATATCAGTGATAAGCCATGTTGTTTTTACCTGGATGTGTTCGTCAGAGAATCCACAGGATAGCACTACACTAGTCAGTCAGGATGAGTGGAGAGCTGCTCAGTATTCTCTTGGATGCCAGAGGAGGAACAGCACAGTTCCGTTTGGATGTGGATGGATGCTGCTGAACGGAGGCTGCTGGTTGGCTTATAAACCCAGCTGCCTCCAGCTCCAGCCAATGGAAGCAGGGCTTGTGCCTTGTGATGTCATGAGGTTTACCACTTCTGTCCCACCTATCCTCTCCCACTCTTCCTGTGGTTAGTGTGGCCACTCAATGCAAACATTCACCAATCGACAAGGCAGAGGAAGAAAAAAAAAACACATATCCTGTATTGTTACAGAAATAAACTGAGGACACAAGCCCTGTGAAATTGAGATCAAATACATGACAGTGCTTACAGTCACATGACGTTAGAAAACACTAAATGTGGAGATACTGGCTTTATTACTAGTTAAGGATGTTTCAGCATCTGAACCAGGGTTGAAGTACAAAAACATTCATGTGGGTCTGTAAGGTAATACACACTAACATCACTTCGTCCTTAAGCCACGGTCAAAGAAGAGCCAAAGTCAAAGTGGAGGTGGAAGTGTTAAGTGAATCAATACATTCATGTACATTTAACAGTGTAGAGAGAGGACATATTCTCCCATCTCCATTGGCCTCAATGCAAGACATCATTAGCCAGCGTTAACATCACAATTCTACACCCCACTCAGCATGTTTCTTGGGAAGATAAGTTTGGACTTATTTTGACCATCAGTCTTCTTTTTACTTGGTGACTCTGCGACTCAGTGCCATTATCTGTGAAGCTAGACTATAACTACTGGTATACCCATTTTAATCTGATAAATGAAAGGTTGTAAAGAAAATAATATATACTGAACAAAAATATAAACACAACATGCAACAATTTCAAAGATTTTACTGAGTTACAGTTCATATAAGGAAATCAGTCAACTGAAATAAATTCATGAGGCCCTAATCTATAGATTTCACATGATTGGCCACCGTGGGTGGGCCTGGCTCCCAAGTGGGGGGCCTATGCCCTCCCAGGCCCACCCACTGGGGAGCCAGGCCCAGCCAATCAGAATTTGTTTTTCCCCACAAAAGGGCTTTATGCCAATTGCACGCTCCCTCAAACCTTGAGACATCTTTTGCATTGTGTTGTGTGACAAAACTGCACATTTTAGAGTGGCTTTTTATTGTCCCCAGCACAAGGTGCACATGTGTAATGATCATGCTGTTTAATCAGCTTCTTGATATGCCACACCTGTCAGGTGGATGGATTATCTTGGCAAAGGAGAAATGCTCACTAACCAGGATGTAAACAAATTAGTGATCTTTTATTTCAGCTCATGAAACATGGCACCAACACTTTACATGTTGCTTTATATTTTATAGAAAATATACATTGTATGGAGAGTGCAAGGATATGGAGTAATCCTTGTGCACATTGAGGAAGAGAACTTCCAGACACCCACAGTATGCATTCTCTGAATTCTAGAATATGATTACTTCTCATAAAAGTTAGAGAGCATTGAAATATGACCCACTAAAGTAGTAGGTATGAGACTAAGGTAGCACCCCTGACTGGTTTCTTTGTCAAACTATCTCTCCTAACCCTGCAATTAACTTGTCAGGATTCCTGTGTTAGTGTTTGACAGGTGTCTGACGTACTCACTGGAGTATGCATTGCTACATGTTGAGTCTGCTTTAGTACTTTGAATGTAATCCATTATAGCTTGATTTCCTATGGTATGATCATAATAAAATAGCCTCCAGTGGCTTTGGTGTTCAGTGGAATGATTTAGGGTGTATTCGTGTATAACTAAATGTTGTAAAAAGGAAGACAAGACACAACATCAGACATGTACAGTGAAACTCCCAGACAGATGTCTGGAAAGCTTGAGAGTGGACGCATCAAGTTGAAACATGTTGCATTTGCTACGTTTTCATCTGGTTTGATGTCAAGTCACAACAGTTCCATCTTCTTCAGGTTGTGTCTGGAATTCTCACTGAGATGTCTGATATTCCCAGGCTGTCAAATCAACCAGTGGATCACCAGGAGCTGAACACCAAGACACATCTAACATCACCCCAAGATGAGACACTTTTTCCCAGTCAATCATTACCCCAACACCTACAGTCCCTGGAGTGTGTACTTCAACGTTCGTATCAACAAACAATGCCATTCAAATGAAGTGATCCCAACCAACACCACAAATAATGACATGAACATTTTAAAACTTCCCCATTACGTGACACCCGAGGCCAATCATTATCTGATTTACTACACAGTATAGAAAAAGCTGTGTGTGTGTGTGTGTGAGAGAGAGAGAGAGAGAGAGAGAGAGAGAGAGAGAAAGAAAGAAAGAAAGAAAGAAAGAAAGAAAGAAAGAAAGAAAGAAAGAAAGAAAGAAAGAAAGAAAGAAAAAAAAAAAAGAAAGAAAGAAAGAAAGAAAGAAAGAAAGAAAGAAGAAAGAAAGAAAGAAAGAAAGAAAGAAAGAAAGAAAGAAAGAAAGAAAGAAAGAAAGAAAGAAAGAAAGAAAGAAAGAAAGAAAGAAAGAAAGAAAGAAAGGAAGAAAAAAGAAAGAAAGAAAGTGTGTTTGGACCAGTTCCAGACCAGGCATAAAACACACCATTCATTATCAATGTGGATATCACATCACTGGATCACAGGGCCCGTATTCTTGATATACTTTGCATTGTGGAAAGTCTGCAGTAGAATTAGGAGAACCACTTTTACGATCTCCATAGAGCATGTTGAGGACCTTACTGTAATCCTAGTCTGGTCAATGCAGAGCTGGCGGTTTGGCTGCCTTAAAGAAAAGCTAAAATCAGGGAAAGTGAGCCATAATGCACAGCATTAGTTTATGAAGCTGATGTCATTCGTTAAAGTGGAACCCGTGTTCAATGACATGCAGCAACGTCGTTAAATGCATCTTAGGCCCGGGCCATCCCGCTCTGTAGTTATTTAGTTTGGAAATATTCTTTAAAGTCATTGTAGATTGTGTATTGTTTTACTGGAATATTTAATTAAGCCATCAACTTTTGTTATCGCAAAAAAAATATACAAGAGTGTTAATAGTAAGCTGAGATCAGATGTGGTCTCTATCAGGCTGATTCACAGTGAGGAATTTCCTGCTGTTGACCCAAAGCCTGTAAATGTGGTATTATCTTAACTATCATACAGTGAAAGAACCAAGGGTCCGACTAGATTTGGATAGTCCAGATAGTATGTAGAGCATCTACAGATGGACTATCAAGAATCTGTTGATAAGCAACTGCTTGCTAAGGTTGGGGATAAGGTTTAGAATAAGGGTTAAGGTTAGCGTTAGGGTTAGGGTAAAGATTACGTTTAGGGTTAGGATAAGGATTAAGGTTTGGGTTAGGATAAGGATTAAGGTTAGGGTAAGTAAATTGAAAATGATAGTCAGTAGATAGTCTGTAGAGCATCTATAGATGGACTATCCAAATAGAATGCTACTGAACCCGGTACAGGCGGCCAAGTGGTGGAAGGGAGTTGAATATCCACTACGACAAGAACTCTCCCAGACAACCCCATTTTCAATGCAGTCATTAACGGTGTGTGTGTGTGTTACTATACGTCAGCCTGTGTTAACCGCATAATGTCTTCATAATGTCTCCATAAACCCCCATAGGTTTATATAAGTGTTTGGGTGGTGGAGTTTTCACAAATTCATACATGTACAGTCAGTGTGACATACTGAAAGACAGGAGATCATATTACTTGTAATGGGTGCGTGTTGCTGGCAGGGAAGTCAGGCGCAGGAGAACGAACTTGGTATAAACGAAGTCGTTTAATAAAAGTTAATGAAACTCCAAAAACCAAAATACATAAAATAATCAAAGTGGGTACAAAACCCGTCGCACACCAACACATAACTTGCATAAACATACAATCAAACAATCACCGACAAGGACATGAGGGGAAACAGAGGGTTAAATACACAACATGTAATTGATGGGATTGGAACCAGGTGTGATGGAAGACAAGACTAAACCAATGGAAAATGAAAAATGGATCAGTGATGACTAGAAGATCGGTGACGTCGATCGCCGAACACCGCTCGAACAAGGAGAGGGGCCGATTTCGGCGGAAGTTGTGACGTTACTTGACATAACTTTCATGTTACTGTAGTTGTGACGAACTAGTCTGTGGGACTGCACCAAGAAAAAGTTAATAAATCATCTATTTTATAAATGGTAAAAAATGTAACATACTGCAAGCTAAACTCAGCAAAAAAAGAAACGCCCTCTCACTGTCAACTGCGTTAATTTTCAGCAATCTTAACGTGTAAATATTTGTATGAACAGAACAAGATTCAACAACTGAGACATAAACTGGGCAAGTTCCATAGACATGTGACTAACAAAAATTGAATAATGCGTCCCTGAACAAAGGGGGGGTCAAAATCAAAAGTAACAGTCAGTATCTGGTGTGGCCACCAGCTGCATTAAATACTTCAGTGCATCTCTTCCCCATGGTCTGCACCAGATTTGCCAGTTCTTGCTGTGAGATGTTACCCCACTCTTCCACCAAGGCACCTGCAAGTTCCCGGACATTTCTGGGGGGAATGGCCTTAGCCCTCACCCTCCAATCCAACAGGTCCCAGACGTGCTCAATGGGATTGAGATCTGGGCTCTTCGCTGGCCATGGCAGAATACTGACATTCCTGTCTTGCAGAAAATCACACACAGAACGAGCAGTATGGCTGGTGGCAATGTCATGATGGAGGGTCATGTTAGGATGAGCCTACAGGAAGGGTACCACATGCGGGAGGAGGATGCCTTCCCTGTAACGCACAGTGTCGAGATTTCCTGCAATGACGACAAGCTCAGTCCGATGATGTTGTGACACACCGCCCCAGACCGACTGACCCTCCACCTCCAAATCGATCCCGCTCCAGAGTACAGGCCTCGGTGTAACGATCATTCCTTCGACGATAAACGCGAATCCAACCATCACCCCTGGTGAGACAAAACCGCGACTCATCAGAGAAGAACACTTTTGCCAGTCTGGACCAACAACGGTGGGTTTCTGCCCATAGACGACATTGTTGCCGGTCATGTCTGGTGAGGACCTGCCTTACAACAGGCCTACAAGCCGCCAGTCCAGCCTCTCTCAGCATATTGCAGACAGTGTGAGCACTGATGCAGGGATGGTGCTTTCCTGGTGTAACTCGGGCAGTTGTTGTTGCCATCCTGTACCTGTCCCGCAGGTGTGATGTTCAGATGTACCGATCCTGTGCAGGTGTTGTTACACGTGGTCTGCCACTGCGAGGACGATCAGCTGTCCGTCCTGTCTCCCTTTAGCGCTGTCTTAGGCGTCTCACAGTACGGACATCGCAATTTATTGGCCACATCTGCAGTCCTCATGCCTCCTTGCAGCATGCCTAAGGCACGTTCACGCAGATGAGCAGGAACCCTGGGCATCTTTCTTTTGGTGTTTTTCAGTCAGTAGAAAGGCCTCTTTAGTGTCCTAAGTTTTCATAACTGTGACCTTAATTGCCTACCGTCTGTAAGTAGTTAATGTCCTAACGACTGTTCCACAGGTGCATATTCATTAATTGTTTATGGTTCATTGAAGTATGGGAAACAGTGTTTAAACCCTTTACAATGAAAATCTGTGAAGTTATTTGGATTTTTACAAATTATCTTTGAAAGACAGGGTTCTGAAAAAGGGACGTTTCTTTTAGTGCTGAGTTTATATGACAAAATCAAAAGCCCTACTCAAAATGAACAGGACATGGAGAAATAAACAAACGTGGACCATCTCTTTAGATTTCTACACTAAGTCCGTCCTCAGTTAATTTTTGCAAGTGGGAGAGTATGAATGAAGTCAAAGGCAATTTGTCTGAGATAGAGCTATTTGCCATAACCTAGACTAAAATATGTGGACACCTGCTCGACGAATATCCCATTCCAAAATCATGGGCATTAATATGGAGTTGGTCACCTCTTTGCTGCTATAACAGCCTCCACTCTTCTGGGAAGGCTTTCCACAAGACGTTGGAACATTGATGCAGGAACATTGATGCAGGGACTTGCTTCCATTCAGCCACAAACAAGAGCGTTATTGAGGTCGGGCACTGATGTTGGTGGATTAGGCCTGGCTCGTAGTCAGCGTTCCAATTCATCCCAAAGGTGTTCGATGGGGTTGAGGTCAGGGCTCTGTGCCAAATCCACTCATTTGGAGGGACGTCCACATACTTTTGCATATATAGTGTGTATCCCAAACCATTTCATGTCAAAGTATGTCTGGGGATAAAGAAGTTGAATGAACCAGGTATGAGCAGCATACCCGCTCTGTACTGATTCGAGGACAAGCCCTGTCACATACATTGGCACATAACTGTTGTATAGCATATGCATTGCTCGAAATTATTCTACAAAGTCAATGTACAGTTATTTAAGTAAATAACCAGAGAAATATATTGTGCGGTATATGGGAATCCAGCTTTATATGTTTGGTGTCCCTCTCAGATGTTGTCACAATGTAAAACACCCAATGGTTTTACTGTTGAAATATAAACCGAAAGTACAATAAGAATAATACAATTAATCATGTGGAAACCCTGTAAAACAGAGGAGCCGTGCTTCTTGCCTTGAGGAAACTATGTGGGCCAATTTGACTTTGTATGGGACAGAACCGACACCACAAAACAAATACTTTCAGACATTTGTCTATATAAATGGTATTTTTATACTCGGAACAGGACATACAGCTACTGAAAAGTACTTTGAAAAACAATAAAATTAATGATTTTGTATTGGAGAAAAACAATAGAAATTGTGTTAATAGCCTTGACACCCTAGAACCTGAAAGTGTCTAGAATGTTGAATCTTGTTGTTCTTCGGCCTCTGCAAGGAAATCTGTAAATCTTCACAGAAAAATAACAATATTTTCATGAAAAAACAACAGCAAAAACTGGCTGAATCAATGTTGTTTCCAGGTCATTTCAACAACAAAAAATTCAACTTGGAATACTGATTGGATTTTTTTCATCAAGTCATCAACCTAAGGGAATTTCGTCTTTTTTTCACCCAACTTTTACCTTAATCCAATGACATGGTGAATTATTTAGTTGATTTCATGTTGAATTCACGTTAGTTGACAAATCCAACCAAATGTAAATCAAAACTAGATGTTGAACTGAAATCTCCTCCCAGTGCGAGGTCTGTTATTGTGAAGGTCACCAAAGTACTGTACTCGTCTGAAGTAGTCAATCTTAGGTCATTGTTTTCTCTGATCCCACATAGGTGCTGGTTGAGGTGTATGCAATATTCATGGTTTCCACCCCCAGTTTCCACAGTGCCATTCTTCCTGTCTCTTATTTTACCTCTACAGCATGCTTCACTTCCTGGAACCCAGGACGTAATTCCATGGATCCACTGATCTGCAGACAGACACGCCACCAACAGCCCACCTCCAGCCGATTGCTTGGATGTATTTGCGGACTTTATATTTCAATTAGAAAGACACTTATTTGACCTTCAACTGTCCGTGTTATTGTTACAGTAGTTGTATTTTCTCCTTTGTAGAGTGTTGATAGTTTACCGTACACCCAATCTTCTTCTTTATGTCCTAAACAGTATGCATCTTGTTCAGTAGATTCAGCAGAACACCACTTTTAACCAGAATTTAGGAGTGCAACAACTCTTAAGAATATTGTTGCCACCTTACCAGCAGAGAGAAATAAATCTCGCCCACCTTTTTACAGTACTAACCACCATGCAGTATGAAAATAGACTGCAATAGGACATTACATTTCCTGTCTGGGAGGGAGCTCAGGGTGGATCCCGAAAAATCTTGTTGAGACATTCTTGTTCTAATTGAAGTTGATGAATACGTTTGTAAAATTTGATTTGGGCGATGAATACGTTTGTTCTCATGTCCAAAATGGTTATACACTTGTAATATGTTTAGTTTGGACTGTTTCTCAGGCTATGGATTAGGTCTATTGTTTACTTTAGTCTGGGTATATAATTCATATTATTCTAGCTCATTCAGGGTGAGGCCCAGTTGTATAGCTATTCATTTGGACACAGTTCTACTACAGTTGGCTATGCACTAGCACGGCAACTCTACACTTTCCTCAAACCACATGGGCACTGTGAGATTACATTCATATGGCCACGAAACTTGTGGAAATGGGAACATAGCATTACATGTAATGCTAAGATTCTTTGCTATATAGCATGGTGTATGAGGTGCTACGAGAAAGAAATGTTGTCACAACTCATTCAAAAGAAGTTGACGGGTGAAAAGAACATGACTAAATCAGAATTCTGACATCTTGCTAAGCACAGCAGTTATTAGTCCTGCATGGCTCAGTTGGTAGAGCATGGTGGTTGCAACAACAGGATTGTGAGTTTGATTCCTGGGGCCACTGTATGTAAAATGCGTGCACACATGACTGTAAGTCACTTTAGATAAAAGCGTCTTCTCAATGGCATATATTATTATATTTGACAAGATAAAACATGTATACTAGTAATAACGCCTACACGCTGCTACCATGTATTTTTTCACTTCTCAGGCGGTTTAGAGTCATGTTTCATGGTCTTACAGTACACGATGACAGTTTGAGTGCAGTATGGTTTGTTAAGACTGACGGGTGAAGGATTAGATCAAACCAGGCTGAAGTCCAACTGATAATCCAGCTCATGTGGAGCTGAAAGCACTCCAATTTTAAGTCAACACTATCATTAAAACAAACTCATTTATTTCGCCACTAACATAATAAGAAATGTGTGGGTGCAGGAAAAACAAGCGCAATCATTTAAGGTCATGCCTCACTTATAACACTGGGAGAGATTGTGATGAGTCAGCTGTAATTGTCGACAACACAGGCCCTATACCTGCTGCCTTCATGATCTCAATGTCACCTGGTTTCAGGTTAGAGACAGCCTGACTGACTTGTTACCCAAACATGTTAATGCTATACAAATGCATGTATGGCATACGGTATGTCATTATGGGTTTTAGGAACCACTCTACTATGTACTCAGTGTTTTCTTGTAGAGAGAATACAGTGGTTGGGTATTGGGTTAATGGGTGTGATACTATGTTGGGGTATTCCAATAATATTTAACAAGCTCCCTGGTAAAACAAGTTGTAAAGTTTGCTCCGACATTGTTCACTTGGACAAAAAAAGTATGTAGAGGGAAAGAGTGGTAAAATTGTAGTAAAATGTGCCTGTTATGTAATCTTGTTTTTACACATTGTTTGTGGAGGTTCTGTGTACTCTATCAAACGTATTTGATCACGCAATAAAAACGATCATATTTTGTGATGAAAAAACATTCGGGAAGACACTACTGTCATGTCTCCACATTCAAGTAAGGCGTAATTGTAGAAGACCTCCATCGGGTATTTCTGCCTCCCAGGAGGGTCAGGTGCCAGGCAGACACTAGTGGTAAGATGCTTTGTGGCCTTAGTGGACCCGTGCTGTGGAGAGGAGAGAAAGCGCCATTATGTGAATATCATCATTCAGTTACCTCACTTGTCTTTGCCAATTGCCAGAGAGTTTTTTGCTTCAGCAAGATTCCAACTGTAAAGAGACCGATGTTTGTCTAAGCAGCATCACAGTGATTCTGCAACAGTAAGGTCGGTTTGTTTGTTTGGGGAAATGTTGCCTAGTTCTGTACACCAAATCCCTCATGACCAACACATCCCTCACATGTACCATTATGAATGAGACACATAGTCAGACTCTCAGCCACAAGACTGTCTGCAGACAGACAGACAGACAAGATGTTGGTCACCACTGCTGCTGGGGAATTCCACCTCTGTGGGGTTATATTATTTTGGTTTACTGTAAGGGACTGGGGCTGCTGGGAGGAAACCTTACTAGGAAAAAGGTCATTCAAAGTCTTTACTGTCATGCACTTTAATTATTGATCATTACTTTTAGAACAACAATACAATTATTTTAACAACTTGTTGTCCGGATAGCTTTTTAGATGTTGTCCTCATACGCTTCCAATAAATGTTTGGTTCTCAGAATAAGATGGCGCCGGCAGAGATGGTCGACATCTTACGTGCTCAAACCCGACTTTGCTATTTTGTGACTTTTTTTTGTGTTTGTCCTTACTTATTTTTGTACAGAAAGCTCCCATCGTTGTCACCTATGACCGCCAAGTCCTTATGAATCGACAGCTACTAACCTCGACTTCAAACTTGATTTCTGCTCCTACTTCAACTGCGACTCAGCTGTTCCCTTGTTTACACGTGACCATAATCCATTGTTCGGGCTGCCCAAGCTCCGCAAGCAAAGACGCAGGAGGAGGGCTGGACTCGTTGTCAGGGAAAATCATTCGGCACTCCCCTCCGTTCTATTGGAAAATGCCCAGTCACTTGAGAACAAGATGGATGAACTCTGTTTGAGAATTTTCTACCAACGAAACGTGAAAAACTTTAATATTCTACGCTTTTCAGAAACTTGGCTGACGGGCGATATGGACATAATACTCAAGATTTTCGTCATGCTTTCTTGCAACCAGACAGGTAAAACCAAAGGAGGGGTGTGCCTCTTTGTAAACAACAATTGGTGAGCTGTTGCAATTGTGAAGGAAGTCTCAAGCTTTTGCTCAACTCAACCAGAACACCTCATGATAAATTGCAGACCTTTTTATTTACTAAGAGCGTTTTCATCTGTAAACATCAATGCTGTCTATGTTCCACCACAAAATGAGAATGGCACTAAGCACGCACTCAACAAGGTGTACAGAGCCATAAACAAACAAGAAAACGCTCACCCAGAGGAAGCTTTTCCAGTTGGCGGAGAATTTAACATAGGGAGACTGAAATGCTTTTTACCAACACATCTCCTGCGCCACAAGCGGTGTTAACACTCTGGACCACTTGCACTCCACCCGCAGAAATTCATACAAGGCCCTCCCTCACGCTTCGGCGAATCAGACCATGGCTCCATCCTCCTGCTTTCTGTTTACAAGAAAGAGCTCAACCAGGGTGTGCTCGATACGGAAGTGGTCCGACGAAGCGGACGCTAGTACAGACTGGAATATGTTCAGGGATTCATCCGATAACATTGAAGAGATTACCACATCAGTCATGGGTTTCATCAATATTGCATCGACGACGTCGTCCCGACATTGACCGTACGCACGTACCATGACCTAAAGCCATGGATTACAGGCAGTATCCACACCGGGCTAAGAGCTATAGCTACCGCTGTCAAGGAATGGGACACTGAAATAGGCGTAGTCTAAATCCCGCTACGACTTCCGACGAGCCATCAAACATGGAAAAGGTCAATATAGGACTAAGATAGAATCTTATTACACAGGCTTGGACACTCATCGGATGTGGCAGGATTTTCAGATTATTATGGATTATAAATTGAAACCCAGCCGTGAGTTGCCCTGTGACATAAACCTCCCAGACGAGCTGAATGCCTAATATACTCGCTTCGAGGCAAACAACAGTGAGCCAGGCGTGAGAGCCCCTGCTATCCTAGACGAAAGTATGATCTCGCACTTCGTGACAGATATGAGTAAGACTTTAAAACAGGCTAACATTGGCATGGCCGCTGGGCCAGACAGAATACATTTTAAAATGTTTACATTTCAGTAATTTAGCAGACACACTTATCCAGACTTGCAATTAGTGCTTTCCTCTTAAGATATCTAGGTGAGACAACAACACATCACAATCATATCAAGTACATTTTCCCTCAACAAAGTATGTATCAGCACAGTCAGAACTATACCAGGGTGCATTCTCAGAGCATGCACAGACCAGCTGGCATGCGTCTTCACAGACATTTTCAGCATCTCCTTGTCCCAGTCTTTAATCGCAACATGCTTCAAGTAGACCACCATTGTCCCTGTTCCTAAGAACTCCAAGGTAACCTGCTTACATTACTATAATCCCATAGCACTCACATCTGTAAAAATGAAATGTTTTGAAAGGCTGGCCATGGCACACATCAAACACCATCATCCCAGACACCATGTATCCACTCCAATTCGCATATTGCCCCAACAGAGCCACAGATGATGCAATCTCTATTGCACTCTGCACTGCTCTATCCCACCTGGAGAAGAGGAATACCTACTGTATGTGAGAATGCTGTTCATTGACTATAGCTCAGCATTCAACACCATTGTCCCCTCAAAGCTCATCACCAAGCTCGGGACCCTGGAACTGCCCTGGGACTGAACACCTCCCCCTCCAACTGGAGCCTACAGGGAGGAGGTCAGAGACCTCACAGTATGGGGACAGAACAACAATCTCTACCTCAACGTAAGCTGATCATGGTCTACAGGAAAAGGAGGGGCTAGCACGCACCCCATTCATAGACAGGCTGTAGTGAAGTGGGAAGAGAACTTCAAGTTCCTCGGTGTCTATAACACTAAGGACTTAACATGGCCCTCTCCCAGCAGCAGAGTTGTAAAGAAGGCATGACAGCGCCTCTTCCCCCTTAGGAGGTTGAAAAGATTTGGTACTGCCCATCAGATCCTTGAAAAGTTATACAGCTGCACCATTGAGAGCTATTTGCATCACCGTTTGGTATGGCAACTGCACTGCCCTTGATCGCAAGGCGCTACAGGCGGTGCAAGAGGAATGCCTGGAAAATTCTCAAAGACCCTAGCCACCCAAACCATAGACTGTTCACTCTGCTACCGCACGTCAAGCATTAACGGAATGCCAAGTCTGGGACCAAAAGGCACCTGAACAGCTTCTGCCCCCAAGCCATAAGAGTGAATAGTTAATCAAATGTCTAACCAGACTATGGCATTTACCATTTTTTGCATTGACTCTTTGGACTCTACCAACACATACACACTCACACACACTCTCCACATACAGTGCATTCGGAAAGTATTCAAACACCTTGACTTTTTACACATTTTGTTACATTACAGCCTTATTCTCAAATTGATTAAATTGTTTTTGTTCCTAATCAATCTACACACAATACCCCATAAAGACAAAACAAAAACAGTTTTACATTTTTGCTAATTTATTAGAAATAAAAACCTGAAACATGACATTTACATAAGTATTCAGACCCTTTACTCAGTACTTGTTGAAGCACCTTTGCAATGATTACAGCCTTGAATCTTCTTGGGTATGTATTTGGGGATTTTCACCCATTCTTCTCTGCAGATCCTCTCAAGCTCTGTCAGGTTGGATGGGGAGTGTCGCTGCACAGCTATTTTCAGGTCTCTCCAGAGGTGTTTGATCTGGTTCAAGTCTGGGCTCTGGCTGGGCCACTCAAGGACATTCAGAGACTTGTCCCGAAGGTTGGGGGGTTGTTGTCCTATTGGTAGGTGAACCTTTGTCCCAAATTCACTCCTGCATTGTCTTGGCTGTGTCCTTAGGGTTGTTGTCCTGTTGGTAGGTGAACCTTTGCCCCAGTCTGAGGCCCTGAATGCTCTGGAGCAGGTTTTCATCAAGGCTCTCTCTGTACTTTGCTCTGTTCATCTTTGCCTCGATCTTGACCAGTTTCCCAGTCCCTGCCGCTGAAATACATCCCCACAGCATAATGCTGACACCACCATGCTTCACTGTAGGGATGGTGTCAGGTTTCCACCAGACGTGACGCTTGGCATTCAGGCCAGAGAGTTGAATCTTGGTTTCATCAGACCAGATAATCTTGTTTCTCATGGTCAGAGAGGCTTTAGGTGCCTTTTGGCAAACTCCAAGTGGGCTGTCATGTGCCTTTTACTGAGGAGTGGCTTCCTTCTGGCCTGGTTGTCCTTCTGGAAGGTTCTCCCATCTGCACAGAGGAACTCTGGAGCTCTGTCAGAGTGAACATTGGGTTCTTGGTCAGCTCCCTGACCAAGGCCCTTCTCCCCCGATTGCTCAGTTTGGCCAGGTGGCCAGTTACAGGAGTCTTGGTGGTCCCAAACTTCATCCATTTAACAACAATAGAGGCCACTGTGTCCTGTGGAGACCTTCCCCAGATCTATGCCTCGACACAATCCTGTCTCAGAGCTCTACGCACAATTCCTTCAACCTCATGGCCTGGTTTTTGCTCTGACATGCACTGTCAACTGTGGGACCTTATATAGACAGGTGTGTGCCTTTCCAAATCATCTTCAATCAATTGAATTTACCACAGATGGACTCCAATCACGTTGTAGAAACATGTCAAGGATGATCAATGGAAACAGGATGCACCTGAGTTCAATTTCGAGTCTCATAGCAAAGTGTCTGTATACTTATGTAAATAGGCTATTTATGTTTTTTATTCTTAATAAATGTGCAAACATTTCTAAAAACCTGTTTTTACTTTGTCATTATAGGGTATTGTGTTTAGATTGCTGAGAAAAAAAAATATTTATTCCATTTTAGAATAAGGCTCTAACGTAACAACATGTGTAAAAAGTCAAGCGGTCTGAATTCCTCCACTACCTCGTACCCCTGCACATTGACTCGTTACTGGTACTCCTTGTAATAGAGCCGTGTTATTGTTATTTATTGTGTTTCTATTTTCTATTTTTATTAGCATGTTTTCATAGTTTTTAACTTGGCATTGTTGGGAAAGGGCTCGTAAAGTAAGCATTTCACAATGAAGTCTACACCTGTTGTATTTGGCGCACGTAACAAATCCAATTTGAATAAAGTTACGTTCACTACTGTGACATGAACAGTTGCACATTTCTAAGCAGTAGCTAATACATTTATCCATACAACATGTTCTACTATTTTACTCCAACTAATTCATACGTTTTTAATGAACACGGTTTATATGTGACCATGCAATAAAAAGCATTCCATTAAGCAGTAAATGTGGATTTTCATTAGGGGAAAACTGATCAGAATAGGAGATCCTGGCTAGCTCTGTGACCACCAGATAGGCCTGCATCCTGAGAAACACTGGACAGTAATAGACATTACCAGCAGGTCTGGATTATACAACTCTCCGCCAGTGGAACAACTGACGAACCGAAGCAGGAAGTCTTCAGTATATGATTGAAAATTAAGATGTTTTTTTATTGTTATTTGAAATATTGCATGTATATATATATATATATTACAGATGACTACCACAGCATGATTATTAACTGCATCTCAAAATATGTTTGGGGTCTTTCGTGTAAATGTGTAACAGTGTCGCTTTCGTCCCTCTCCAACCAGGAAACCTCTGAATATCGACACCTGTCATTTATGAAGCATCGTTAACTGTCACTCCACAAAAGACGTGGCCCTTGGGAAGCAAGGGAAACAACTACTTCAGTGTCTCAGAGTAGGTGACGGACCCGACTGAACGCCGCTAGTGCAAAGCCATTTCACATTGTCTACAAGTGCATGTAAAAATGGGGAGATATCCAGTGAAACTTGGCAGCTGTTGTGTTATGTTGACAGCAGTGTGTCACATCATGTCAGTAGATAGGGGTTCTGGTGTACATGCATACAAAAATTAAACCTAGATGTTTTAAATCAGAGTAACGTTAATGTATCATCAACAGCGTCTAATCTGTCTGCAAGGGTTTGCATTGTCGGCAGGCTCAGACATGTGCCATTGACAGTGTGACTTATTGACTGACTGACTGACTGAGTGGGCCGCTTGCTTCATTTAGTCAATTTGAAATGTCACAATGCGGTCTCACAGGGTCATTAGTCAGCTGTCTCTTTACATGTGACTAATTAACACAGTCTTAAACAGGGAAAACAGACCCAGCAGACTCCGTGCTGTTGTGTATAGAGCTGTACACTACACTACGACAAGTCGTGACTGACTGGAGCATCTCTTTATTAATGACAGTTAGAAATAGCAACACTGTGTCATAGCGGGACAACTCTCGACTCCTGTGGCAGAATTCAACTGTCTTCTTGACACCGCTGCAGTGGCTGCACGGTATGTGTCTGTATGGAAAAACCCTCCCTTATAAAACATTTTTTTATTTTTTTGTTTTTTTTAAATATGTGTGTTTCTGTCTGTCAAAGGGCCTCTTGGTCTCAGACTGTCTAAAAACAAATTAGCCTATATATAAAAGTGGGCTCACAGCAGTTTAGTTGGAAATCTAGTATTTTTTCAAGGAATTGAGGAAGGAGATGTAAACAGGATTAAATTGACACCCACACAGGCAGCATGGGGTTTTATGAGTGTAAACAGGGACAGGGACAGGCCTGGGTCCAGAGTAGGGCGTCTAGCTGTTGTGTGTCCATGCATGAGCTGCAGCCTAAACAGACCGTAAGGAGACACTCAGGGGCCACTTCCACTGACCAACACAGACCTAGGCCTACACACAAGGAACACAGAGTGCTCAAAACAGGATGCTGAAGTAAAAGGCAATCTCGGTATCGGAGTGGATGCATCAAATGCCATCTCT
The DNA here is from genome assembly GCF_018296145.1 of Oncorhynchus tshawytscha. NCBI lineage: Eukaryota > Metazoa > Chordata > Actinopteri > Salmoniformes > Salmonidae > Oncorhynchus > Oncorhynchus tshawytscha. The sequence goes on from NC_056448.1 coordinate 9,933,843, forward strand.
GAACACTGATGTACTCTAGTGCCCTTTATGGGTGGTTGTCAAATCAAATCAAATGTGATTGGTCACGTGTCGAATAATTCAGGTGTAGACCTTACAGTGAAATGCTTACTTACAAGCCCTTATCCAATAATGCTTTATAACGTTTTTATTTTTTATTTTTTTTTATTTAAAAAATGCAGGTAAAAAATAGAAAATAAAAGTTACAAATAATTAAACAGCAGCAGTAAAATAACAATAGTGAGGCTATATACATGGGGTACTTGTACAGAGTCAATGTGCGGGGGCAATCATCTCCTTAGTCTTGGTTATGTTGAGGGATAGGTTGTTATTCTGGCACCACACTGCCAGGTCTCTGACCTCCTCCCTATAGGCTGTCTCATCGTTGCCGGTGATCAGGCCTACCACTGTTGTATCGTCTGCAATCTTAATGATGGTGTTGGAGTCGTGCCTAGTCATGCAGTTGTGGGTGAACAGGAAGTACAGGAGGGGACTGAGCACACACCCCTGGGGAGCTCCAGTGTTGAGGATCAGCGTGGCAGATGCATTGCTACCTACCCTCACCACCTGGGGTTGGCCCGTCAGGAAGTCCAGGATCCAGTTGCAGAGGGAGGTGTTTAGTCTCCGGTTCCTTAACTTAGTAATGAGCTTTGAGGGTACTATGGTGTTGAACGCTGAGCTGTAGTCAATGAACAGCATTCTCACATAGGTGTTACTTTTGTCCAGGTGGGAAAGGGCAGTGTGGAGTGCAATAGAGATTGCATCATCTGTGGATCTGTTTGGGCGGTATGCAAATTGGAGTGGGTCTAGGGTTTCTGGATAATGGTGTTGATGTAAGCCATTACCAGCCTTTCAACGCACTTCATGGCTAAGGACGTGAGTTCTACGTGTCTGTAGTCATTTAGGCTGGTTTCCTTTGTGTTCTTGGGTACAGGGACTATGGTGGTCTGCTTGAAGCATGTTGGTATTACAGACTCAATCAGGGACATGTTGGAAATGTCAGTGAAGACACCTGCCAGTTGGTCAGCACATGCCCAGAACATACGTCTTGGTAATCCGTCTGGCCCTGCGGCCTTGTGAATATTGACCTGTTTAAAGGTATTAATCACATTGGAGACGGAGAGCGTGGTCACACAGTTGTCCGGAGCAGCTGATGCTCTCATGCATGCTTCAGTGTTACTTGCCTCGAAGCGAGCATAGAAGTAATTTAGCTCGTCTGGTAGGCTCGTGTCACTGTGCTTCCCTTTGTAGTCTGTAATCGTTTGCAGGCCCTGCCACATCCGACGAGCGTTGGAGCCAGTGTAGTACGATTCAATCTTAGTTCTGTATTGACGCTTTTCCTGTTTGATGGCTCGTCGGAGGGCATAAGGGCATTTCTTATAAGCTTCCGAATCCCGCTCCTTGAAAGCGGCAGCTCTACCCTTTAGCTCAGTGCGGATGTTGCCTGTAATCCATGGCTTCTGGTTGGGGTATTTACGTACGGTCACTGTGGAGGGGACGTCATCGATGCACTTATTGATGAAGCCAGTGACTGATGTGGTCTACTCCTCAATACCATCGGAAGAATCCTGGAACATCTTCCAGTCTGTGCTCGCAAAACAGTCCTGTAGCTTAGCATCTGCTTCATCTGACCACTTTCTTATTGACCGAGTGACTGGTGCTTCCTGCTTTAGTTTTTGCTTGTAAGCAGGAATCAGGAGGATAGAATTATGGTCAGATTTGTCAAATGGAGGGTCGAGGGAGAGCTTTGTACGCGTCTCTGTGTGTGGAGTACAGGTGGTCTAGAGTTTTTTTCCCTCTGGTTGCACATTTAACATGCTGGTAAAAATGTGGTAAAACGGATTTGAGTTTCCCTGTATTAACCCTTGTGTTGTCAAAAATGACCCGCCACACTATGTTTAACAGCAGAGAAAACCCCCTAAATGATGTTTTTTCAACCTGAAATGTTGTGACTTTTCCTAGAGTGACCCCAACATTAGAAAAAGTGAAACATTGCCTTTGTTCATATTTCCATGAAAGCTATACACCACCAGGGTACAAAGATTGTCTTAGGGTCATTTTTGACCCAGCAGTTATAAAATCATTTACACACCACAAAAACCACAAAGACACACACACACACACACACACACACACACACACACACACACACACACACACACACACACACACACACACACACACACACACACACACACACACACACACACAAATTGAGGTTGTGTGCTACTGACTGAACAGACAAAACTAAAACTTTCTTGTGCATGTGCAGCATCTCCCCTCCATGACCCCCCACATGACCCCTCCACGACCCCTTCACGACCCCACACATGACTCAACTTCACAGACAAAATAAATAAAAATTCAGACAAAATAAACAACATTTCAGACAAAAATCAAAATTTCTTGAAAGCATTGTTTACTCATGGGGAATGCAGTCAGAGGCTATAAAGGTGCTGCAGATGACAGTCCCCTCAGTTCTCTCTTTGCTGAAGCCATGAGTGTGCGTTTCGTTGCCCAACAGGTAGTAGATCAGATTTTTTCAGATGTCAAGGAGGAGCAAGAGAACAATGATTTAGAAGAGGAGGATGTATCTGAAGAAGAAGATGGGGAAGAATTACAACCCAGAGCACGATGCATCATCTTCAGATGAAGAAGAAATCCCCAAAGCTGAAAGAGAGACATTTTTATCATTTTTATCTTGTCAAAAGGTTGCTATCCTTTCCTGGCAGTATATGCCCAGCAAGTCAGCAAAGTATGGCATCAAGATATGGATGGCCTGTGACTCACAATCCAGCTATAATTGAAAGATGCATGTCTACACAGGGAAGCCGACCAGTGGAGGCCCAGAGATGAACCAGGGGATGAGGGTTGTGCTTAATGTGACAGATGGACTAAGGGGGCACAATGTCACATGTGACAATTTCTTCACCTCTTATGAACTCAGCCAGCAGCTCCTGAAGGGGAAGATCACCATGGTTGGCACAGTTAGAAAGAACAAGCCTGAGCTCCCTCCTGCACTCCTCACAACAAGGGGGAGAGAGGCCTTCTCATAAAAGTTTGCCTTCACCCCCACCACCACTCTAGTTTCTTACCTCCCAAAGAGGAACAAGAATGTGGTCTTCCTGAGCACACTGCCCAAAACAGCTGAGATCAGTGATCGTGAGAACAGGAAGCCAGCCATCATCCTGAACTACAACCACAACAAAGGAGGCGTGGACAACCTGGTCATCTTCCATAACATCATTGATGTGTCCTCATACAATGCCTTCATGATATGGAACTATATCAACCCTACCTGGATGCCTGATAAGTGGAACAAGAGGAGGGTGTTCCTGAAGCAGCTGGGAAAGGCACTTGTAACCCCACACATTCAAAGAAGGGAGTGCCTCCCCCGCACAGCAACCTCTGCAGCGCTTGTGAAAGCTGTTCAGGGGGCTGAATCTTGTCCTGATCCACCTGAGGCTGCAGCTGGGGCAGGCAAGAGGAGGTGATGCCAATTCTCTCCCCCAAAGAAGGACTGTAAAACAAATAATATGTGCTTAGAAATATATCTGCAAAGTACATGCACACACACACACACTTGCGTACTGTCCTACATGTGCTAATTAGAGTTGATTGATTTATGTTCTTCACATTTTTGTTTTGTATCTATTATCTTATTTTATTCTTATTTATTGTTGTTGTTTATACACCTTGTGGGTGGGGGCAATGGTTAAAAAATTGGGAGAAGACTAGTATTTTGTAGTTGAATTCCTCATTGTACAGTATATAAGAATATATCACTATGTTGCCAAAAAAGTTACTGTTTACAAGACTGTTACTGTTTCCCTCTAATAGAAAGCATTCAAAAATACTTTCTCAGCTGTGCCACCAGAGACTCTGGGTTCGCGCCCAGGCTCTGTCGTAACCGGCCGCGACCGGGAGGTCCGTGGGGTGACGCACAATTGGCCTACCGTCGTCCCGTACGGGAGTTGTAGCGATGAGACAAGATAGTAGCTACTAAACAATTGGATACCACGAAATTGGGGAGAAAAAGGGGTACATTTTTTAAATTTTTAAATGTAATAAAAAATACAAATACTTTCTGCACATTTGTGCTACTTTCTTAGGCTATACAAATGCTATCTCTTGCTAAAGAAATGTATGTGTACACCTATGCAGTACCTTTAGCAATAAACATCTACTTTAGTAAAGAAAACAATTATGACAGGTGTGTTGTAATAAAAATGAGTGGTGTCCACTGATTAAATGCAGTCTTTCTGCATTGTGAAGAGGGAAAACCCAGATATTCACAAAGTTTGTGATGAATGACAGGTTATTTCTTCATGAAAAAATAGATTTGGGGTTTAAAATTCAATTAAGCTGCTTTATTTTAGGAGTTTTAGTGCAGGCGGGTCATTTTTTACCCTTAGGACAAGGGGAGTATACAGAATGTTAAGACTACACAAGGGAGTCCACTGCCACTAGGAATGACGCATCTGGATGAGCATTTTCCTGTTTGCTTACGGCCGTATACAGCTCATTGAGTGCGGTCACTCCTAGCATTGGTTTATGTTGTTATATAGACAGCTACAAAGAATACAGACAAAAACTCTCTTGATAAATTGTGTGGTCTACAGCTTATCATAAGCTACTCTACCTCAGGCAGGCAAAACCTCGAGACTTCCTTAGATTTCGTGTACCAGCTGTTGTTTACAAAGGTAGGACATACATATTCGTAGTTCGTCTATTTTATTATTGATTGATTGTATGTTTGCTAATAGGACTGATGGAAAAGGTAGATTACCCTCTCGGCATCGGATCCTTACAAGGCACCCGGACCTTCGTTCCCGATACCTCCGTCTCTTTCTCCTGCGAATGGCGGGGATGAGGGCCTTGTCGGGTGTCTGAAGTAAATCCTTCCCATCCGACTTGTTGAAGAAAAAGTATTCCTCCAGTACCGGGTGAGTAATCGCTGTCCTGATATCTAGAAGCTATTTTCAGTCATAAGACATGGTGGCAGAAACATCATGTACAAAATAAGTTACATATAAAGCGACAAAACGTACACAATAGCACAACTGGTTACGTGCTCATAAAATCCTTGGGGTCCTGGAGAGTGCCAAAGAAGTTGTAAACAGATATAATCTGGGCATCATCAGACTATTCAGGTGTTTTGAGAGGAACTGAATGACCAAGCACAAACCTGGGTGTTACTGTATTGGTTATGTACATAGAAGTACCTCTATTTCTCAAAAAATCAATCACATACGTCTATGATAATATGATCATTCATAAACATGAGATTTCCACAAAGCAATGTTAGCCTCGACCAGTGGCTGCAATGTATACGTATAGGGCTCTAAATTGCGGCTTGGTGTGTGAGTAAAAACGGCTCACTGGCAGGAAGACCAAGGCTGCCGCCTAACTAAAAGCGGCCTGGTGCTTTGGAGGGGCGCCTTTCTGCCGAGCATACGTTGCTAACAGGGTTGGGAGCTAGCGAGCAAAGTCGTTACTTTTGTATTGTTGTTTTGTGTCATCTGTTGTAAGGCTACATATGTATCATCTGAGCTCATCTGTAGTAAGGCTACATATGTATCATATGAGCTCATCTGTAGTAAGGCTACATTTGTATCATCTGAGCTCCTCTGTTGTAAGGCTACATTTGTATCATCTGAGCTCATCTGTAGTAAGGCTACATATGTATCATCTGAGCTCATCTGTTGTAAGGCTACATTTGTATCATCTGAGCTCATCTGTTGTAAGGCTACATATGTATCATCTGAGCTCATCTGTTGTAAGGCTACATATGTATCATCTGAGCTCATCTGTTGTAAGGCTACATATGTATCATCTGAGCTCATCTGTAGTAAGGCTACATTTGTATCATCTGAGCTCATCTGTTGTAAGGCTACATTTGTATCATCTGAGCTCATCTGTTGTAAGGCTACATTTGTATCATCTGAGCTCATCTGTTGCAAGGCTATATTTGTATCATCTGAGCTTATCTGTTATAAGGCTCCATTTGAGCAGCGCGCATCGCAAGCATAGTCCAAACATTGTATAATTTCACCTCACCTGTTAATATTTACCTGAGGAAATTCAGCAACTCTTGGAGCATCAGCTCTCTCATCACTGTGTTACAGATAAAGATATTAAAGGGATAGCTCACTCAAATTACAAAATGGTTTCTTTACCCTGGAAGCAGTCTATGGACAAAGTATGACAGCAATCAGTGCTTTGGTTTTATTTCCCTGGCACTGTTCCTAAATGCTAATGTTTTAGCATTTGTGAAACAAATCCCATTCAAGTCATGGTACCGATATTAGCAATGTTCGCGCATCATGTCCAAATAATTTTAAAATATCTTAAATTGATTGTGAAGCTCAACAAAGTCACTTATAGATGATTTGAACATGAAGCAGGAAAAATGCTAATAGAGATACCATGACTTGAATGGGATTTGTGCCACAAATGCCTCCAAAAGTAGGAATAATAAAGGCCTAATGTAGCCTGTAGCTAAATCAAATATATTCAATCTCTTTTCCTAGTGCTAAATACTGTTTGGTGCTCCTAACTTTTAAAAGTTGGGAGCACCAGTGATACCAATGAAAAAAGTATATGTGTAGAGGCCTGGGTGAATCACCATAGTCTCCAGTGGTTGTAGGGTTAGGGCCAGTGTGTGTGCACTGTGCAGTGGTGGAATCACAGCGGTCCGTGAAGCTCAGACGGAGTCTGGATGAATGGGTTGGGGATTGGGCTTCAGAGGCTTGTTCATCAGGGAATGCTGAGGGGAGGACGGCTCATAATAACATCTGGAACGGAGCGAATGGAATGGCATCAAACACATGGAAACCATGTGTTCGATGTATTTGATACCATTCCACCTATTCCGCTTCAGCCATTACCATAAGCCCGTCCTCCCGCAATTAAGGTGACATCAAACCTCCTGTGATCTCCACTGGTAGCCAACTCCATAGAGACCTACTGTAGCTAACTCCGCTAAGGGCTTCACTCTGCTGCTGACTCTGAAAGTGTTTACTGAGACGGAGGAGAAACTCTAATGTGTTCAAGGCCTGGGATGTATGTAAGAAGATGAACTATAAAGCAATTTTGCTGTCTCAAAAAAGTATTTGAGGTTTATGTGAAAGTAGTGCATGCATTATGTTGTTTATGTGTTTGTGTGTGCATGCATGCATGTGTGTGTGTATTACATAAAAGGTCAACATCACTAGAGGTTGAAGTTTTTTTTTTCTCCTAAGGACTCTGCTGCATAAAAAAACAAACATACACAGCTACTGTGCTGTACCTTTTGCATGTCCACAATAAGCTATCCCCGCATTCTCTCAAAGCTCTTCCCTTAATACTGAACAGATGAGACACATTTGGGAGGGTTTGCATGTATCTTTAATAATCATTCCTCATGGCTGAAGAACATGTATATTTATGTGTGTGGTATGCCATGTGGCCACTGCTGTCTCTGGCCAACAACTGCCACAGGACTACTACTACTACTACATCCTTTTATAGAGAGAGACTCCATGGCTGGGATTGCTTTTAGTCTATTTAAATGTTTATATACTAAGATGTATTTTGACAGGAAGACATAAAGAACAAGTCCAAATGAAAAGAACAAGTCAAAATGAATGGGTGTCGTGTGCATGTGTGCGTGAAGGCATGCATGTCTTAATGTTTATCTCAACACAGTAGGATTTCCATAATCCCTTTTACGTGTAGCTTTCGAAGCTTGTATGAGAGCTACTGCAGCCAGACAGAATGTCCTTGAGATCCAGTATTGTGAGACACTCTGAGTGTCCAAAACAGAGTAAAATGAAACGTTAAAAAAATGGAGGAAACCAGAGTGTTGTAGTTGAAATAAAAACAAAAGGTTTATAAGATTATTTTGAAGATAAATACACAATGCAGAGATATAGGATGAGAGGTCAATAATAATGGGTCATTAAACGATCAAGGGAAATTGTTTTTTTTTTCTGTAATAAGGGATTAATTAATGCAGAGACATGGGAGGAATTTGCCAATATATTGAGTCTGAAATAGTATACTTGTTATTTGGCCATTGGCCCAGTTTTATTGCAAGGAATTCTAATTGGTCAACCACAGGCTAGGGCTGGGTTATAAACTACATCCGGTCCATTTGTTCACAGGAGAGAATCACTGAGAGAGAATCACTGAGGACAGGGGAGCATGAACATCTACCAACATCTACATCTACTTCCAAGTCTGCTTTGAATAAACCAATTTTCCTCCCCCTGATTTGCTTTGGGATCTGCGTTATTAAAGAATAACATCAACTACTAACAGTTTCTATCATTAGGTTGACATTGACAAGGCGGTTTGGTCTTAAGCATCTCAAACACAAATGAGAAGACGGGGACAAGCAAGTCTGTTGAAATGTAAACAAGGAAGTCAGTAACCTATCTACAGGATGTGGCCGTCTAGCTAAGGCTACTGTTTTTACTTTGTTGCGTTCTCCTCTCCCTCAACCTGTGGTCTGGATCTGCATTGTCACTGGAGGGTGATTGACCAATGTGGGAGTGGTAAGATGCATGACCTCAGTCCCTTCACCACGACCCTGATGAGACTGCAGATGAGACTGCATGTGAACCACTTATCAATTATACTGTAACTTGTATGTGGTGTCCCTGACCCTGAACTGCTGCTGGGCTGTCTGTGCTGACTGGCAAAAGCTTACTGTAACTGTAACACAATGATTCAAATAATTTAGTTACTTCAGAACCCCCACCACTGATTCTCTCTCAGTGGTCCATGTTGTCCTCTCCCTTCCAGTGTTGCAATATGGGCAGCAGGCCAGGGTCAAATACATAATGCTGAATAAAACCAATGGATCTGCCCGAAGAGCAAACTCCAAACACATTGAATACAGTATTTGGCATACACTGACTATGTTCAGTATTTGTCCCCGGTTTGAGAGGCAGAAAGGAGGTCCAGGAAAGCAGTTCCATGTGGTTCTGGTGTGTGTGTGTGTGTGGTGTGTGTGTGTGTGTGTGTGTGTGTGTGTGTGTGTGTGTGTGTGTGTGTGTGTGTGTGTGTGTGTGTGTGTGTGTGTGTGTGTGTGTGTGTGTGTGTGTGTGTGTGTGTGTGTGTGTCCTAGCGCCGGTGCTATGTGCTTCTGCCCCCACAGGGGCAATTACAGGGGTGAGTCCCATTTGAGGCAGAGCCTGAGAGCAGCCAAGCCCAGCACAGAGGCCCTCACCCTGGGAAGGAAGAACAAGGAAATGCCCTTATATGGGCAACCTGGGAGAACGCCCATAACAGCGACCTGTCCCAACCTAGGAATGGCAGAAAAATGTGGTGGGAAATGTTGATGCCTTTGAGTATTTTGCTTTTCGAAACATGTTGTTTCGAGTCTTGTCCTGGACAGCAATTCTGTCTATTTCAGGACTTCCCTTTTGACTTCCTTTTTGTTTTGCCCTTTACCGTAGACTGCAGTGAACAGTAGTGTATTTGTGTGATACTTCCCCATAAGCAGGTGCTTATCTTTATCTTTGCGTTCATCTTACCCACTGCCTAATGGCTTTTGATAGTAGGCCACTGTACATTATGGAAGTTAACTGAGTGAGTCCCTAAATAGCGACAGCTAAATGTCATGTTTGAATAGATCCCAGAAGTTGAAAATGCTTTCAGCCCTTGCCACGTACTCAGCTATATCTGTCTTTCTGTATACCCTACTGTGCCAGAGGACGTGACTCTCACCCAACTGTTTTCCTCCCCACCAAACTTGTTTTCAAATGGTCCCTTCAAACGTCCAAAAGTGAACTGCTAACCATAACATTTTGAAAGTTGAAATGCAAAAATGGTGTAGTTGGCAGAGATATTTCATTCGTATGTAAACAAGTGATTAGATTGGACTTGATTTCAGCTTTCTGACCTGTGTAGTCATATAGTACCTCATACAGAGTCTCTGGAGGTTTGATCTGTGAATATATCCATGAAAATGTTTACAGAGGGAATATTACATGTGGCCATGACTACTGATATGATTTTGAATAAACCGTACCAATGTTAAAGCGGTAATGTTTCATTGATATATTTGTGCGTCTTTTATTTGTTACGGTTTTCTTCCGTCGAAAGAGAGTCGGACCAAAATGCAGCGTGGTAAGTTAGGTACATGTTTAATAAACGAATAAACACAAAAATACAACAAACGGACCGTGAAAACCTATACAGCCTATCTGGTGAAATACAAAACACTGAGACAGGAACAATCACCCACGAAACACTCAAAGAATATGGCTGCCTAAATATGGTTCCCAATCAGAGACAACGAGAATCACCTGCCTCTGATTGAGAACCGCCTCAGGCAACCATAGACTTTGCTAGAACACCCCACTAAGCCACAATCCCAAAACCTACGAAAAACCCCCATATATAAACACAACACAAAATAAACCCATGTCACACCCTGGCCTGACCAAATAAATATATAAACACAAAATACTAAGACCAGGGCGGGACATTATTCGTCTTATGGATTAAGTCTTCATTGCATTGCATATTGTCACATGTACCTAAATGATTTGATTCAAATAATATCGTGTCATCCTAAAGTCATGACCCAGAGCATTGCAATACTTTGGAGAGCGAATATCCTAATAAATACAATATGCAATTCACAGATATGTTTTCTGGTGTGCTGTTCCAGCAATAAAAAGTCAACTTAGCATGTTAAAGTTTAAGTATAGGAACCTCTGTCCTTTCTTTGGGATTTAAAGGGGTTTTAGATTTTATTTGATGCTATACTTGTTTCACAAAGTGACTACTTTCAATGGGCTCTGGTTTCTAACAGTGTTTTTTTTTTCATTTCCTGACAAGTTTTGCGGATCTCATAAAACATCTGTTTCAGAGTGTTTATTAAAGTTGAGAGTGGGAGGAAAGCTACAATATAGCTTCCTTCCCTATTCAATACGCTCCATCTTGTTTTCTTGTAGACTGTAGAGCGAGGGTCCTGGTGATCCTTTATCGCAGGCCAAAAACTCAATCAAATGGAGTTGCAAGCCCCTGGCCATCCCCTCTTCAATGTATTTTTTTTTGTTCTGAAGGTTATGTCCTACACTGTCCCCAAACAACCATATCAATTATATTGATAATACAGTATCACCAAGCAAAAGGATGCTAGAACATTGTACGTGGTCTGTATCTATGTGGGGACGGGTCAGGGTCACAGTAGCTTCCTAACCTACAGTATACAGTACATGCATGCTGATTGCAAGCTTAGACATGGATTTTTTAGCAGTTACTGGTCTTGTACCACCAGATGTCAATGTTCTTCCCTGTTGCCTACAATGTGCACAGTAGACTGTTTACTAATAAGGCCGGGTGCCATAGGGATGCAGGACCACCAGAGGACAGTACTCACTCGTGTGTGCCTTGGGGTTGTTTAGCCCCACTAGAGAGCAGTGTTTGTCCATGTTGTGGGCTCCGTGTCCTATAACCTTCACCACTGCCCTTGTAGCCCTCTTATCTGCCTGACTGCCTCAGAGGTAATCATATACCAGACTGATCACATAGCTCAGTCGGTGGCTAGGCATGATATGTGCCAGACCAGCGCACACCAAGAGGACTCATAGATACAAATAGCTAAGCAAGTTATACATTGCTGTTGGAGAGAATAGACTCTTTAAAAAAAAAATTACAGTCTTTGGTTATTTAGTTGTTTTGTATAATGCAAATTTCAGTGTGGCTTTTTCATGGTAACGGTAGTTGCATTTCCCCACTCTTTGTTACTTTCACACCAAATGCTAACTGAGGACGGTGCTGTGTCAGCCATACGGTAGCTCTGAGAGACTGAGTAAAGTCTCCGTAGCAATGTGGCTTCTGCCCTGTGTGTAATTATAGGCTCTGCTCTGTGAGATGCGGGGGCTGATCAAAGTTACCACCATTCCATTTGTTCCATTTAATTGTTTGCATCATTTCCAATCCCCATATTTTTGAAAGATATTTTTATCATTTTAACCCCTACCCTGATTGCAGTAAACTAATGGACAACAGTACTTATACTGCTACTTACAGCTATTTCACTCACATCTACGGTTCCTGTAGTTAAATAATTATACATAACTATACATATATCCCTAATTTTCTTTTTCTTTAAGTGCTGGATTCAGTTTTCCCACTGTTAGGGAAGCATCACATCACATCCCCTCCCCATACCACACACCTTCTTCTTCCTTACCTCTTTATTAACGGGATGTAAATATAGCTCAGCTTTCTGTAAAGCTTGATAAGTTGACCATGTTTTAACTTCAGTCATTTCAATTAGAAATGCAGAAAAGAAAGAGAAGAAAGAGGGTCAAAGAGCAATTTCCGCCGGTGCTATTCTTAGACAGATACGTGAGATATGTTGGTCGTAATGTGTTGAAAATCTTTGATACTGAACTACTGTAGAGCTGAAAAAGGACTAGCCAAACGTCTAGTGATTGTTGTTGAGGGAAGACAGCTACTGCTGTTGAAACAGAACACAGAGTCGACTGTTTTAGGCAGAAGTGGCTATCTATGTATTTCTAGACAATTGGAAGCACAGTAGACTGAATACTGTAGTACAGAGCATCTTGAACAGTTAGCATATGCTCTGGTCATGAATTAGTCATCACAGGTTTGTCAGTAACTACACTTGTGTTTAATTTCTCGGCTCTCACTTAACCATAGAGGTTGGTATAACGTACAGTACATACAATGTAACAGCAGAGAGATGGCCCAGTGGCAGTTCACATCCTGTAGTGGTTAAGTTTGTGACTTGTTCATAATTAATCCTTTGTGTTACTACCATTAGCAATGCATAAGAAAAACCTGTACATCTTGAAAGCTTGAATTTGACCTTTGTTTGCACAATGTGCAAGCGTCTGTATGTTTGCATGCACAAACTAACCACAGGGTAAATTACCCTAAAGACACCAGCATGCTTGGGCTCAGGGTCACAGTATGTATTAGAAGAAGTGTAAAGGGTGGGTGTCTCAACTGCCGAGGTGGAATTATGTCTGTCTGTGCCATGATTACTGTATAAAACAATTGAAGTTGGAAGTTTACATACACTTAGGTTGGAGTCATTAAAACTCATTTTTCAACCACTCCACAAATTTATTGTTAACAAACAATAGCTTTGGTAAGTCGGTTAGGACATCTACTTTGTGCATGACACAAGTAATTTTTCCAACAATTGTTTACAGACAGATTACTCATATTTCATTGTCTCCCAATTCCAGCGGGTCAGAAGTGTACATACACTAAATGACTGTGCCTTTAAACAACTTGTACAATTCCAGAAAATTACGTTATGGCTTTAGAAGCTTCTGACAGGCTAATTGACATCATCTGAGTCAATTGGAGGGGTACCTGTGGATGTATTTCAAGGCCTACCTTCAAACTCAGTGCCACTTTGCTTGACATCATGGGAAAATCAAAAGAAATCAGCCAAGCCCTCAGAAAAAAATGACGGGAGCAAGTCTGGGAGCAATTTCCAAACACCTGAAGGTACCACGTTCATCTGTACAAACAATAGTACGCAAGTATAAACACCATGGGACCACGCAGCCGTCATACCGCTCAGGAAGGAGACGCGTTCTGTCTCCTAGAGATGAACATACTTTGGTGCGAAAAGTGCAAATCAATCCCAGAACAACGTTATATTTGGAGGAAAAATGGGGAGGCTTGCAAGCCGAAGAACACCATCCCAACCGTAAATCACGGGGGTGGCAGCATCATGTTGTGGGGGTGCTTTGCTGCAGGAGGGACTGGTGCACTTCACAAAATAGATGGCATCATGAGGGAGGACAATTATGTGGATATATTGAAGCAACATCTCAAGACATCAGTCAGGAAGTTAAAGCTTGGTCGCAAATGGGTCTTCCAAATGGATAATGACCCCAAGCATACTTCCAAAGTTGTGGCAAAATGGCCTTAAGGACAACAAAGTCAATGTATTGTAGTGGCCATCAAAAGCCCTGACCTCAATTCTATAGAAAATTTGTGGGCAGAACTGAAAAAGCGTGTGCGAGCAAGGAGGCCTACAAACCTGACTCAGTTACACCAGCTCTGTCAGGAGGAATGGGCCCAAAATTCACCCACCTTATTGTGGGAAGCTTGTGGAAGGCTATCTGAAACATTTGACCCAAGTTAAACAATTTAAAGGCAATGCTACCAAATACTAATTGTGTGTATGTTCATTTCTGACCCACTGGGAATGTGATAAAAGAAATAATAGCTGAAATAAGCAATTCTCTCTACTATTATTCTGACATTTCACGTTCTTAAAATAAAGTGGTGATCCTAACTGACTCAAAACAGGGAATTTTTATTGGATTAAATGTCAGGAATTGTGAAACTGAGTTTAAATGTATTTGGCTAAGGTGTATGTAAACTTCTGACTTCAACTGTATGTGATAACCTTTGTATGCTTGCTATGTGCAATGATGGAAAAGTACTGGGTAAATGGAGAGGTACTACTTTAGAATTGTCTGCACCTGCTGATAGTCACTCAGGCTGAAGGTCGAGATAGTAGAGTGAGAAACCACAGTCTAGACATGTTTTTCTCATTTTACATACTTTGTATCTAATCCAATACAACAATCTTAAGGAATGATTGACGGTATGTTGTCCACACCAACTAGTATAAGGAGGGTTGTCTCCTGTTTTGCCACACAGATGTTTACTATAGACTACTGTGGTATTCCGTATGTGAATCTCTGTCTGCAATTGCATTGTATGACTAAAGAGTTTCATACCAAGGTTCCTGTGTCTGTGTCATCTATCTGGAAGACTGATTGTTAAAGGAAACTTACATCACCCCATGCAAAGGACCACCCAACATTTGGCAAGCTTGCCAGGAGTGAGTGACCACTGTGTCTGGATGATCTTCGTCCCGCTGTGCAGCGCATCAAATTATAAGGTAAGCAGATGCCTGTTAAACCAAAAGTCTGAAATGAGAAATAGCACCGTGTGGTTGATGACTCATTTCAGTACGTAAGTGGCACCTCACTCATGGGGTTGATAATTACAGGAACAGTCGATGCCTACATTTATGTAGAAGCCCATAATAAGATGAATATGATAAATGTCCCAGAACCCCAGGTGTAATAGTCAGAAATTCCTGAGGGTCTAATGGAACCTTGTGTGAGGAACTTGGTTATAGATTATTAGTCCGTGCTGAGGTACTGGGTGACAAGTGATTGAAAGTGTTTTATGCACATGATGTTCTTACCTGAGGGAAGACACTGGTTTTATGTATGGTGTTCTTACCTGAGGGAAGACACTGGTTTTATGTATGGTGTTCTTACCTGAGGGAAGACACTGGTTTTATGTATGGTGTTCTTACCTGAGGGAAGACACTGGTTTTATGTATGGTGTTCTTACCTGAGGGAAGACACTGGTTTTATGTATGGTGTTCTTACCTGAGGGAAGACACTGGATTTATGTATGGTGTTCTTACCTGAGGGAAGACACTGGTTTTATGTATGGTGTTCTTACCTGAGGAAGACACTGGTTTTAGATGGTGTTCTTACTGAGGGAAGACACTGGATTTATGTATGGTGTTCTTTATGTTTTATGGTGTTCTTACCTGAGGGAGACACTGGAAGACACTGGTTTTATGTATGGTGTTCTTACCTGAGGGAAGACACTGGTTTTATGTATGGTGTTCTTACCTGAGGGAAGACACTGGTTTTATGTATGGTGTTCTTACCTGAGGGAAGACACTGGATTTATGTATGGTGTTCTTACCTGAGGGAAGACACTGGTTTTATGTATGGTGTTCTTACCCGAGGGAAGACATTGGTATTGTTTTGATGTATGTATAATTGGTGGGGTTATATATTTGTTGTGGGACAATTGTTGTATGAGTTGAGTGTATTGATAACAGTGAATGGATATATGCTTGTCAATATCAAGAATTTTTATGTACTGAAATAAATCTAGACTGGTATAGACAACAAGTCTTTAAGACTAGTACAAGAAAGGGATACATTTGTGAATTGCGTATTGGGAAAGACATGTTGTGAGTTTACTCTTCCATTACATCCACAAGAGAGGAGACAGGGAGACCCCCGTACTGAAGTTAAAATACAATTGAAACCAACTGTGTTTATTTACCACACATACATGGAACCATTTAGAGTAGTGTGGTTAGTGAATAAATGTAGTGAAGCTGAAGAAGAAGAGGGGTTAGAGAAAATAGAACTGCGTTGGGTAGATCATCCTATGTTAGGTTCTACTACCCGTATACGGGGATTGAACTGGGTTTTTCTACAGTACCATACAGATTAGTCACTCAGTCCACATTACATAGAACCTGATTCAAACAAAATCACGGGGCACCATGACAAATTCAACCAAAGGCAGTGCAGAGACAGTTTGTCCCAAACCAATGAAGGCTGGGCCTGACCTCTCTGTCACTAACCTGACTGATGCTGACTTGGAGCTTTTCGTTGACGCTTCTGCATATAAAGATCAAACTACAGGGAAGAAACATGCAGGGTTTAGTTTTGTGACAATTGATAGAACCACTCACATACAACAACCATTACCAGATACTTTCTCAGCTCAACAGGCTGAACTTTTGGCGCTAACCACTGCCTGTAAAATGGGAGAAGGGAAAGGGTTACAATTTTCTCTGATTATGCTTATGCAATAGTGGTTTGTCTCTCCTGGTGTGGTGTCTGGAGGAGTAGGGGTTTTCACAATGCTTGTGGAAGTCCTATTTGTAATAGAACTTTGGCTTTAGATCTCTTGGAGGCTATGATGCTGCCCTCTGCTTTGGCTATTGTGAAGGTTGCTGCTCACATTGGGTTGGAAGACTTTTTGAGTATGGGTAACACTATGGCAGATGAGGCTGCTAAATTGGCTGCCTCAAAGTGTCATAGCCACTCCACGTTCTTCTCTGCTGCTGTTGGGAAAGACACTGATGATTTGTCATCTAAACAGGCTTTGGATGTTGGTTCTCATTTGTTCTCAACAGCAGGGTTGTAAACTTGACCCCGTTTCTAAAATTTGGAGACAGACCGTGTCCGCCAGCTTGTCTTATCGCCTCTGTTTGCCAAGTGGCCCACGGTATGGCCCATTTGTCAAGGAGGGATATGATAGAGGCAATTTCTTTGGATTGGTTTTGCCCAAATTTGATTCAGCATGTGAAACAGTTTCTGTTTCGATGTGCTACGTACAATTTAACATTGCCAAAGGAACACCTCTGAAACCAGGTCATTTCCCTACGCCAAGAGGACCATTTGTCCATCTTGCAATGGATTTCATAGATATTGTAGGAAGAAAAGAAAGGAAAAGGTACTGTTTAGTCCTTACTGACAGGTTCGCCAGGTGGGTGGAGGCATTTCCCACCACACACTGTGATGCTAAGACAGTAGCAAAGCTACCTGTGAGGGAGATAATACCTAGAATTGGTGTTCCTGAGGTTTTATGTGCAGACAATGGTACTCAATTCACTGGTGATGTAGTGAAGCCAGGTGGCCATAATGATGGGAGTGGACCAGAAGTTTGTGTTCCTCTACCACCCCCAGAGTAATGGGGTTACCGAGAGAGCTAACCAATCCATTAAACAAGGGTTAGCTAAGGCATACCACTCCACCAAGAAATCTTGGGTGGATTGTTTACCACTGGTGTTAATGAAAATGCACAGTAGTGTTAATAATGGCTTGGGGTGTTCACCACATGAAATGTTGACAGGAAGACGCATGAATGTTTCAGCACACAGACCCATGAGTGACAGACAAATAGACCTCACTCTAGCTGAAGTAGAACACTTGGAACACTTACATGAAAGAGCTAACTACTATTGTCAGATCTCTCCACTCTCACACTAGGAAAACTCAGGAGGAGGTACCAGGTGAGGACCCCGACTACCTGCCTGTGGAGGTTGGAGACTGGGTCAAAATCCGTGTCCACAAGAGAAAATGGAACCAGCCAAGAATGGAAGGGGCCATTCAAGGTAACCATGGCAACACCAACGGCAGTCAGAGTTCAAGAAAGGTCCGGCTGGCACCACCTGTCCCACTGCCAGAAGGTGTTCAGCCCACAGGAGATGATGGAGCCAGACACAGCCTGAAACAAGAGGCAGAAGCAGATGTGAGTCGAGACCAAAGACTTGAAAAAGATGAAGGGCAAGACCAAAGCCCTGAAGAACCAACTGTTTTACATGATCAGCAAGGTTATGTTGTAAATAAACAAACCCTTAGGGGGTTTAAGAGAGGGAAGATGACAGCATGTGGTCATTGGTGGTTGACTGTGTTGGCTCTATCCACATTACTTGTTGGTGTGGGTGAAGCCGGCCCTGTCAACACTTGGGTAAAGTTTGTTCGAGACTTAGGTGGAAAAGTGTCGGGACTGCGGTGGGACTGCGGTGTTAATTTTGTCTAAACCCAAATCCATGAGTGAGCTGTTTGGTTTAATGAGTAGACAAATGGCAAAGACAGATCAGGCCTGTGGACCAAAATCCTGCTTGATATGTCCAAGCGCTCTAATACTCTCAGCCCTAGTGACGGGTGTTCTGTCCACGATGGACAGATATGTCGCCTTGGCTCACTGGGATATTTGGAAATGTTAAGGGCCAGATTTTAATGGTTATCTTATCATTTGTAGTTCCTGTGTTGATAGACTTTTGTTGTGTTTAGATTTGTTGTTGTCTTGGTAAATGGGCAGTAAAGAAGACCTTGCCTGGTTTAATAGTATTGGCTTTACCTGCCTCCTATGATGAATACTATGATGCCACTGGTGTTGACCCCAACTATGACCCTCTTGCTTGCCCAACTGACCCAGAGGATGATTCCTATACTACCTATATGTGAATGGTTAATGTTCCAGATGTCTAACGTCGATTTCTGTACATGGCTATATGAGACTAGGTAGTCTCAAAGGGGGGAATGTTGGGGGTTACCCTGGGGTTCAGGTGTGGGGCTACCCCAATGCCATGATTACTGTATATATGTGATAACCTTTGTATACTTGCAATGCGCAATGATGGAAAAGTACTGGGTAAATGGAGTTGTACTGCTTTAGTTCTCAGGCTGAGATTTGTCTGCACCTGCTGATAGTCACGCAGCCTCAAGGCCGAGATAGTAGAGTGAGAAACCACAATCTAGACATGTTTTTCTCATTTTACATACTTTGTATCTAATCCAATGCCACAAAGTTAAGGAATGATTGACGGTAGGTTGTCCACACCAACTAGTATAAGGAGGGTTGTCTCCTGTTTCGCCACACAGATCTTTACTCTAGACTACTGAGGTATTCTGTATGTGAATCTCTGTCTGCAATTGCATTGTATTACTAAAGAGTTTTATACCAAGGTTCTGATTGTTAAAGGAAACTATCATCACCCCATGCAAAGGACCACCTAACACCTGCCAGAATAACCTTCATTCGGTCTAATTCAGTAGAAAAATAGCATAATTCAGTATAACACCAGCATAACTCTCACAGTGTGTCCTAAAAACAAAGCCTTTAACAGAGTTAAAGTGGCTGAGTGGAATGACAAGATCCTCAGGAAGGGCAATCAAAATGAATTAAAGCTCATGGAATAACAATAGTAGAAGAGAAGATATTGTTTTAAAAACTCACAATAAAATGAAACGCAATTAATTTGGGCCATATAAGTCAATCTTACAAGAAGGAGAAAAGAGATTTAAACACAAAACAATAGCCTTAGAATTTAGGTGAAAAAAAGCTTACTGATATTCTGATTGAGACCAGGAAGCATAATAGTCATGAAAAACAATCAATCAATCAATCAATCAAATGTATTTATAAAGTCCGTCTTACGTCAGCTGATATCACAAAGTACTGTATAGAAACCCAGCCTAAAACCCCCAAACAGCAAGCAATGCAGGTGTGGAAGCACGGTGGCTAGGAAAAACTCCCTAGAAAGGCCAGAACCTAGGAACAAACCACAAAAAAATCTCAGAATGATGTCATCTCCCATTGTTATACACCATAGTGTACTTTGTGGATCTCCCATTGTTATACACTATGAAGTGTACTTTGTGGATTCAGTACCGTAAATAAATGCAGAGTTGGAGACATTGCAATTCGTTTTTACTCAGAGATGGCATGACATGAGACATTGTGCAACAAGTAAGAAACGTTCATTTTTAGACTATATCCAACTTCTCCATTCTCACCAGCTTATATTTTGGGGTTCTGATGTTGTACAACAGTTGAACTGAGCTCATGAGGCATTTATACATTTTATTCTTCAAGGATCAATGGGTACATTTGATTAATTGTAGTAACTGCAGATTGCCCCTTTAAAGTGTGTAGAATTCTTTCAAAGTGGCATTTCTGGTGTCCAACTCTTCCAGTAAGACTTTCAATGTGCTTTGATGGTCGTGCATGATAGGCTGGCGTGGCAGAGGAGGCTGGTGGGAGAACCTATAGGGGGACGGGCTCATTGAAATGTCTGGAATGGAATCAATGGGACCGAGTCAAATGCTTTGTTTCCATGTGTTTGGTACCATTTCATTGATTCCATTCTAGCCATTACAATGAGCCCATCCTCTTATATCTCCTCCCACCAGCATCCTCTGTGGCAGGGGGATGTAAAAAGCTACCAGGAGAAGACAGTCAGTCAGTCAGTCAGTGATACACAAACTACACTAGAATGACCATCTGTTGTGAGAGCGAACCCATCCTCTACGCAAACTGACAAGGTAGTCCAAGTACTTCCTCTGTGGTCTGTCCGATGACATGACGGCACATTACTCTAATAGCCTGTTCTGTTCTAGCAGGAATCACCATGGTGAGTCTCACTTTCTTTCACAAGCTCTCGCTCAGCCTTGACCCAGACGACTACTATAAGCAACACGGGAGAAATTGTAATAGTTAGGCTTCGGCCATGTACAGTACGGGTTACAACTGACTGTGGTCTGTTATTCTGTTGTTCAGCTTGTCTGTAGTTTTGATTGCATTCAGGGGGATACTCACTTACTGTATATTTTCTCGAGCATGAAAAAAAGTCCATAGGTAACATGGGCCCATAAATGATTGTACTATTACAACGGCTTTGATACTGTATCAAACGAGATTATCGACTTCAAAGGTCATAATTGTTTGTGAAGTTTAGTGTACTGACAGTGGAACAACCATGCGAAGTGAACTTCATTATATCAAGTATAGGCGTGTCACACCATTGTACTACTTTGAATCAATGTATCCAAATATGGAGCAGCGCATATTTCTCTTCAATGGTCTAAAGACACGGGGGTGTGACAAGCTGCTCTTAGTGTTCTGAGTGTGCACATATGTCGCCTTGGAGCTCTACATTTGGAGGGTGTCACCGTACTTTATGGCAGTAAAGGCGTGCAGGAAGTCGCCTAGTGTTCACTGCAAACCACGGATCTTCAGAAGAGAGAGCAGTCTTCTTCTGCAGGTCTCAATGGGTAAGCACCATATTCAGGTCAAGTAAACAGAATTTAGCAGCCGGTTATATTAATAGTCTGTTTTGTGGAAAGATCTATGGAACACAGTGTTTTTCCTTGTGCAGCATCTTTCAAATCTGTTAGTGTTTAGGTATTTCCTTGGAAACTCATGGATCACTTCTAAATAGGCCATGCTAATACCAGAAACGAACCACCTGTTCAACCAGCTATGTCTTTTATTTGGCTATTGGTCTTGGGACTACACAGGATGTGGCTCAAAGTACACTAGACAGTCAAAAAGTAGTTAGTGCTATTACTGTGTAATATATATTTATTTTATGTTATTACACATGGTTGATATAGTGTATTACTCACCGATGCATGTGATTTGGATACACACTGTAGAATACAGGACACATGGAGTTCTGTCTATAGGTCATAGTGGCACTCAGGATATTTTGTTTGTGTCCATTTCATTGTTCCATGGTGCTGGAGGTGGAAAGTCCCCCCAACACTCAGCTCTGTGGCACTGTTGGCTGATGAGCTAAGGGCAGGAAGTAGCTGCTCAGGCACGTCGGCCAATGTGGAGTGTGGGCTCTGAGACGAGGCCCTCCGGAAATTAGTCGGTGCGTCTGAGCAGGCAGGCAGTTCCTCAGACCACAGACAGACGGCCCCTCCAGGCTCTGTCTGTCTGGAGTATCAATCTATATATCTGTACAGCAGCACACTCTGGCGGTCTGTCCGTCTGTCCCTGTCTGTCTCCGCGACCTGTCAGAGAGAACATGGTAGCGAGAAGTGCCCTGCACCATCAATGGATGTGTCAGTAAGAAAAAATATGTTGTTTCTCCTTGCAAGCGAGCCCAGTGTGAGAATGTGTTGGGAACGGAATAGCACGTAAGTGGCGTAAATCTTTCTGCCTTTCCTACCTACTTTCCTACCGAATTTCTTACCTCTTTTCCTACCTCTTTTCCTACCTACTTTCCTACCTACTCAGTTTCTGAGTATTTGGTGATGCGGTGAAAGAGAAAGACGACTGTATTATTAAGGTGCCATTGAGGTCCGGTTGATCTCAAGCCCCTGGTATTGATGAAAAATACCCCTACTGGTGTGGAAGAGGATGGCTAGGATTGTTTCAACTATCAACCTCTCCTAACAATGACTTTATGAGGCAACAAACACACTGATATGTCATCAATTTAACTGCTGGACAGCTTATTTTATGGGGAGTTATGAAGCAACGGTTATTTTGTGTGTTCAACTGTTTACATCCAACCATTGGTGTGCTAGTCATATTGAATCCTGTTTACACGAAACAAGATCACATTCTCACGGGCACTCACAGTGCTTAATTTGTAAATTGGAAGGTGTCGGAACAAAAAGTGAGCATGAGAGGTGGGTGACCTGGGGAGCATTGCATGAATATTATCACATTTGCGTAATGGCACTTACAGAAGTTGCACACATGGGGCGAAATAAATGTGGCCTGGGGTCTGTGAAAATAAATGCATTTCATGCAATTCTACGTACTTTTACATGACTGGAGACTTTGGCATAATCTTTTTTTAATGCTGAGTTCAAAACAACTGGGAACTCGGAGCTGGGAAATCTCCGACTTCCGACTTCAGTGCATTCAAGACAACTGGGAAATGAGGAGGAAATGATAGTCCTAAAAATGCTTTCCAGTTTCACTGACCCAATGACGCACAGCTCACTAGCTGGTGATGGCCTATGTGCTCGTGCCAAAAGCCTCTCTCTCGTTTTACTTGGAAAACAATATTTGGAAGTTTATCAAATATTTTGGTAGCCTACAGCTGACAGGTTATAGTATTATCTTTTCAGCAGGATCGATTTGTTTTCCAACCTGTATTTTGCCTCGATTGTAGGCTATTTGAAATATTGTCGAAAGGCAAGTTTTGTCTGCATGATGTTTGTTCACTGACAGATTTCTCAAGCGTAGGCTATGCCTGTAGGCTATGCCTTGTTATTGGGCTACACTCCACTAGGCTATTTTTAAAATAAGCTATTTATCCTCTGTGGTCAAATTTGAGGCTTCCTCATGGTGTAGTAGGCTATTCTGAAGTATTTCATTTATTTCTGAACAGACAGCAGTAACTTTATTTAAATATATTTAAATTTATCAGGCGTGATGCAGCTTCGAGCCCTTTGCGTGGCTATGATTCTATAAGGAAATAAATGATGTGCAATGCTGGCGAGATGAGAGTTGCAGGCTCATGTGGACCAAAATGGAGAGGTACTCAAATTAAGCACTAGGCACTCCTATATAGGAACGTGCACTTTCACTTGATCACTTTCTTACTCTCTGATTGTGATTCACATGTTCAGGAAAGTAAAAGGAACACATCCCCTAAACTAAAACTTAGTCCTGAATCTCCAAAGAGAGGAGCTGGTTCTTGTTTTGTCATGTTGCTGCTTTTTTACAGTATTTGTTTTCTGGGCACACACACTGCCTCCCTGTGTGGTGAACATGCTCATATTGGAAGACAGGAAGTGATGCGGGAGAAAGCCAAGCTCCCCACAATAGCAAAATGAAATTATTGCTGCTACAGCGTGGAATGCAATGAGTGAAGGCTGAAAGAAATGAAAGTACTATGTGTTGTCGGAAACTCATCACGTTCCCCTATATGGCCTGTGGAGTAGGCCGACTCCTTAAAGGAAAATACCACTCAAAAACTATATTTTGTTGTTTGTTTCATTATTCCACTGTTAATACATTCCCAAAATGTATCATACCATGACACTTTCTGTATTTTGAAAGTTCTATATCTTGAAAACTTGCTGACATGCAACATTCTGGGACTGTATCAACAGTGGACTAATTAAACAAATACCAACAGATAGTTTTTTAGTGGACTTCTCCTTTAAAGACATGTCCAACAGTTGTGAGTGTTGTACACCTGTGAGACTATGCTCGTCAACATTCTTCATAGGACTGTGGTGGATCCACCTGCAATTCGTTTTTTGTTCACCAACAGCTGGGCAGACGTCGGCAAGAGCAGAGATGTAATCATGAAGTTGCATTTGGTAACATTGTGGCTGGGACATGTACGTCAAAGGTTATGACACAGTTAAGGATACTGATGTTTTGCTCACTGTACCTGTTATGAGTAGCCATTCAGAGAACTGTGTCTCACAGTAGGTGAGAGCACACTGTGAACCGTTGACATTGTGCTTTTGTTTCATTTAGTTTCTCCTCGAGAACCATGGGTTATGTTGAGTAGTTTTTCCTGTGGATTGTTCCTGGCAGCAGTAGGAAGTAGGTTTGAATAATAACCTGGTATGTTATACCTGCCACTCCTGTTTACATTTCAGTTCCTGGCAGTTCCTGATTAGTGTCTCTCTCTCACTACTATACCCAGCGTACTGTTCTTTTTTTTCTGATAGTGGATAGAACATTGAACATGTTTCAATGGTGGAAATTCAACATATTTTTACAAAGGTTTGTCAATGTTGAAAATGGATTACCATGATAACATAATCCTGTGCTTGAAATGTTACCCTTGATTACTTTTTGCAACTCCAATGTATTTTCCACGTAGATGCCCTTTAATAAGGTTTGTTATTAACTGCAACGAGTTAGGAATTATGCAAACCAAGGGACCATTCTGTTCATGCAGTCTTCCATTGTAAATAAGAGAGTACAAGTTCCTAGTCCTCTTTACAACCACACATATCCAACACCACAAATAGTCAGAGCATGCAGTCAGGGTGAATCCGTCCATAGGTCCCACACCCTGTATGCCTTTTGAACAGTGGTTATTGCTTTCCAGTGGAAACTACAGAAACATCCGAATGTGGCAACAGGACAGATAAAGGCTGCTGTTGTCCTTTTAAGTCCACTTGGAGCAGGCACCACAAACAGGTCAGAAATAACCAAGCCAGCCTGCTGCGTCCTAAACACTCCGTTCTGCTTGCCTCATCAAATGCCAATATAGACGCTAAAGAAAAGGAGCATAAACACATTTTGCAGGAATACTTCATAATTTTTTCCCCAGCATAATTCACTAATCAGACAATTTTTTGGTTTTATTTAACTAGGCAAGTCAGCTAAGAACAAATTCTTATTTACAATGACAGCCTAGAAACAGTGGGTTAACTGCCTTGTTCAGGGGCAGAAGAACAGATTTTTACTTTGTCAGCTCAGGGATTTGATCTAGCAACCTTTTGGTTACTGGCCCAACACTCTAACCACTAGGCTACCTGCTGCC
The DNA here is from genome assembly GCF_018296145.1 of Oncorhynchus tshawytscha. Lineage (NCBI taxonomy): Eukaryota > Metazoa > Chordata > Actinopteri > Salmoniformes > Salmonidae > Oncorhynchus > Oncorhynchus tshawytscha. The sequence continues at coordinate 9,959,440 of NC_056448.1, forward strand.
TGGAGACTATATTCCTGCATCCTTATTGAACCTCCCTGCCTGGCTGTTTCTTCTCTTGGAAAGTTCAACGACCTCTGATTTACTCTGGGGAGAGATGCAGCCTACGGTCTCCTCTTTTCCATTCTCCTCTAACAGTCAGACACTACTCCCCTGCACCTGTCCCTTGGATCTCAATGTTAAACCCAATCCCTTCCATTGGTGCTTGGCAGTCATTTGTAAAAATTTGTAAAATTGCCTATTTTTCTTCCCTTGTTAGTATATTTGTCTTTGTGTCTGGAGGCAGTTGTCCCTCCCAGAAGGCAGGCAGCCATGGCCAGGCCAAGGAAAGACAAGGCAGGCTGCCAAGCAGGAAGCATACCACACAGGGTGCAATCAACAGCTCTGAAAGGGCATGAGACACATTACAGAGGAAACGTCCAGTTTCCTGTTTGCTTGTCTGGTTTAGGGTCAAGGCTCGAGACTGCAGGTTTTTGGCTGTATTGGGGTTTTAGAGATTTAGAGGAGAGTGTGGTGTGTGTGTGTCTCTCTGAGTCTGCCTTAGTGTGTTCTCTCAACTGCCCGCATGCTCAGGAAGAGCTCAGCAGTTCAGACCCTCAGGAGAGGATGTAAGCTGCTGCTGGGGTACCCAGGTATTATGACTGGGGTTTTAGGTTGGGTAGCAGACCTGTTGGCTGGGGTGTTTGTTTGATGTTTGTTTGTTTATACAGTGCCTTGCGAAAGTATTCGGCCCCCTTGAACTTTGCGACCTTTTGCCACATTTCAGGCTTCAAACATAAAGATATAAAACTGTATTTTTTGTGAAGAATCAACAACAAGTGGGACACAATCATGAAGTGGAACGACATTTATTGGATATTTCAAACTTTTTTAACAAATCAAAAACTGAAAAATTGGGCGTGCAAAATTATTCAGCCCCTTTACTTTCAGTGCAGCAAACTCTCTCCAGAAGTTCAGTGAGGATCTCTGAATGATCCAATGTTGACCTAAATGACTAATGATGATAAATACAATCCACCTGTGTGTAATCAAGTCTCCGTATAAATGCACCTGCACTGTGATAGTCTCAGAGGTCCGTTAAAAGCGCAGAGAGCATCATGAAGAACAAGGAACACACCAGGCAGGTCTGAGATACTGTTGTGAAGAAGTTTAAAGCCGGATTTGGATACAAAAAGATTTCCCAAGCTTTAAACATCCCAAGGAGCACTGTGCAAGCGATAATATTGAAATGGATGGAGTATCAGACCACTGCAAATCTACCAAGACCTGGCCGTCCCTCTAAACTTTCAGCTCATACAAGGAGAAGACTGATCAGAGATGCAGCCAAGAGGCCCATGATCACTCTGGATGAACTGCAGAGATCTACAGCTGAGGTGGGAGACTCTGTCCATAGGACAACAATCAGTCGTATATTGCACAAATCTGGCCTTTATGGAAGAGTGGCAAGAAGAAAGCCATTTCTTAAAGATATCCATAAAAAGTGTTGTTTAAAGTTTGCCACAAGCCACCTGGGAGACACACCAAACATGTGGAAGAAGGTGCTCTGGTCAGATGAAACCAAAATTGAACTTTTTGGCAACAATGCAAAACGTTATGTTTGGCGTAAAAGCAACACAGCTCATCACCCTGAACACACCATCCCCACTGTCAAACATGGTGGTGGCAGCATCATGGTTTGGGCCTGCTTTTCTTCAGCAGGGACAGGGAAGAAGGTTAAAATTGATGGGAAGATGGATGGAGCCAAATACAGGACCATTCTGGAAGAAAACCTGATGGAATCTGCAAAAGACCTGAGACTGGGACGGAGATGTGTCTTCCAACAAGACAATGATCCAAAACATAAAGCAAAATCTACAATGGAATGGTTCAAAAATAAACATATCCAGGTGTTAGAATGGCCAAGTCAAAGTCCAGACCTGAATCCAATCGAGAATCTGTGGAAAGAACTGAAAACTGCTGTTCACAAATGCTCTCCATCCAACCTCACTGAGCTCGAGCTGTTTTGCAAGGAGGAATGGGAAAAAATTTCAGTCTCTCGATGTGCAAAACTGATAGAGACATACCCCAAGCGACTTACAGCTGTAATCGCAGCAAAAGGTGGCGCTACAAAGTATTAACTTAAGGGGGCTGAATAATTTTGCACGCCCAATTTTTCAGTTTTTGATTTGTTAAAAAAGTTTGAAATATCCAATAAATGTCGTTCCACTTCATGATTGTGTCCCACTTGTTGTTGATTCTTCACAAAAAATACAGTTTTATATCTTTATGTTCGAAGCCTGAAATGGGCAAAAGGTCGCAAAGTTCAAGAATACTTTTCGCAAGGGTAAGTCTAAACTCTTAGGGAAAAAAGTGTGTTATCTAGAAGCGAAAAAGGTTCTTCGTCTGTGCTCATAAGGGAACCCCGTTGCTCATTTGAAGGTGCTAAAAAGGTGCTATCTAGAACCGAAAAGGGCAGTTTGGCTGTGTTCACTTGAAAAACCCATTTTGGTTCCATGTAGAACTCTTTCCACAGAGGGTCCTTCATGGAACCCAAAAGAGTTCTACCTGGAACCAAAAAAGATGATCCTATGGGGACAGTCGCAGAACCCTTCTGGAACCGTTTCTTCCTGAGAGTGTATGTAGAATTGTCATGGTGTTTCTTGTAACTTTCAAAGTGGAGAGAAAGTTATTGGGTCAGGATGTAAGATGCTCTCAAGGACCGAGGTGTTTCAAAGCTGCGATGGGAAGTAGTATTACTTCTTCTTTATTGTTGATATTTTGTTAACATGGTCCGAATTCTCAAGTCCTTGTGCCGTTTGTTCATTGACATGTTGCTGTTTTGATGCAATCAGGTTTAGAATTCACTGTCAGACTTGGGTTCGATGAGAAATGCAGCAGCTGAAATATTATTTTAGCGTTGCATCTCAGAAATGTCAAGTTTGATACGTTCAGACCACTGCCAGCTCTGTGATGTGTAATGTGGTATTTGACGTGTTATTTCTCTCTCTCCCTGTCCTCCTCAGAAACATGGCTTCAGCAGAGATCCACTGGCCTGTTCCAATGAGGGCCATCGGGGCCCAGAACTTGCTCACCATGCCAGGAGGCGTGTGCCACTCTGGGTACCTCCACAAGAAGGGAGGGAGCCAGTTCAGCCTTATGAAGTGTGAGTAGCCCTACAGTACATAACATTACATTACATATATAACTTTCATGGCACATTAATGTGCACTGCACCAAGGGATTCTGACAAAGGTCTGAGATGAGTTGCACTGCATACTTTCATCTCATCACAATGTTTAGTTCATCACCCCTCGAGCGGGGTTGGAGATTCATCAAATTAGGAACAACATATGAAGAGTTTATTTCCAAAACGCTATATCCACCTATTTTTCACATTTGTGTTTTTTCATCAGAAATGATTGCTTATGGGTACCTTCATGTGTGTGTAAATATTAATGTTCTCAGATTTTTCATTAATAGATTTTAGATGTGTAACGCTATATATACATTTTTTATCTGGAATGGAATGTTCTTATCCTGTATTTGATATGTGATATGTGGTAAGTCGCTCTGGATAAGAGCGTCTGCTAAATGACCAAAATGTCAAATGTAAATGTTTTACATACAGATCTCATATTACTGTATTTAATTGATTAAAAATAAATAAATATTGATGTCACAAATGTATCATTTGTACATTTCTTGTAGTTATTTGCTATATTTAACTGTATAAAGCGTAGCAGTGCTTCTTATTTATCTGAGAGTGAGGCGGATATATAGCATTTTGCAAAAAAAACTTGATTATTTGTCTCTGAAATGAAATCATCAAGTGATAGATTTTAAACAAATACATGTTGTGTTTTGTTTGTTTGTTTAACCTTTATTTAACTAGGCAAGTCAGTTTAAGAACAAATTCTTATTTACAATGATGGCCTACCCCCGGCCAAACCCGGACGACGACCAATTTGATGTCTCTCATTGAACGACCTCATGCCATGATTAAATATTGAAAGAACACACCAATCTCGTTCATAATTTCTTTAAACAATAAAGGCTAAATTTACCAACATGTCTGAAAATGGATATATAGCATTTTAGAATGAAACTCTTTATACTTGCTATTATACCTAGGTTATTGTATGTGTGAGACTTTCCCTTACGTTATCTTTCTTTCTTACAGGGCCTCTTCGCTATATAATCATCCACAGGGGATGTGTGTATTATTTCAAGAGCAGCACCAGTCCTGCACCGCAAGGAGCTTTCTCTCTCAATGGCTACAACAGGTCAGTGTCCACTATTGTCATGCAGCTGTCATTTGCACATGAATTTGAATAGACTTTGGCAAAACATGTTGGCATTCTCCCATAGGCCTACATATGATTATCAATGTTTGAAATACAGCTGCCATTGTCCGTTGCAATCGGTTGTTATGCTGAGAAATCCTGATCAGATGAGAAAGTCTGCTGACAGTGAAAGCATTTCTTAAGTGTCAGTGTGCCACTTCCTGCTAAATGAGAGCCTCTCTATAAAGGTCAGGAGTTTTCGCTTACGAATACCTAACACAGGGGGGACTCGTCATATTAATTCCTACATAGGTGACAAGTCAGTAATAGAGACGGCACTGTTAAACCACCTCTTTTCCATATCTGTTTGACATTTTGAAAAGTGAAAGTGGACACTGAGGAATCCTAGCCTGTGGTGGTCCATTGAGTTCCTCCTTCTACTGCTTCCCCCTGAAGGCGCATGCTGCAGTGCCATAGGGGTAGCATTAGAACTGTGTAACTGTGTAATTACACATCTGGTGTCTCTTCTCTCTACTATGGCCTTGCATAAATAGAGCTTTAATATAGCTGTTTGACTGGTCTGTGACTCATTGAAAACCTTTCCCAGTCAAAGGAATAAAGCAACCACACAGAGAGTTAACATACACAGGGAACTTTATTGCGGCTTGGCTGGGTTGTGTTTCGGATGCGCGGACTGTAACTACCAATTGGATACCACGAAATTGGGGAGAAAAAAGGGGTAAAAAAAATAATAATCATTTTACCCCCTTTTCTCCCCAATTTATATATACAGTGCCTTGCGAAAGTATTCGGCCCCCTTGAACTTTGCGACCTTTTGCCACATTTCAGGCTTCAAACATAAAGATATAAAACTGTATTTTTTTGTGAAGAATCAACAACAAGTGGGACACAATCATGAAGTGGAACGACATTTATTGGATATTTCAAACTTTTTAACAAGTCAAAAACTGAAAAATTGGGCGTGCAAAATTATTCAGCCCCCTTAAGTTAATACTTTGTAGCGCCACCTTTTGCTGCGATTACAGCTGTAAGTCGCTTGGGGTATGTCTCTATCAGTTTTGCACATCGAGAGACTGAAATAGTTTCCCATTCCTCCTTGCAAAACAGCTCAAGCTCAGTGAGGTTGGATGGAGAGCATTTGTGAACAGCAGTTTTCAGTTCTTTCCACAGATTCTCGATTTTATTCAGGTCTGGACTTTGACTTGGCCATTCTAACACCTGGATATGTTTATTTTTGAACCATTCCATTGTAGATTTTGCTTTATGTTTTGGATCATTGTCTTGTTGGAAGACAAATCTCCGTCTTTTGCAGACTCCATCAGGTTTTCTTCCAGAATGGTCCTGTATTTGGCTCCATCCATCTTCCCATCAATTTTAACCATCTTCCCTGTCCCTGCTGAAAAAAAGCAGGCCCAAACCATGATGCTGCCACCACCATGTTTGACAGTGGGGATGGTGTGTTCAGGGTGATGAGCTGTGTTGCTTTTACGCCAAACATAACGTTTTGCATTGTTGCCAAAAAGTTCAATTTTGGTTTCATCTGACCAGAGAACCTTTTTCCACATGTTTGGTGTGTCTCCCAGGTGGCTTGAGGCAAACTTTAAACAACACTTTTTATGGATATCTTTAAGAAATGGCTTTCTTCTTGCCACTCTTCCATAAAGGCCAGATTTGTGCAATATACGACTGATTGTTGTCCTATGGACAGAGTCTCCCACCTCAGCTGTAGATCTCTGCAGTTCATCCAGAGTGATCATGGGCCTCTTGGCTGCATCTCTGATCAGTCTTCTCCTTGTATGAGCTGAAAGTTTAGAGGGACAGCCAGGTCTTGGTAGATTTGCAGTGGTCTGATATTCCTTCCATTTCAATATTATCGCTTGCACAGTGCTCCTTGGGATGTTTGACTGTGCCTTTAAACAGCTTGGAAAATTCCAGAAAATTATGTCATGGCTTTAGAAGCTTCTGATAGGCTAATTGACACCATTTGAGTCAATTGGAGGTGTACCTGTGGCTGTATTTCAAGGCCTACCTTCAAACCCAGTGCCTCTTTGCTTGACATCATGGGAAAGTTAAAAGAAATCAGCCAAGATCTCAGAAAAACATTTGTAGACCTCCACAAGTCTGGTTCATCCTTGGGAGCAATTTCCAAATGCCTGAAGGTACCATATTCATCTGTGCAAACCATAGTACGTCCCGTCTCTTCTCCACTCTGGTACAATGGCAGTATAGTTCTCAAGCCTTCCCGCATCGTCTCTCACCAATTTAGATAATTTATGACTGAACCCAGGTCTTCCTGTGTAGATAAGCATTCTAGCCAGTCTGACGATAAGTTCATTCATTTCTACCAAGGAACAGACAGTCATTGTTCTAATTCTTGATTATAAAAACACACATTATATTCAGTACTAGGATTAAAAGAAAATTAATATATATACAGTAACATAATGGTATTCTGATTAGTCAGTCCTGATTGAAATGTATACATAATTAGTCATTATTGATTAAAAAAAAATCCCTTAACAGTCACCTATCACAAGTTCAACCATTCATAGAGCTTGGGGAGTTTCTCCAGGGATCCGCCCTGCGCACTTCATGTCAGAGCAGGATCACCTGCCGTCTCAAGGAGATGCAAGTTGTGTAGTGACGGACTCTCCCATTTTGTTTTTCTATCTTGAAGTGTTGTGCAGCCATCGAACATATCCACTATCATATACACATCGTCATACGGAAGCAGATGTGTCCGCACGTGTGTTTGTGTCTGTGGTTTCAAAGTGCATAGATATGGGCCTTAACATCCTGACAGGACAACACTATAGTGGGCAGAGCTTAATGAATCAGCAGAAGTTACTAGCTGGTGAGGGCATATCCAGCCAACCGCTCAGACAAGCTCCAGCTTGCCACTTGTACAAACAGAAATATCTCAGTAATAGCGTCACAGGGAATAGTAATTGCAACTAGTAGTAAACACTGAGAAGCCTGGTACACTGAAACATGGCCAGACCAGCAGGCCCATACAGCTCCAACAGAACACAATATCACATAGATGGCATGGAATGTTTGTCACAGCAATAATGTGATAGTAATAGTAATAAATGAGTTAACCCACTGATATGGTTTAACCTATGAAATGTGAAATTGGATTGGTCAGAGTGAGGAGGCTTTACTGCACCGTGTTTTCCTATGTCTGTGTATCTATTATAATGGATGTGGATGTGGTCTTCTCCAAGGTGCTGTTTCAGTTTCTATTTCTCTCGTTGGCAGGGTGATGAGGGCAGCAGAAGAGACCACCTCCAATAACGTGTTTCCCTTCAAAATCGTCTACTTCAGCAAGAAGCACCGAACCTATTGCTTCTCAGCAGCCAACGAGGAAGAGAGAAGGGTGAGGGGCGATATGTACAGAACCTCTCACATTCCCAGTAACATTACAGCAATACATAGATCATGTAATCGCGGTTATTTCTGTCTACTAACAGAAATGGATGCGAAACCTGCGAAAAGAGAAATTGATCACTATAATGACAGAATGGAGTCATATATTCCAAAGTAAGTCAACACATCCCTTCACACAAACATACCATCTGCGGTCACTTGCTCTTTCTGATAAATGGTAGACAGTTTGGCTGCATGCTCCGATTAACTTTCTGAGCATGCAGGTTTGATCTTGTAGGATATCTCTTGCTGTGTTACAAAAAGTATGAATGGGAGTCAGTGAATGCATAGTCAGTGAATCAATTCAATAGAGGGTGATTGATGTGGTCCTCTCTCTGTTGACATAGTGACTCTGAAAGTGATGCGGACAGCTTCTATGGATCGATCGAGAGCCCCATGGACATAACCTATGCCCATGATGACCCAGGAGACAGTAAGTGACAGCACTCACAACATTGTTTCATACAATTAATTCTGTGCACTGACAATTTTGTGTGTGTTTTCTTGCCTAGATTATATGTTAGAGGATGAAGAAGATGAGGATGAAGATGACTATGAAAAACCAGATAGCCCACCAACTTATACAGGTACTAAATAATAAATATCTTTGAGTTTGGTGCTGAAAGGTGCTATAACTGTGATAGACAGTCCTTGATGGGACTGGCATGTCATCACAATTCAAACTAATGGTCCCATTTGGCTCCATTTGCGACCGTACATACACTACTGGTCAGAAGTTTTACAACACCTACTCATTCAAGGGTTTTTCTTCATTTTTACTATTTTCTGCATTGTATAATAATAGTGAAGACAGCAAATATATGAAGTAACACATATGGAATCATGTAGTAACCCAAAAAGTGTTAAACAAATCTGAATATATTTTATATTTGAGATTCCTCAAATAGCCACCTCTTGCCTTGATGATAGCTTTGCACACTCTTTGCATTCTCTCAACCAGCTTCACCTGGAATGCTTTTCCAACAGTCTGAAGGAGTTCCCACATATGATGAGCACTTGTTAGCTGCTTTTTCTTAACTATGCAGTCCGACTCATCCAACCATCTCAATTTGGTTGAGGTCAGGGGAATGTTGAAGCCAGGTCATCTGATGCAGCACTACATCACTCTCCTTCTTGGTAAAATAGCCCTTACACAGCCTGGAGGTGTGTTGGGTCATTGTCCTGTTGAAAAACAAATGATAGTCCCACTAAGCGCAAACCAGATGGGATGGCGTATCGCTGCAGAATGCTGTGGTAACCATGCTGGTTAAGTGTGCCTTGAATTCTAAATAAATCACAGACAGTGTCACCAGCAAAGCACCCCCACACCATAATACCTCCTCCTCCATGCTTTACAGTGGGAAATACACATGCAGAGATCATCTGTTCACCCACACCATGTCTCACAAAGACACGGCAGTTGGAACCCAAAATGTCCAATTTGGACTCCAGACCAAAGGACAAATTTCCAAAGATCTAATGTCCATTGTTTGTGTTTCTTGGCCCAAGCAAGTCTCTTCTTAGTGTCCTTAAGAAGTGGTTTCTTTGCAGCAATTCAAACATGAAGGCCTGATTCACACAGTCTCTAAACAGTTGATGTTGAGATGTGTCTGTTACCTGAACTCTGGGAAGCATTTATTTGGGCTGCAATTTCTGAGGCTGGTAACTTTGGGTCTTCCTTTTGTCACGAACCGGCTCAAAGCCCGTGGAGATAAGGAGTAACAAAATATAAATGTATTAAATAACTAAGTATAATATACAGTGGTGTGTGTGATCAGTAATCAGTAGTGTGAGTGTTTTGCATGCATGAATGTGATAATGCAGGGTGTTGAAAGATGCCAAAGCAAGCAACCAAAAAACCACCAAGATACACAACAAAATCCATAAAGGTGTCTGCATGGAGAGAGTCTCCTCTATGAATGGGGAAGTACAGGAATTGTCACGCCCTGATCAAAGTATTTTGTGTTTATCTTTATTTATTTGGTCAGGCCAGGGTGTGGCATGGGTTTTTGTATGTGGTGTGTATATATGGGGGATTGTAGCTAGTGGGGTGTTCTAGATGTCTATGGCTGTCTGAAGTGGTTCTCAATCAGAGGCAGGTGTTTATCGTTGTCTCTGATTGGGAACCATATTTAGGCAGCCATATTCTTTGAGTTTGGTGTGGGTGATTGTCCTTAGTGTCTTTGTTCCTGTCGCTGTGTTAGTTGACACAAGTATAGGCTGTTTCGGTTTTCGTTACGTTTATTGTTTTGTAGTGTTGTGTGTATTCGTGTTACGTTTGTTTGATTAAACATGGATCGCAATCTACACGCTGCATTTTGGTCCGACTCTCCTTCACACCTAGAAAACCGTTACAGGAATAGGAAACAATGGTACCGGCTTAATAGCTTGATTAGGTTTTCCAGTTAATTGGCAGGTGTGGCAGGTTTTGATAAAATCAGAAACATCCCTCTTTAATCTAGGCCAAAAGAAATGTCTTAATATGCAATTGTAGGTTTTCCTCACCCCCATATGTCCAGCAACGTCGTTGTGAGAAGTTGCCAACACCAACTCACAAAGCTTAACTGGTACAACAACCTGACTAATTGCCTCCCCCAGAAAACAACTACCATGAGACACCCACTTTCTCATCAGGACATCCTCTTGGAGAAAATAGCCATCGGCGACATCTCCCAACTGTTCCACAGGCACCATTTGGTCACGCAACTCTTCTAATGTGGGGTCATCCCGTTGCGCATTGATTAGATCTGAGCGGGTTACAGATAACGGGATAACAGGGAAAACAGTGACATACTTTGTATTATTATCATCATTAAATCGGCGCAGTGACCAGTTCGCCACGGCTCATAGAACGTGTCACTGCACACGCAGAGAACACCTCTGGGAAACTCTGTACACTCATCAGAAATCCCAACAAATGACGGCTTAGTGGAAACCACTAGAGATGGAAACACGACAGGCCATACACGCTCACCAGCCAAGTTATTCCCAAGGATAACATCGATACCCTCAATAGGCAACGAAGGATACACCCCCACAACAACTTCACCAGCCCACAAGCCAACATCAGTTTATGCAATGGAACTGACAGTGTCAAACCTATTCCCCTAATTAGAACACTATTCCCCGAATCAGTCTCAGCAGAAAAGGGTAACACAGATTCCAACACAAATGATTCAGAGGCACCTGTGTCTCTCAGTATCTTCACTGGCACTAGGTCCTTACTTCCTAACAGACACAAAACCTTCCGTAATGAAAGGTAAATAGTCTGGATCAATATGGACTTTCACATGCTCCTGGGCCTGAGGCAATGAGTCATGAGTGAACTGATGTGGAACAGGTGCAGCTAATGCGGTAGGCTAAGATTTAGCGTAAGCACCCTTTGACCTGAGAAGTGGACATTCGTTTTTTCAATGACCTGAACCTCGACAGTAGTGACACTCTTGACCAAAGTCAGCTTTACCATGGGAGTCAGGCTCAACCCTATTTGAATAGAACTCTGCCCGTGAACCAAAGTATCTCGGTGAGCCAAATCTATCCTAACATCCCCACTCATTCCGAATACGGGGCTCTGCAAAGACACTTTTGTGAGTCAACACATACTCGTCCGCCAAAGCCGCAGCTTCAGCGACATTCTTTACTTTTGTTCGTTAATATTTACGTGGCAATACGATCAGGGATTGTGTCCTTAAATTGCTCCAACATAATCAGATCACACAGCCCTTGGAAAGTCTTAACTGCAGAGTCGGAACACCAGCGATTAAACTGTAAAGATAATTCTCGCGCAAACTCAACATGAGTCTGTTTATCATCCCTTTTTAAAGTACTAAATCGTTGGCGGTAAGCCTCAGGGACCAATTCATACATCTGTAACACAGCCGGTTTAACCTTATCATAACTGCCACGGTCGTGTACACTAAGAGCGGAATATGCTTCCTGCGCTTTACCAGTCAGCACACACTGCAACATTAAAGTGCGATCAGAATCAGGCCAATTCCTAGCGTCAGCAACACGCTCAAACAACGAAAAGAATGTCTCAGGGTCCTTTTCATTAAACTGAGGCAATAACCGTAAGTTCCCAACAATATCAAGTGTGTCCGGTGCACGACCAAAAGAGGAACGACACCTAGGTAAATCTGGGTCACCTTCCCAGAACAAACTCTCCCCTGAGATCTTTCCTTCCCTAACCAACTCTAAACATTATTGTTGCAACTTGATTTTAGCACGCTCCATATCTTCTTTAAAATGCCAATTCCTTTTCATACTTTACACGATCATGCTCTAGCTGTAACAGAAGCAGTTCTTTCTGCTGTTCAAAAAGAAGACTACTAGGACTAACCGATGGAATGGCCATTGTAACGATACGGGGAGACGAGTCCTCAGCAGAGGCTGGCCCAGTGGTATCTTCAAGAATACCACTCTCCATCAGATTGGCCTTCAATATTAACCTAATAGAATTCTTTAGACGTTTATCACTAATTTCAACCTTGTGTTCAGCGACCTTCAACAGCTATTATTTAGTACCTAATTCTAACAATTCCTCTGATGGAAAGCGACTGAACTCATCTACATAAGACGCCATAGTTAAACAAAAAAAAATTTGCGCTCTTCCCCTCTGCTGAGCACACCAGACCACAACCCGAGAAATGACAATTACCCTGAGCACCACAGAAGAGAGATGAGATACAGAGCTTCCTACAATAACTCTACCCTAGTCTTCGTGCAGATTTATGGTGGGAATTTACACCCTGTAGCCCCCTGGCAAGGAAAAACTCCCCAGCATGCTGGCAAATTCCACCAAGCCACGGATGTGCCCCCGAGACAACTGCTCAGTCCACAGACAGCACACAAAAATAACAAACATTTAACCATGCCCAACATATTCCAAAAATGAAAAACATCGCTAAGCCTATGAGGGGGAAAAAGCTATAGCGCCGAGTAGCAAGTTCCACTACCCTACCCAAATCTCCCACTGAGGTACACAGCCGATTTACTCACCTCCTCAGACTGATGTCCCAACAGAAAGTAGAACAAGAGTTTCCAGGCTAGGCAGGGCCTGGAAACTAACCATTATCTCTCTTCAACGCAGCACACAAACCAAACAACAAAGGCAACCAATACTGGGCCTATCAAACTCAAACAAACAAAATATGCAAACCAAACACGTACCTCCACATTCTCCCAAATCAATATGTTCAAAAATCCCAGATGAGCCCCCACTTGTCACGAACCGGCTCAAAGCCCGTAACAAAAGGGAGACAACGTGGAGATAAGGAGTAACAAAAATATATATTTATTAAATAAGTAACTAAATATAATATACAATGGTGTGTGTGATCAGTAATCAGTACTGTAAGTGAGTGTTTTGCATGCATGAATGTGATAATGCAGGGTGTTGAAAGGTGCCAAAGCAAAAAAAAAAAAAAAAAAAAAAAAAAACACCAAGAAACACAAAATCCATAAAGGTGTCTGCATGGAGAGAGTCTCCTCTATGAATGGGGAAGTGGTGTATTTATCCTGGGACACACCGGGTCCAGGTGTTTCCCATGTAGCTGACGACCCTCCCAACTCCGCCTACCGGCATCCTAATAAGGGAACAAAAACAAAGAGAGAATACGGCAGACAGAGTGGGAGGGTCGTCACACTTTCCTGTGGCGGTCCTCATGAGAGCCAGTTTCATCATAGCGCTTGATGGTTTTTGCGACTGCACTTGAAGAAACGTTCAAGTTCTTGACATTTTCCAGATTGACTTACCTTCATGTATTAAAGTAATGATGGACTGTAATTTCTCTTTGCTTATTTGAGCTGTTCTTGCCATAATATGGACTTTTTTCTGTACCCCCCTCCTTGTCACAACACAACTGATTGGCTCAGACACATTAAGAAATAAAGACATTTCACAAGTTAACTTTTATGAAGGCACACCTGTTAAGTGAAATCAATTCCAGGTGACTACCTCATGAAGCTGATTGAGAGAATGCAAAGAGTGTGCAAAGCTGTCATCAAGGCATAGGGTGGCTATTTGAGGAATCTCATATCTCATATATTTTGATTTGTTTAACGAAATGAAAATGAAAAACCCTTGAATGAGTGGGTGTTCTACAACTTTTGGCCGGCAGTGTGTATATGTATACAGTGCATCCGGAAAGTATTCAGACCCCATGACTTTTTGCACATTTTGTTACGTTACAGCCTTACTCTAAAATTGATTAAATTGTTTTTTTTCCACTCATCAATCTACACCATATACCCCATAATGACAAAGTAAAAACAGTTTTTTATAAAACACAATAGCAAATGTATAAAAAGAAAACATTTAAATATGATATTTACATAAGTATTCTGACCCTTTACTCAGTACTTTGTTGAAGCACCTTTGGCAGCGATTACAGCCTCGAGTCTTCTTGGGTATGACGCTACAAGCTTGGCACACCGGTATTTGGGGTGTTTCTCCCATTATTCTCTGCAGATCCTCTCAAGCTCTGTCAGGGACACTCAAGGACATTCAGAGATTTGTCCTGAAGTCTGTCCTGCGTTTTCTTGGCTGTGTGCTTAGGGTCGTTATCCTGTTGGAAGATGAACCTTCACCCCAGTCTGAGGTCCTGAGCGCTCTGGAGCAGGTTTTCATCAAGGATCTCTGTACTTTGCTCTGTTCATCTTTCCCTCGATCCTGACTAGTCTCCCAGTCCCTGCCGCTTTCCTCCAGACTTGACGCTGGGCATTCAGGCCAAATAGTTCAATCATGGTTTCATCGGACCAGAGAATCTTGTTTCCCATGGTCTGACAGTCTTTAGGTGCCTTTTGACAAACTCCAAGCAGGCTGTCATGTGCATTTTATTGAGGAGTGGCTTCCGTCTGGCCACTCTACCATAAAGGCCTGATTGGTGGATTGCTGCAGAGATGGTTGTCCTTCTGGGAGGTTCTCCCATCTCCACAGATGAACTCTGTCAGAGTGACCATTGAGTTCTTGGTCACCTCCCTGACCAAGGCCCTTCTCCCTCTATTGCTTAGTTTGGCCGGGTGGCCAGCTCTAGGAAGAGTCTTGGTGGTTCCAAACTTCTTCCATTTAAGAATGATTGAGGCCACTGTGTTCTTGGGGACCTTCAACGCTACAGACATTCTTTGGTACCCTTCCCCAGATTTGTGCCTCCACACAATCCTGTCTCAGAGCTCTACGGACAATTCCTTTGACCTCATGGCTTGGTTGTTGCTCTGACTTGCACTGTCAACTGTGGGATCTTATATATACAGATGTGTGCCTTTCCAAATCATGTCCAAACAATTGAATTTACCACAGGTGGACTCCAGTCATGTTGTAGAAACATCTCAAGGATGATTGATGGAAACAGGATGCACCTGAGCTCAATTTCGAGTCTCATAGCAAAGGGTTTGTATACTTATGCAAATCATTTGATTTTTAATACATTTGCAAACATTTCGAAAAACCTGTTTTCACTTTGTCTTTATGAGGTATTGTGTGTAGATTGATGAGAATGTGTATTTATTTAATCCATTTTAGAAGAAGGCTGTATGTAACGAAACAAAAAATGGAAAAAGTCAAGGTCTCTGAATACTTTCCGAAGGCACTGTATCTATAGCTAAACGATAACTACCACTGAAACAACATTGTCTCTCAACTCTCAACAAAGTTGTCAACAATTTAGGAAGTCCATGTTTCCTACTGTTTCTTGTACCTATCACTGAATATCTTATTTTTTTACTGTTGAAGGAAGACTAACTGTTCCACCACCATCATACCATCCTCCTCCACTCCCATGCCAGTTTAGACAAGAATCAAAATCAGGATTCTGCAAAGGTCTCCCCCAACCTGCCCCTGTCCCTGTCCCCAACAGGACCCTCTCCAGCCCCCTTCCAAATAAAATGTCCCCGGTCTTACCTCGACCCAAGCTGGGTGAGATCGGCCACAACCAACATGGACACATGGACATCCCAAACAAGGACAGCCCAGAGAGAAGTGTGAGGGGCCCTAAGACCCCTCTTCCCACTCCCATTGCCAGCCTTCAGAAGCAGATGATGATGGGGAAGACGTCCATCTCCACCCTACCTGTGGGGGACCACAGAGACAAGAAGCCCCATGTTCCAGTGACCCTCAAGTCTCCCGCCACCCTGCCCATCTGCATCAACCTGGAAAGGCAAATGGGGCTGAATCCTAGACCACCTGGTTACCATGGCAACACACCCAGTCACATCCCAAGTGTTCGAAACTTCTGCCACAGCACTAGGTCAACACCAGATCTCCCACCACAGGCCTCGCCAGCACTGAACCACACGCCTGGACAGTACAAGCCACCCCTCCTAGCGAAATCTCCATGTCCGGCAACCATGCCTAAACAACCAAGAGGGTCAGCACAGTAAGTCTGCAAAGGCTTTACTTTTTGCTCTGAAAACTAGTTTGATTTCAAGGTTGTTATATTGTAATCATGCAAAAAAATATAGCACCGTTTAAGATGAAGGTTTAAACACCCACTTCTTCTCAGAAGATCCTCTCCAGATGGACAAAGCTTCCGAACCTCAGTGGACGAGGTGCCTGCCTCTTTAAGAAAGAACAGGGATCCATCCAAGGACATCGACGATGACTCTGATGAAGACTATGAGAATGTAAGTGGCCATATTCTCCATCAACTATCACTCTTGTTTACACAGGCTACTAGAGAAACACATCTGTTATGTTTTGTGTTTAGTTTAGTGTCTTAACTCGGTGGCGAGTGCATGCCCTTGTTTCACTGCAAATTCCATAATCTCATCGCACAATCTTGTTCCGTGTACTACAGATTAGTCTTGGCCTGCTGACACAATTCTAACCTCCTTTATGTCTGTTGTTGTTGTTTTTGACACATGTTTCTGACCTCAGGTTCAATTACCAGATTCTGTGTTTGTGGACATAACAGAAACAAGCAGTGTTGAAAAGTAAGACAATAAACAATTTCTGTATTGAACATTTGTTAAATCTTCCTTGTTCCTTTTTGTGTAACAGTCTTTAACGCCCACTAATGTTCGATCGGGGAATCTCTTTCTGACAATCATGTCTATGTTTTCTCTTGGAAGAAGAGCAGAGCACGTCTGAATGCAGTCTTACTAAAATACGTTATTATTGTGCTTTAATTGCAGGTTATTTATGGAAAGCTCCAGTTCACCGCAGGATGGTCTCTACTGCTTCAGGAACTCAGGATCAAAGACATCCAAGGTACAACATGTGCATGCTGTGATGTATAAAGGTCTAGGGATTCACCACACATCACACAATGACTATTAAAAAGAAACTGCTTTAGTAAATAATGTACATTTGTTCTCATTGAATCAGGTGCTGGTGGTGTGGGATGTGGATCTGTGCAAGGCCAGAAACTACAGGCTCTTTGAGGAGGTCAGAACCACTGTCTTTACTTTCTGTCTACCCTTGCCCGTAACTACACACGAGTACACAAAGGTCCGGTCATTTTTTATCATTTGAAAAAAAAAAAAAAGAAGATAATAAAAATATATACTTTGTACACAATAAAGAAAATCAATTACGGGTCAACATCGAAATATTGCCCCAGCGTTGATCAAAGCTCAGAACGTTGATCCAGGCTCGTTATGTTCGCCTGCATCCCCCTGGATTTGCCTCCCGGATAAACCTTCTTAGCAGCACATTCACCACTCTCTCAAATGGCCTGAGACGAGAAACTAACTACCCCAGATCAGAGTACCCTGAAGTAGGCAACTGAAGACCCTGCAGACAGCGTGTTTGCAAGATACCGAAAAAAAAACATGTTAAAACCATCCGCATTTTAAAAGCATCCCGCGACTCCTGACATGTCTACAAACATCCCCCAAACAAACAGAAAATGAATCTCAGAGAATGAGTGCACAACTGGTAAATAGTCGCTTATAGATGTCAGTCAATCAGGTGGCTAACTGCCGGCACACACTTCTATTGCAGTAACGTTGAAGGCTCTGGCTAGTATTACTTAGCCAGCTAGAAGGATGAATTATAAGAAGCTAACGTTAAACAGAGCCTACCTCAGCAGGAGCAAAAAATACGCTAGCCTACAAAGTTCTCATAATAACGTTGCTTTATAGAGAGTAGGCTACTGAGACAGACAGTGATGTGGCGCTTAGTGGTGAGGCTGAGGCAGTCTGCAATGTATGCAGGAGGAAGCAGAGGAGACGGAGAGAGAGGAGCAGAGAGGTTAGTACACTGGTTCCCAAACTTGGGGTCGGGCACCCATGTGGGGTCCCCTGAGACAATCGGTACTAATTTGATCAAACAAGTTAGGAACTTGAAAAGACATGTTTCAATATGAACATCTCCACATGGCCTATCTTCCCCATAGGCCAACATTAAAATGCTAACAGTTCAGTTCTAAAAATGTCTCTGATGCCACGTGTCAGTGTGAATCATTTCTCATATTTCCTCCCTTTCAGGGGAATAACATTACAGTGGCTAATAGGCTATGTGTTTGTAGATCGACTGAGGTGAATGAACCTACAGCAGCCAAGGTGATAATGGATGGGGTCCTTTTTGCTTGCTTTTGCTGTTCTCCAAATAGCATTTGCAAGTTTTTTAATTGTATAGAAATTAAGCAACCGGACCTCACTAAAACTCAAACCTTGGTTAAGGCTGTCTATCATGTCGATTGTCTGACTCAATCAATAATAAATGAATGATTCCAGTACCATATCTGTCTTGTTTGATGTGAATTTCAATGTGTTTATGGTTTAGGACTCCCGGGTGTTCCTGGAGTTTGAGATTACATTTTCCTCCCTGTCGGCCCTAGTGGAGCACTACTATAGCCACCCTCTACCCAATCACGACTCTCTGTGTCTGCAGCAGCCATATGGTTACATCATGCCCAGATGACCCTGTCCTGACTCTGCCTGAGGCCATTGCCTCATCCGCTCAAATGGACTCTCTCCTTTTGGGCATCTAATACGGTTCTGCAACTGTCATGAACTACAGTCAAAACCTGCTGTGGTAGAAACAAAATGACACTGCCCCCTGTAGGGCAAGTCAGATTGGTTCATATCTGTAACCAAGCCTGAGTATTTGTTGGAATGATTCTGATGAGCGTCATGGCATGGGATCTAGCCCTAAACAACGCTTGGGCAGAGGTGCAACAAGTGCACATGGTTGCAGTTGTGAAGAAAATATGGTATATGTGAGGAGAGGAGGACAATGAGCTCTATATACAGAACAAAGATGTATTATGTGAGGACTACTGCAGGACTAGTACTCTAAAGGTCTGTCATTACACTGGATAGCACTGTTGTAGTGTTGTTCAGAATACAAGCAAATGTGAAGATTTGTGGGTTCACTGCACATTAATGTTGGAATATTTAACACTGGTTTTGCATTACACATTGAGGACCAATTATGTGTAAATCACTTATTTATTCCATAAAGTTTATGAAATGTATCATATTATCTTCAGAAAAAAAGTTATATTTTAAAATGCTTAGATAATGATGACAGTATGCTATCAAACTGTCCACACATCCTATTGCACTGTACAGAACTGTCCATTTGTGATATGTAAATTAAATGCATTGTAAAAAATTATTTTGTAAAATTCTTTCTGATTATATTGTTTTTAAAAAATGTGTAACTGGATAACAGCAGAGGGCAGGTGACGATTCCATTAGGTGGCGCTGTTTGGTGCTGTGCCATGTAACTGGGGTGGCAGGTAGCCTAGTGGTTAGAGTGTTGGCCTAGTAACCAAAAGGTTGCCAGATCAAATCCCCAAGCTGACAAGGTAAAAAATAAATCATTCTGCCTCTGAACAAGGCAGTTAACCCACTGTTCCTAGGCAGTCATTGAAAATCAGATTTACATAGACCCTACTGTCAACTAGTTTTTTTTTTAATTATGAAAAAATAGTTTGGGTATGATTTATGTTGAGTCACAGACAATAATAAACAGCCACATAATTACAAGTATACTTTGTTCAGTAGAAAGTATTTAAGGTGAAATCATAGCTCCTATCACTTTACCCTTACCTACATGTACATATTACCTCAATTACCTCGAATAACCTGTACCCCTGCACATTGACTTGGTACCGGTACCCCCTGTATATAGCCTCGTTATTGTTATTTTATTGTAGCTCTTTTATTTTTTAACTGTAGATTTGATTTAGATATTTCTATGTTGTAATCTTGTGTTGTGTGTGTTGTTCTCCAGCCCAGAGGGCACGTGCAGCAAAATCACACAGAGATCACTCACTGATAGTGATGAGCAGACACTGGTTCAGATAAAAGCCTCCCAAAGGAATGCCTTGATACAGCAGCAACACAAGCAGCAGAGACGCTGGTTCGTTAAACATGCACACTAAGTAAATCATTATAATGGTATCGTGATTAATATTCAATATTTCCCCGTCTTACTCAGAGAGGAGAATTATGTAACAGTGTCTCTATCAGACCTTGACAGGGAAGGATGCCAGGAGATTTAGCGCTCCAGCTAAATCACTTCTTATTGTCTGTTGTCTTTTCTCCCCCTTTCCCCTCTACTCTGCCACAGCCATATCACCACCAGCATCACCACGTTATCAGCACAGGATATTAGTGCACTGTTCTTCAACTGGTTCATTAAATGGGATTCAGCGCGAACGAACACTAATGCAAATTGGAATTTATGAAGGCAGGATTACAAGACTCGATCGCTGTAAATTAATTAACAGAGAATATTGGGCAACACCACAAGAATGATAGCATCCAATATGTATAAATCCATTAAATGTAGCATTTTAAAGGCTAGTTGGCAGTGGAAATTGACTCTATCAAATTATATTTGATGTTAAAAATACAGATCTTTTTTTGGTTGTACTTTTACCCCTTTTTCTCCCCAATTGGTAGTTGCAATCCTGTCCCATCAGTGCAGTCCCATACAGACTTGGGAGAGAGCCATGCGTCCTCTGAAACACAACCATGCCAAGCCGCATCGCTTCTTGACACACTGCTCACTTAACCCAGAAGTCAGCCACACCAATCACCATACAACTGGTGACCAAAGTCAGCTTAGGTGGCCCACCCACCACAAGGAGTCACTAGAGCACAATGGGACAAGGACACCCAGACAGCCAAACCCTACCCTAATAACGCTGTGCCAATTGTGTACTGCCTCATGGGTCTCCCGGCACAGCCGGCTATGACACAGCCTGGGATTGAACCCGAGTGTATAGTGATGCCTCAAGCACTGTGACGCAGTGCCTTAGACCGCTGCGCCACTCGGGCGGCACATCTCACAATTCTTGTAGAAAATGTTACTTCACTGGAGTTAGGAGAGCATTAACTTGATTCAGAATAGTGCACACACCATTTCACATTCAATATAAGGTAGCACAACTTTTCCAATCCATACTATTTAACGTGAGTTGACTTGTTTGCTACACTGTAAATGTACACTGAGTGTACAAAACATTAGGAACACGCCACAACCACCACCCATTTGCCAGAACTGCCTTAATTGCTCGGGGCATGGACTCTACAAGGTGTCAAAAGCGTACCACAGGAATGCTAGCCCATGTTGACTCCAATGCTTCCCACAGTTGTGTCAAGTTGGCTGGATGTCCTTTGGCTGGTGGATCGTTCTTGATACACACAGGAAACTGTTGAGCGTTAAAAACCCAGCAGCATTGCAGTTCTTCCCACACTCAAATCGGTACGCTTGGCATCTACTATACCATTCCCCTTTCAAAGGCACTTAAATCTTTTGTCTTGCCCATTCACCCTCTGAATGGCACATACACAATACATGTCTCAATTGAATCCAGGCTTAAAAATCCTTTAACCTGTCTCCTCCCATTCACATACACTGATTGAAGTGTATTTAACAAGTGACATGAATTAGGGATCATATCTTTCCCCTGGATTCACCTGGTCAGTCTAGGTCATGGAAAGAGCAGATGTTCCTAATGTTTTGTACACTCAGTGTATGTGTCCACAGTACAATATCTGAACATCAAAGTCTGCAAATAACACTAAATGCTGGGTTTATGTTTTCAAACAGCACTAAATTATGGATTTATAATTATGGAGAGGGAAAGAAAGAAAAAGAAAGATAAAGAGAGAGAGAGAGATTCCATGATGATGCATAGTATTACAGTTTTGTTTTGGTCTGCCTGCAGAATCTAGGACAGAAAGTGCCTCCAGCTGTGTTACTGGTACATCACTACTATTACAGAACAGGCAAGTTGCAGGGAGATTCATCAGCTGCCCAATAGTCTTCCTGATAAAAACAAGTGGATGGATAACAAGAAGGAGATATCGGAAACTTGTAGCTTAAACATAAAAATTGGTCCACATTAACCCCTGTATGGCTGGCTTTCATTGCACTCTTTCACTTTTCAAACAGTATGTTCAATTGCTCTGTAAGTTGACTGCAATTACTGCAGTTATGTGCTGTTATTGGCTAGATCCTTTATTTTTTATCCACAGTCCCATGAAGTCTGGCCAGTGATATGTCCCACTCACGCTAGATTGACTAGTAATCAATCAATTAACCAATTAGTGGAATCAATCGGTCAATCAATCACTCAGCTAATTGCCCCTTGACAATCATACATACATTTTCATCTCGGCTACAGTTATGAATTGTAATAGCATATGTATCGAAACACTTCCCATCAGAATAGCATTACACATAGCCTAACATCACCGGTGGGCAGGGAAAGGGTTACTGTTTTGTAAAATGACATTTTGAAGGAGGGGGGGAAAGCTCACACACAGCTCTGCTGGCGCGGTTGTTTGGTGCAGGTTGATGTTATCAGTAAATTAGGACATGGCTTGCAGCTCGATGACCAGCTTGAGAGGAGGGAGAGCCTGACCCGTGTTGCCTAAATGAGATAAAAAGCGCGTGGTTGGCACTAGGTTTTTGTATTCTCCAGCTAGGTGTCGTATCCGTAGCAGTGTGAATATCCGCGCAGAACGACCAGGCCAGCTCACACTGCGAAATGGTCACGTCTATTCTTGGGCTCCTTATCCTACCAATATGTCTTCAGCAGTGTGGTGTTGTACACGGTACGTAGCCTAATTGTATATGTCTGAACGTTTTGTGGTCTATTTCAATGTGTTGGTACAACACCGGGTTGGTTATGCCAATTACACCTGCCTATGGTTTCTTTACAGAGGACTGACAGCGGCAATGTAATACTCAACCTTGCTTTCGTTCTACGAATATGGCACAAAACGGGCAGACGGGTTTTCACTGTGCCCACAGCATGTTTTATTCCAACATTTGCCGTTTCCAACAAAATGCCTAGGTTTGACAAACTCCAGAATAATTGCTTTCAGTCTTTAGGTGTCGGTCGTTTAAATGCGGCTAGGCAAAAGGCCTGCGTTTATGTAGGCTACGTGGTCGTTACACTAGAAACGTATAGTTTTTTTAAATGGTCAGTGTGGGTAATTGGTTTGGGTTGCAATGAATCTGAAGTCAATAGTACTGAGATAGGGGGGTGGGGTGTATTTGGAATCTTCTCTTTAACATTCGCTCTCTGTAGGTTACAGAATGTTCCACCAGTGTTCATTTATTCCTGAAGATTGGGGCGAGCCTTCAATGGATTTATGTTGTTTCACACTGGCCAGTGGGACAGCGTAGCAACACCACATTCTCCTCTTGGGGGGGGGGTATTTATAAAGAACAAATGTATAAAGAACAGGTGACTTACTATTTGCGGACTATTGGATTGCAGCGCATGGCATTGGCGATTAAGCGCTTGTCTGTATTACCCTATCGGTATGTAGACCATCTATGAAGTGTTTAGCTTTGTCATTGAGCGTGAAGGGTTATGTTTTGCCACACCGTGAAAATAACATTTTATTAGTGTCGGGGGCTTTTGTTGTTGCATCTCTGATTTGTTTTCACTTCGTGAATTGAGCGAGACCATACGCAAATTAGGTTCTCCTTGACCTAATTAAAATGGAGCTGTGTCCAAGGACCAAGGCTTTATTCTCCATTTTGGTTGTGATACTGAGACCAATAGTGCTCAAAAGCGCGTTGTCTTCAGACTGTAGGCCACAGCGGACAGGGACTATAGACGGACACAATCTGTGGCGAACGGAAATGAGTTTGTCAATCAAAGCAGACAATGGGCCTGAATGAAAGATGTGCGCATTTTTTAAAAATGTATCTTTTGTTACTAAATTAAAAGTATAATACAATGAAATAAGAGTAGGCTAGGCCTACCTACACCAGTTTTAATGTTTGCCCTATAGCTTTCATTATGGAAACTGGTTATTTGAGTATTAACCATACATTTCACAATGACATTGGTCTAACCCTAATTACATATTTCCTTGGAGTGTTTCAGACCTTCTGCCATTAATGATTGCACAATTGCAAACACTTAGTCTACAATTAATTTGAAAATGGTAAATAATGAGACCGATCAGCAAGCAGGAATGTCCACCAGAGCTGTTGCCAGAGAATTGAATGTTCATTTCTCTACCATAAGCAGTCTCCAACATTGTTTTAGAGAATTTGGCAGTACGTCCAACTGGCCTCTAAATCGCAGACCATGTGTGGGCAAGCGGTTTGCTAACGTCAATGTTGTGAACTGAGTGCCCCAGGGTGGCTGTGGGCAGGCATACAGACAACGAACACAATTGCATTTCATCGATGGCAATTTGAATGCAGAGATATGTGATGGGATCCTATTTTTTTGGGGGGTGGGATCTGTGACCAACAGATGCATATCTGTATTCCCAGTCATGTGAAATCCCTAGATTATGGCCTTAAGCATTTATTTAAAATGATTGATTTCCTATGAAAAGTAAAATGTTGCGTTTCTATTTTTGTTCAGTATTTGTCCAAGTTATTGCCTACTATCAAGCTTTAATCAACAGATCCACTGCCCCCAGGCTTTTCAGTGAAGCAACTGCACAAAATGTGTTACAATAGCAGAGATGTGTCTGAGGTACTCCTGCTGTGAGCTGTCCTTGCTCTATAGAACAGATGAGCAGTAGGACCTATACAGTTGACTAATGACTAATATTCACATGATTCAGCCTTGTACTGTGTATTTTTGGCCTGGGACTTCATTTTTATGCCCTGCCCCTCAGGACCAGCCTTATTATTCTAGTTGCGGTTTGGGGGTCATTGGTTTAGATGTAGTGTGAACCACTATAGGAGCACTGCTGCTACACACCGGTCATTGCCTTGAACTATCACTGGATGGTTTGGGCATGAGTGGCACTGATTAATGTAATCTCTCTGTGTATGAGGACCCATATCAGCCACTTGTTTGGTAGTGCCCCTGAGACTTATGCTAATGTCCACACTGCAAGCACTCTGCTTTATATGACCCTCTTGATCGTTCTTTGGCATTCTACCCTTCAAGAGCCTGATCTGCTGGCTTGTTTAGAAAATGGCTGTGTCTGAAAATGGCACCCTTTTGCTTATTTAGTGCACTGCTTTTGACTCGAAGGCGTCTGTTCAAAAGTGTGTGCGCTATTTAAGCAATAGGGTGCCATTTCGGACACCCTTTGGCCACTGCCCAGGACAATTACTAGTCGGTCCCAGGCAGACTATTGTGCTGGTGGTATTGGCCTCCTGTCACACAGGTCTGTTAGCTCCCTGCTGCAGAAGTGTACCATACTGAGCAGGTCACTCAGGCACACTCTGAGGAGCAGGGGGTCATTAGACATGGTCCGGCTGTACTTTCTCCTCTCTGCACAGGCTCGTAGCTGGCTGGCAACAGCCACTCTATCATACAGGAGCCATATGCCGTGTTTCACTGTGGCTGGCTGGTACCTACGGCACAGTGGGTTATTGGTGATGTCAAATGAACTCTCTTCCCTCTGTCAATATTAACCCCATAGACAGTCATTTAGAATTTGACTCTGGCTTTTGAATTTGGCTTAACCATCGCTTGGCTGAATGTGTGCATGTGGTGATGGCTTTGTTCTGTGTACTACAGACACGACCCAGGTCAGCACTTTCAATTTGGTGACGAACGAGATGGAATGTTGTAGTCCTTGAAGCCTGGAGACTCAAACGCCAGTTCCACATTGTTGTGCAATGAGTATTTCCTTGTTCCTTACAGGATCGAAGACAGAATGTGAGCCCAGTCAGTTCCAGTGTGGGAATGGCCGCTGCATCCCGTCTGTCTGGCAGTGTGACGGGGATGAGGACTGCTCCGACGGCAGTGACGAGCACACCTGTGGTGAGACGCACGAACCGCCTCTCACACTATTTCATCAGATCGGTGACAAATCAGTGGCATAGCCTGTTATGAAACCACCCTTATCTTGGCCCCGTTGGTGCTGTGTCTGAATCCACTGGGGTTATCATGACCTGGTGTAAGTGGCGCCGGTTCTGGAGAGCTAAAAATGGCCGTGACGGAGACGCGCCCACAAGCCCCATCTGGGCAAACTGAGTGTCACCTTGATTTTCTGTGCTATCTGGGTCATGGGGGATGAGACGGTGGAGGGAAAGAAGAGGTTGCTGTAGAAAGGGATGTGTGTTGCGGTCTCGCTGAAATCTGTGCTGACATAACCACTTTAGTGTTACTATGGATTACCTGCCCATCTGTTTCCTTTGTCTCTCTGCCCGTCGATCCCTCTATTGACTGTATACATTACCAACACAGCCCTAGTGACATTAATGTTGATGGGACTACCATAAGAGTTAGATGGGCCTCTGGCAATAGGTGGCAATCTAGTCACAAGGAGGAATGGCCTGTGAGGAGGCTCTTTAGCACAGTGGACATGAAGTGACTGAAAATAGGGTGGGGTAAGTGGGAGGTTGAGTGCGAGGGTAGTGCTTTGCCATTGTGGAGGTCTGTTTAACTAATACTATGCTCAGTGCAATAGACCAGGATTTTCCCAAACTCTGTCCTTAGGGCCCCCTGGGTGCACCTCTTGGTTATTGTCCTAGCACTACACAGCTGATTGAAGATAAACACTTCATCTTCAAGCTTTGATTATTTGAATCAGCTGTGTAGTGGGACCCCAGAACCATGTTTGGAAATCCTGAAATGGACCACTATACTAAATATACACTATAGTGACTATGATTTTTAAAGGGCACATTGTCAATCCTTATATTGGTCTAGTTCGGAGCTGACCTTCGGCTCTTATTTGTGATACTTTGGGGTGGATTTTGTCCTCACACTGAAAGACCAAGATGCTTCACTTGGTCTGATTCTGAAGCTCACATGCTGTATCACTAACACACTCGATGCCGCTGTGCCTTTGCAGTTCGTAAGACCTGTGCGGCGGTGGATTTTGTCTGTCGCAATGGCCAATGCGTCCCCAAGAGATGGCACTGCGACGGTGAGCCAGACTGCGAGGATGGCTCTGACGAGAGCGTGGATGTTTGCCGTAAGTGATCTGCAACAAGCCAGCCCCAGATTGGGACTCCTTTTCCTTCTGATCTTCGTATCCCTGTCTAAAATGTTTGAATGTTTTGCCTCCACTTACAGTATGATGAAAAGTTGGGTTAAATTGCCTCTTCCATAATAAGTGGGTCAGGTTGTCAATCTCACATGGGCGTTTAATCACAGTTTCACCATGTGCCTCCCACTGTCAGCCAATGCAACAACTGTCAGTTTGTGGATATGGCTTTGGATCAAGATTAGATCAGGTTACTCTGGCCCTTTCCGCTATACTGCTTTAAGTGCATGTCCTCCGTGCACCCTCGCATAGTTCGACTTGCATAGAGACCAGGTGGCCACATTACAAGCCTTCATTTAATGTTCCAAACGGGATTGTTCCCAGTGATGTGGGCAGCAGCAATGTATTCCTCTGCAGTACACAATGAGCAGGGTGTCAGTCCTATTTGGGGTGGTTTGTGTGTACGTGCAGGTCAAGACGTCACTGGTTTGTTTGACCAGCTGTCGGAAAAGCGCTCTGTCAGTACGCATGGTGATTGTGTGAGAATGTGAGTCACCACATTTAAATATTGAGGAACTCTTAATTCTCCCAAAATGTCCTTTAGTTAGAAGCGGTTGTCTATTAAGCAATTCGCTCCCAAAAGTGCATTAGGTTAGATGAGGCTGCTTCTACACCTGCATTGCTTGCTGTTTTGGGGGGTTTTAGCCTTAGATTCTGTACAGCACTTTGAGACATCAGCTGATGTAAGACTGGCTTTATAAAATGTTGATTTGATGAGACGTTAAGATTATTTCCAACACTGGTCTGTCCGTTCATCTGCCATCGTACATTACTCTCTGAGCCCGTTGTGTGTGATGTTACATTAGGAGCAGTATGAGTTTTCTTCTCCGATGTGGAGCTAATGCTTCACAAGCTCGCCTGACTGATACTGCCCAGCATGCTTTCATATGCATTCCTCAGAAATAGTTTCATTGATTTGGTAGCGCGCACTCACCAGACCTTCCTTTATCCCTGTTACACATGAATTGTCTGTCTCCTCTGCTTCAATGGTATGATTAGTAGGTCAGTTCCTGATGGATTGTCTTTGATTGCAATATTAAATTCCTCTAGGTTTGATTCCTAACCAACAGGTGTTGTGCCAATCGCCACTAGATAGAGGCTTGTAAGAGTTTTGAATGGGCTCGAAGACATGCTCTGGACTCTCAGCCTAGTTAAGGAAGCATTCGTAATCTGATCTATACAGTACCTACCCTGTAAAGAGAGGGAGCGTACACACACTAATCTTGTTGAACACATCAAGATCAATTGATTTGAAAATGTATCAAATTTGTCTAACCGCCTACGTTTGCTGTCAGAGGCAGTCGACTCAGTGCTCCGCTCAATATATCGCTCAGTGCTCCATTAGCCAGCCTAGCCCAGCGCCCTGCAGAATTGTGTGTTAAGCATTTCCCATCCCAAACACTTGCAGCACTAAAGGTCTATAAATTCACTCCCTCTCCATCCATGTGCCCTGCAGACACCAGGACCTGCCGTGTGAATGAGTTTAGCTGTGGTGCCGGGTCCACCCAATGCATCCCGGTCTTCTGGAAGTGTGATGGAGAGAAGGACTGCGATAACGGCGAGGATGAAATGAACTGCGGTGAGTCGCTTTGCCATGTAGCCGTAGGGCGAGAGGTGTCCCTCGAACCGCTAGGTGGATTTCCTTACTGTGTATTTTTGAATGACTCCAAGCAGCAACAGTTAATTTAGGAGTACATGGTTGTTGATTCCTACATTGGCGTCACAGTACTGAGTACTCTGTTCACTCACACAGGTAACATCACGTGCGCCTCGCTGGAGTTCACCTGTGCGAGCGGCCGCTGCATCTCCCGTAACTTTGTGTGCAACGGCGAGGACGACTGTGGTGACGGGAGTGACGAGCAGGAGTGTGCCCCGTCGTCCTGCGGCCCCAGCGAGTTTCAGTGTGGCAACGCCACCTGTATCCCTGGCAGCTGGGTGTGTGACGACGACGTGGATTGCCAGGACCAATCGGACGAATCCCCTCAGCGCTGTGGTCGCCACCCCACGCCCCCGGCTAAATGTTCACCCAGCGAGACTCAGTGTGGCTCTGGGGAGTGCATCCACCGCAAGTGGCGCTGTGACGGAGACTCCGACTGCAAGGACGGCAGTGACGAAGCGAACTGTCGTAAGTGTGGAGCGGCTTAATCAGACCGCCTGCAAGTTCCAGCAGGCCAGCCGATGTACCTTATTTTTGTTACTACTTTTTTTTTTTTTTTGCTACACAGGTCAGATTGCACTGCTTTCATATGATCATAAATGGAGCCTTCTATTACAATAAAACTATATTGCAATAAAAGGATCTGGCCATAAAAAAAAACGTGCTTGTCTTTATACTCTGTGTTCACAGCAGCTGTCATGGGTTTCTGTTTTTTTATGGTTATGACTGGTGTAGGTATTGAGTGCAAATGGGTTAATGGTGTAACAGGTCTGTGTTCTTTCCCCTCCAGCTGTTCGTACCTGCAGGCCAGACCAGTTCAAGTGCGAGGACGGCACCTGTATCCACGGCAGCAGACAGTGCAACAGCTTGCGTGATTGTGCAGATGGCACCGACGAAGTCAACTGCAAAAACTGTGAGTGTTCAACCAGGAGTAATGTCGTCCCGAACGACTGTACATGGTGTTGCTACACTACAGAACGTTTCTGACACGAGGTCATTTTTGGGTTGGTGTTCAGTTATTCCTGTGAGTTGGGTCAAAATATGCTCAATAAATACTTTAATTTGATTCAGGATTACAGCAATGAGATTATGGAAGTATTGACTTCAAGCAGTCCCATGAATTGCGTTAGTTGCATGTGCAATTAAGCCCACCGTGTTTCTATGGGGGATAGTCACAACATTTGTAGTCGTCGACTCTCAATCTCCTACACCCACTTCCATTGTGTCACTGTACCTGTTTAACAGTAATGTCACGTTCTTTCACGACTCAGTGACGCAGTGCAACGGCCCTGACCGGTTCAAGTGTCGGAGTGGCGAGTGTATCGAGATGAGCAAAGTGTGCAACAAGGCCCGGGACTGTCCTGACTGGAGCGACGAGCCCATCAAAGAGTGCAGTAAGTGGATGGGAACCAAACCTGTTTATAATTAAGCAGTAGATGCGAGGTTGAGATCAGTTACTGTGTAGTCTTGTGATTTGTTCAGTCACGATGAAGAGCCATGAATGGGTTGCCTTGCAAGTTGCAATACTGCCCTGGTTGTAGACCGCAGAACATTATGGGGTTGACGCAAGTGTTTCTCTGTTTGTGTATACCACTTACTATATACATGTTACCCTTTTGACCTGTCCCATGGAGGATACCTCATATTGTCCTTGTCAAACTCATCCTACACTACAGCGATTCCCATTAGTCCACTATCGTTCAGCCAGCCGAAGCCAGTCCACTGATGTGATTGATTTTCAGGCAGGCCTTTGTTTGTGAATAAAGGGCATGAGTAACCACCGTTCTGCTGTTCCCGTCTCAGACCTGAACGAGTGTCTGCTGAACAATGGCGGCTGCTCCCACATGTGCAGGGACATGGTGATTGGCTACGAGTGTGACTGCACCCCTGGACTGCAGCTCATAGACCGTAAAACCTGCGGGGGTAGGAGCCATATCTAATCATTAACCCATACACTATTTGTTAACTCATGCGAAAGAAAGGTGTTTTCAGCTGACATTTGTAACTGGGTATTGAGACATACTAAATCTCTTACATTTGACTTGGTATTCACAACTAAATTCATTGACCTCCTGTTAGTGACTATTCATGGTTTTTTTTTTTCCCCCTTTCCTGCAGACATAGATGAGTGTATGAATCCTGGGATCTGTAGTCAGATCTGTATCAACCTGAAGGGAGGGTATAAGTGCGAGTGCCACAACAGTTACCAGATGGACCCCACCACGGGAGTGTGCAAGGCCGTGGGTAAGTTGGCTCAGCCTGGCGTGTATACACCATGCTGTACCACCACGAGCACATGGCAGAGGGATGCCTAGGCAGACGTTGGCGCGCTAGAGGAACGCAGCGTCACTAATGGGCATCCGGTCCAATGACTCGGTACCCCATGTCGATCTGTCCTGATCAATGTGTTTGACTTCTCAAGCTGCTATACATTTTATTTATTGTAGTCCAAGCTCAAATGGAAAAGCAGTGATATAGTTTGCAACGACCTTGATCTGAGAAGTCCAGCTGGGGATGTTTTTTTTTTTTTTTGTGCCATTCCTGACTCGGTGACTCGTGATTAGTGTTCTGACATGAGGACTGACTTAAAGGCTCCATTGTATTGTCATTATGAATGAGTGTCTATGTGGCTCCCTCAAGGCACGGAGCCCTGTCTGATCTTCACTAACCGAAGGGACATCCGGAAGCTGGGTCTGGAGAGGAGGGAGTACACGCAGATCGTGGAGCAGCTGCGGAACACAGTGGCACTGGATGCAGACTTCACCCAGCAGACGCTCTTCTGGGCTGACCTGAGCCAGAGGGCCATCTTCAGGTAGCTATGGGTCCCATCTTCAGGTGCAACGTGTCCCGTCACGCCCACATGCGATTAAGTCTCAGCCCATAGATGGTCTATGATGGAGTCTGTTCACCTTGACCTGTTATCACTGGTTTCTGACAGACGTATGAAATCAGTTTTACATGGTAACCAGGGCCAAAGTTCACTGAGCATATGTTCGCTATACTTCCCAGCAGTAAACAATACAAACTTCTTTTTTTTTTTGGCTCAATGAGTAACCTCAAACCGAGCACATGTTTCTCAACACCTTGTCTTTCCAGCACGGTGTTGGATAAGCGAGGAGATGTAGGAAGTCATGTGAAGGTGATAGGTAACGTCCAGACACCAGTGGGGATCGCAGTTGACTGGATCTACAAGAACATCTACTGGTCAGACCTCGGTACCAAGACCATAGCTGTGGCCAACTTCATCGGCACCAAACGAAAAGTTCTCTTTGACAGCGGTTTGAAAGAGCCTGCATCCGTCGCTGTTGATCCACTCTCTGGGTAAAGTTACTGTATTTAATGGGGGTTCTGCATTTCTGTTGAACAGTTCCTGAATGCTTCCACCTTTCTGAACCCTCATAATTATTTGATCTCCTCTCTGCCCGTGTTCTAGATTCTTGTACTGGTCTGATTGGGGTGAACCAGCTAAGATTGAGAAGTCGGGCATGAACGGGGTTGACAGGCAGGTCCTGGTCGAGACTGATATTCAGTGGCCCAATGGAATCACTCTGGGTGGGTAAAGCTGGATTCTGATTGTCCCGTCACTGCATTATACCTCATGTGCATTTACCCTTTGAGCAGGTTCAATTGCTTTGACGGCAACAGGGTGTGATGAATGTGTATTCATTTCCTTCCCTTAGACCTGATCAAGAGTAGACTGTATTGGGTGGACTCAAAGTTGCACATGCTCTCTAGTGTCGACCTGAATGGAGACAACCGGAGGAAAGTGCTCCAGTCCCCAGGATACCTGGCTCACCCCTTCGCTGTCACTGTTTTCGAGGTATGGCTCTCGATGCGCTGTGAGGGTGGTGACGTGTATATAACAAGTGTGCGAAAGCTACTTCCTATAACTAATACACTGGCAGGGCAATTGACAGATTGTAGTTTTGCGTCTACAATTGGATTCCTTGTGATAATGCTACCCAGCAAACACATGCTTTTATTAACATTCATAATTGGTCATTTGCTAAATCTGTTCAAAGTGATTAACTGGTTTTCTGTAAACACCATATTTTCTCTGTGGTGATCAATGGCATTTACCCCTGGTGGCATTTGACAGAATTACTGTTAGAATAAATATCTGTTCGTTGTCTTTCCTTCTCTGAAGCATAGGTCCCAAGCCATTTCTACTGGCATCTGCTCTGGGGTTTAGTGTGACTGGTTTTGTTTCAGGATCGAGTGTTTTGGACAGATGGGGAGAACGAGGCAATCTACGGAGCAAACAAGTTCACAGGCTCTGATGTGATTACCCTGGCAAGCAATCTGAACGAGCCACAGGACCTCATTGTTTACCACGAGCTAATCCAGCTGCCTGGTAAGGCTGCCAGATGTTAGCCTGATCACTGGGGCTTGAGAGAGAGGGCTATGTTAGTTAGCCTAGATCACAGGGAGAGAGGGCTGTGTTTGCTGCCTCTGTGAAATTCACAGCTCCACACTCATATGTAACCGTCCTCAGTCTACTCCATTGACCCCTGTAACCGTTAGATAAGGAAAGGTCAAAAACAAGGATCCTGCCATGCGCTAACTGGCTAGCCTCTCTAAATGCTTAAAAAAAAACTCTGACTAGGATATTTTAGGACATCAAAATGCTGTCATGTAGGCGTGACTAGATTGATCTGTGTTAAGGCAAAGTAGTGTAGTTCTTCACGTAATGTATCCTAGAAGTATGGGGCACAGGCTAACTGGTTCCCTCCATTTTGATTCCACACAGGGACAAACTGGTGCAATGAGAAGGCTCAGAACGGTGGCTGTACCTACATGTGCCTGCCAGCTCCACAGATCAACAAATACTCCCCCAAATACACGTGCGTGTGTCCGAAAGACCAGACGCTCGCTTCAAACGGCCTTCACTGTCGACCAGGCAAGTACCTTAACGTTAACATCCGGTTGGGCAGTGAGGGGTTAAACTTTTTTTTTTTTTTGTACGAGCCCTCTTTAGAGGCCTTTAACTCCCATTCTGTCACCCAAGCATTTCTTTCCCCTCTGTTGCTTGTGAAGCCTGACTGCTGTAGCCAGGCTGTCTGGCCCTCTGTTTGCCTGTCTTCTGCTTCATCCCAACTGCCCTTCTAAAAGCCTCTGCTGCATTTTCTTCCCCTCTCAGAGCCACTGATGTTTGGGAATATAGTTGAGATGGCACTGGGCTTTTTAAAATCAGTTTGATTTAATGAACCACCCAGGGTGCAGAGGGGACCGGGGGTTATTGTAGGGGCCAATAAGAGGGACTCCTGTCACTTGAATGCTTTATATACTGCTTTTTTTAGATTTGATCAAGAAAGCAACATGTTTTCTACCCAAATAGAAGGTAACTGTCTTGCCTGGTAATTGATGGAATGCTAGGATAGACTGTGCTTGACGCTTTTCATTTGCATGAGACAAAGGGGTCGGATTTGCTTAGTGAGGGTACTAGCGGGGAAAGCTCAGGCTGTGCACCCCACTGCCATTAACCAAGATCTATCGCCTAATATACTTGTCATGCAGTGTAGTCTATGCTCTTAATTTAATAAAGATCTTTATTAAATTATCAATGAAAAAGGATTATTTTTTGTGGGAATTTTGGCCCAGGTATGGATAATATTTTGTCTGATCTAATCGTCTCTCCTGCTTCATTTCATTCATGCCGCTCATAATCCTACATCAGCAGCCTTCAGATTTTGCACTACTGTAGAGTCATATAGGCCTTAACATTTCCTGCTTTTTGTTGCCAATTCCTTTGGCAATTGAACAAGGCTCTATGGTTAGCTGGACAGTATAGAAAATTGATTTGATTTCCCTCTAGTAATTTTGGATCACTTCTGCACATTTTTATTTTTTTACAACGCTTCTGTGCTTCGCGTTGCTCCGCTTTCCTGTTTTTCCGCAAGGAATTAATTTGTGACAAAGTAACATGAAAAAGCTGCATGGTAACACGTATTTCTGTAGTCAGAATGTGATCTGTGATTGAAGTTTTGCCAAAGCGTTACAATACTCTGTTCTCTTATGACAGTGAGCCCTTCTCCTCCCTCAAAGGATGATGGGAAAGCTCTAATACGTCCCACTGACCCCCAAGGTAAAGATGTCAACCGCCCGCATGCCATGTGCGGCTGGGGCTGCATGCGTGTCCTGGCTATAGCCAGGACTCAAGACCCAGTAGTCTAGTTTCATGGCCTTTTTGGGCTCTTAGTTAAAAGATGTCAATGATTTTAATTGTACTCTGGTTTGGCTTCCCTGTGCTACTCATCGTCATGGTGATTAGCCTATAAGCTTTCGGCCTTCTACTGAGGTGGTTATGGGGAAGTTGGTCAGTCAAGATGTCTGGAGTGTTAGACATTCCTGTACTGTCAAAGTAGATTTTGGAAGTAGCTATTAATGCCATCCACCCAGGTATGTTAAACGGTAGATTTTTTTTTAAAGTGATGTCTACAATTAACCAGTGGATGCATGCATAATTGAGGACTACAATTAAAGTAACAAATATAGCATTTTATTTGTAGTGGATTTGTTTGATTAGCCTGATTTCTAAGTAATTTGTTTAGGCATTTTTGTAAGACGCCTTTGTGCTGATCTCAGTGTTTTTTGTTCAAAGTGACCACGGTGCCAAAAGTTGTCCCCCAACCTGTCCCTGCTGGTAAGCCCCAGTTCTCCTTCCCTGATTGAGCCCTTGGTGAAAAGAAGTGGTAGATTTCCTTAGACTGTGATTTGTGCCAAATCACTGGTCCGTCAGCCTGTTCTTGCCAGCTCCTGATGGCCACATAATGTTCCAGAGCCCAGCTGCCCACCCGGGGGGTTGCCAGAGGGATCAGAGCCACCCTATTGGCAGACGGGCAGGGAGGAGGAAAAAAGCTGGTTCTCCCCCCTCCCATTCACCTACTTGTTTGCAAGTCATGTCACTACCAACTCTCATATCACCTATGTTCCATTTCCTAGAGGTATTATTTCCATGACCAGTTGCGTCTATTGTACTTTAGGCCCTAAAGGTTATTCTTGGTACAACGTGATTATTGGTTACCCTAAAATACAGACTAATAGAGAGACGAACCAGTGTTTCTGTGTTTACGCGGTCCCTCAAAGGACCGACTCATTCAGATTAACTTTTTCTGTTGTAGAAGCCAACGTCAGTACAGCCATCCGTGAGGTGGACTCTACAGCTAGAGGATCTGCAGCTGCCTGGGTTATCCTCCCTGTGTGTAAGTACCGCTGTCACTGCCCCATCCCGCATCTCTCCCCAGCAGCTGTCGATGACTCATACTTTTTTTTAAAGGACACTCAACTGTATGATGGGTGGGTGAGCAATAATTCAATGGCTTTTCCTAGTTATAGTAGTTGATTGGCTGTGGCGATTTTATTCAGGTTACCATTGAATTGCACCGCCGCTGTGTAACCTTGTCTCTGGCTAGCTGGATATTAAACTACAGTATGGCTTATGTTGAGCCCACTTTTGGCTCCTGTCCCCAGTGTTCCTGGCCATGGCTGCTGCAGGAGGCTACTTGATGTGGCGCAACTGGCAGCTGAAGAATAAAAAGAGCATGAACTTTGACAATCCAGTGTACCTGAAAACCACCGAAGATGACCTCAACATTGATATCAGCAGGCACTCCTCCAATATAGGCCACACCTACCCAGCAGTAAGTAGTCTCCTTAATCAGTCGCGTGTTCACTTCTGTAATTAACTACTTGATTGTGTTAACTTCCAATCCCTTTGTGCATTGTGACTTATCACCTTGAGTTTACTTGCAGACTGTCCCCTAAGGGGGAAATCCCATTCATTGTTGCTAGTAGCCAGACTACTTTAGCCCTCAATCAGTAAATTGTTTGATTCTCTGCCTGTGAAGGTCCACTTTCCATTGTGCTTTTGTCTTCCTTCCAGATATCAGTTGTGAATACAGAAGATGACTTGTCATAACCAATCTGCCAAGTGAACCCCGTCGGTTTCGTCTACCTTTGGTCTCCATGCCAACGACCTCTGCTTCTTTAACAGAGCAACAACCAGATGCCTTCTGAAGTGCATTAAGTTGTGTTTTCTGGGGGATGTTTGTCATTAGTTGTGTGAATGATGTATGAATTGTCCTACTCACACCAAGTGTGTCCAAAGTGGCAAGGGGTTTTGGGGGCTTGGCCTCTTATATCCCCACTCCTTCCCCCTTAGCCCCAAAACATTTCAAAGATTCTA
Source organism: Oncorhynchus tshawytscha (assembly GCF_018296145.1). Classification (NCBI taxonomy): domain Eukaryota; kingdom Metazoa; phylum Chordata; class Actinopteri; order Salmoniformes; family Salmonidae; genus Oncorhynchus; species Oncorhynchus tshawytscha. The sequence continues at coordinate 9,996,383 of NC_056448.1, forward strand.
CTACGTGCGACCTTGCGTCTAGTTCAGTACACTGGTCGTCCTTTGAAGTGAGGCCATGCAGGGCGCGATACTGGTTCTAACCTTCAGTCCCCTACTGGACATGTTTCTCTGAATATTTATGAAAAGCATATTTTAGGCAGTACTGTCTTAAATTATGTACGTTTCTTATGAACATTATCTCCAGAAGCACATTCTTACAAAGCTTTTTTTTGTGTGATTCTGTGCTGGGAAGATGAAAGCTAAGGAAGGTCATGTTACTACAGCATTTGTAAAACATTGTACATAAACCCTCTTCCCCTAAGAACAGAATCAGGACTGAAGCACTTTGATCAAATGGTCTGCTGTAAATAAGATTGTATACATTTGACTGAAATCAATTTTTGCTATGGTTGGGCATAGTACCAGGGTAGGGTAAGATGTATTTAACTGAATTTGTTAAACTATTTTGTATGTTTGTGCCGTTGCTGTGACTTTTTCTAGCCATGTGCAGGGGGACTAAATGCTGTGTCGTGAATAAAATGATTTGCAAACACTTAAGATGAAACGAGACCCTTTCATTTACACTTGGAGACTCATAAGTCATTCAAAAAGCCACTGCTTGACTTTCCCTGTACCACTATTTATTTAGGGGTACATTCTGAATCTCCTCCTTTCTCCCAAAGCATACAATCCCCTCATTAATTCAAAGGAATTGACTTGTCTGAGGATGTCATGTATGCACTAAAAACCAATGATTTTAAAATGAGGGAAGTACAAATGTACCAACTTCGGGAGTTTGGTAGAATCAGAGCGTAACCTAGGATGTCATTTGTTGGTCTAAGGTAGTGGCCCTAGTAGCTTTTCGAGAGTGCATTTCACCATTTTAATGATTGACAGCCTATTTCAACTGCACTAACGTATGCATAGTAGTGAATTATAACAATTGCAGATGGCAATATGGCTTGTTTTGATCTACAGGATATCATAATCCAAGTACCTCTTGACAGGGTAAAATGTAGATTTCTGCCTAATACACATGCCCAAAAGTATTTTTCATGAAATGGTAATGCTGCATAGGTTTGTCAAACTGCCTTTTCCTGTACATACTTGAGGACACAAGCTCATGTACAGATACTAAAATGGGAAATGTTTAACTATTCAAAAGTAGGGCATTTAAATGACAAACACTTTCTAAATATATACTGAACAAAAATAAAAGCAACATGTAAAGTGTTGGTCTCATGTTTAATGCTCTTATTTCAGCTCAATGTTCTCCATACGCACAAAAAGCTGTTAGTGAGCATTTCTCCTTTGCCAAGAGGATCCATTATAAAGAGTGATTAAAAAGCATTACACAGGTGCATCTTGTGCTGGGGACAAAAGGCCACTCTTCACGTCTCAAGTTGCGGGAGCATGCACTTGTCATGGTGACTGAAGGAATGTCCATGAGAACTGTTGCCAGAGAAATTAACATTCAATTTTATCTTAAGCCGCCTCGACGTCATTTAAGAAAATTTGGCAGTACTTCCAACCGGCCACAACTGCAGACCGTGTATGGCGTCGTGGGTGAACAGTTTGTTCCCGAATTAGACAGTGCTCAATGGTGGCGGTAGGGGTTATGGTATGGGCAAGCATAAGCAACGAACACCATTGACATTGATGGTATGGGCAAGCATAAGCAATGAACACCATTGACATTGATGGTATGGGCAAGCATAAGCAACGAACACCATTGACATTGATGGTATGGGCAAGCATAAGCAACGAACACCATTGATGGTAATGTGAATGCACAGATAACGTGACGAGATCCTGAGGCCCATTGTCATGCCATTCATCCGCTGCCATCACATGTTTCAGTACGATAATGCATGGGCCCCATGTCCATAAAGATCTGTACACAATTCCCGGAAGCTGAAAATGTCCATGGTCTGCATACTCACCAGACATGTCACCCATTGAGTATGTTTGGGATGCTCTGGATCGATGTGTACGACTGTGTTCCAATTCACGCAAATATCCAGCAACTTCGCACAGCCATTGAGTGGGACAACAGACCACAACAGTATGATCAACGTGAAGATGTGTCGTGCTGCATGAGGCAAATGGGGGTCACACCAGATACTGACTGGTTTTCTGATCCACACCTCTACCTTTTTTAAAGGTATCTGTGACCAACAGATACATATCTGTATTCCCAGTCGTGAAATCCATAGATTAGGGCCTGATGTATTTCAATTGATTGATTTCCTTATATGAACTGTAACTCAGTAAAAACTTTGAAATTGTAGCGTGTTTATTTTTTCTGCTGGATTCTGCCGTTTCAGCCAAACCCGTTGCTAACCGGTGTATAAAATCGAGCACACAGCCATGCAGTCTCCATAGCAAACATTGGCAGTAGAATGGCCTTGCTGAGGAGCTCAGTGACTTTCAACGTGGCACCATCATACAGTAGAATGTCACCTTTCCAACAGGTCAGTTTGTCAAATGTCTTCCCTGCTAGAGCTGCAAGTGCTGTTACTGTGAAGTGGAAATGTCTAGGAGCAACAACAGCTCAGCCGTGAAGGGGTAGGCCACACAAGCTCACGTAGTGCGTAAAAATCACCTGTCCTCGGTTGCAACACTCACTACCAAACTGCCTCTGGAAGCAACGTCAGCACAGTAAATGTTCGTCGGAAGCTTCAAGAAATGGGTTTCCATGGCCGAGCAGCAATGGCAAGCGTCGGCTGGAGTGGAGTAAAGCTCGCCGCCATTGGACTCTGGAGCAGTGGAAAGGCCTTCTCTGGAGTAATGAATCACGCTTCACTATCTGGCAGACAAATCTGGGTTTGGCGGATAGCTACCTGTCCCAATGCATAGTGCCAACTAAAGTTGGTGGAGGAATAATAGTCTGGGGCTGTTTTTACATGATTCAAGCTCGGCCCCTTAGGTCCAGTGAAGGGAAATCTTAATGAAATCTTAACGCTACAGCATAGACGATTCTGTGCTTCCAACTTTGTGGCAACAGTTTGGGGAAGGCCCATTCCTGTTTCAGCACGACAATGCCCTAATGCACAAAGCGAGGTCCATAATGAAATGGTTTGTTGAGATCGGTGTGGAAGAAATTGACTGGCCTCAACGCTTAGAAGAGCATTTTGGGACCTACTTCCCAATCCCCATTTGAATGTGATCCTGGCTCAGTTGACATGCGAGTAAGTGAAATCGAAACAGCTGATCGAGCTGTCATGTGACTGAATGCATTCATGGGTCACTACGGAGGAGTTTTGGTTCCTGACTTACCCTGCCGTCTTCCTCTGAGCATTAATGCTGTGTTCAAAACAACAGGAAACTGGGTAATCTCAGATTTCTGACTTAAAGACAACTGGGAAAAATAGTTTTGAACGGTTAATTAACCAACTCGGGAACTCTGGACTCTTTCTAGAGCTCTGACCTGAAGATCCAGTAGTGGTGCGTGGGTAAAATCACTGGGGAAGCCAAGCCCCCCTTCCCCCAAAAGCCATATTACAACCTATGTGATGCAATAATATTATTGTTTACTCTATAATCTGTCAATTCATTTGCCTTGCGACTGTGATATATAGGCCTAAAGGCCGAGATAATAAGAAGACACAGTGGCAGAATAAATTCAACCACACCTTTTGTTTTATCACAAAACACAAACTCGGCAAAAAAATAAATGACCCTGTCTTTCAAAGATAATTAGTTAAAATCCAAATAACTTCACAGATCTTCATTGTAAAGGGTTTAAACACTGTTTCCCATGCTTGTTCAATTAACGATAAACAATTAATGAACATGCACCTGTGGAACGGTCGTTAAAGAGGCCTTTCTACTGACTCTGAAAAACACAACAAAAAAAGATGCCCAGGGTCCCTCATTACAGAGTGCAGTACAATATGCTGTGTAGAGTCAAAAAGGTTAACTGGATTAAGCCCACAACGAGCGTAGTTGAAATACAGTTTACACAGAGGCTAGGAGGGCAGGTTACTTCAGAGCACTTGTAACTAGTTTGCTTGCACCAGATTGGATTAAAGGGTCACAGCAAAGTGACAAGAGTACCATAGCCACAGGAATTTTTCTGTTGAGGGCGCTGCTGAATAAAAAACAAGTGTCTGTGCTACAGATGCTATATTGGTCCGTTAATACATGGCTTGTAAAGGCCCAGCGTACTGCCTATAGAAAAATTTATATATATTTTTATTCAGATTATCAGGGGGCTCTGCGGCACCCCTACTTCCTGCGGCTTTGGTCCGTAGGAATTTGCCATTGTTTAGTTATTTGCAATGAGAGAAAGTGGTTGGTGCCTCTTGGTGGTAAGCAATGAGTTAGTACCATGCAGTGCAGCTGGCAGCAGGCCACAGCTAAACTGGAGTGTTCCTGCTCTGCATGTTAATGCCAGTAGACATTAGGCGTGTGTTATCGTATTTTATCATGCCTCTAGGATTATAATACTCCACATAAGCCTGGGGTTATAAGACTATTAGTAGCTGCATGTAGATGAAAACACATCACATGAGCTATGACCAGAAAGATTTCCTTAGGACTTCTGTCAGTTTCTGTTAAGACATTTCTATTAGATGACATAAGACGGGATAGTGTTAGAATCATTGAAACAAACTGGATTTATGCTGCACCCTCACCTTTAAATTTTTTACATTTTTTACTACCAACCAGGAGGTCAGTAATGATCTATAATACAGCACAAAGTGTCCCCTGCTGTGGCTAGGCAATTTGATCTGTGAATGTCAGGCAAATGGAAGACGTCAGGGTGGAGGGGAAAGCGACTAGAAGAGGATAATAGTATTTAAATCTTTAAGCACCCAGATCCTCAGTCAGCAACATTAGACGGTCAGGGTTGTTTCTTTCTGCTGGTATGCTGCTGTGGGTGACTCAGGAGAGGGTATTAAGACCTGTGGTAATGCCTCCACGCCCCTCAGTGATCCGGCGTGTCTGACCAGGTCCCAGCACAGGACTCCAGAATGCCCAAGAATAGGAGACGGAGCCTTTTCCCCAACTACAAAGTGGGGGGGACAGGCCCCACATACAAGGACCCAGAGGAGGACTACAATGTTCCCCTCACCCAGAACAACTTGGTGAAACAATGGAACTCCATGCAAGAGCTCAGAGGAGACATCTACGACATCTATGCAGAGTACGAAAACGAGGAAGATGTTGTAATGGCCTCCCCAACAAGAGGTCTTTCCTCTCTTGTGAAGAACTACATGCTGAACATCAACGTAGGTGGGAAGGAGTATCAGATCTCATACAGGGTTGCTGCCAAGTATCCCAAGACCAGGATCGGCCGCCTGGCGACATGCACAGACCACAACAGAAAGCTGGACCTGTGTGATGACTATGTTGTCCAAAACAATGAGTTTTTCTTCGACAGGGACCCGGACATCTTCCACAGCATCTTCAACTTCTACCGGACGGGCGTCCTCTGGATCAAGGACGAGCTGTGTCCCAGGAACTTCCTGGAGGAGATCAACTATTGGGGCGTCAGGATCAAGAACACACACCGCTGCTGCCGCATCTCCTTTGAGGAGCGCCAGGATGAACTCAATGAGCAGCTGAAGATCCAGCGGGAGCTGGAGGCCGAGGTGGAGATGGAAGAGAATGAGGACCTGTTCCATGGCATGGCGTTTGGCCAGACGCGCTGGATCATCTGGAACCTGATGGAGAAGCCCTTCTCCTCCGTCACCGCCAAGCTCATGGCTCTGGCTTCCAGCTTCTTCGTGCTGGTGTCCCTGGTGGCCATGACGCTGAACACGGTGGAGGAGATGCAGTACAACACCCCCACGGGACAGCTGAGCGGGAAGACCTACGGGGAGCATGTGGAAACCTTCTGCATCGCTTTCTTCACCATGGAGTACCTGCTGCGTCTGGTGTCCACACCGGACCTGCGACGCTTCGGGAAAAGCGTGCTGAACGGGGTGGACCTGATTGCCATCTTTCCCCTCTACCTGCAGCTGGTGCTGGAGTGCTTCGAGAACGACGACTACGGGAAGCACCAAGACATCGAGACGGTGGGCCGGGTGGGCAAATTGGGCCAGGTGCTGAGAATCATGCGTTTGATGAGGATCTTCCGTATCTTGAAGCTGGCACGCCACTCTACGGGGCTGAGAGCATTCGGCTTCACGCTGCGCCAGTGCTACCAGCAGGTGGGCTGCCTATTCCTTTTCATCGCCATGGGAATCCTCACCTTCTCTGCCATGGTGTACACGGTGGAGCATGATGTCCATCAGACCAACTTCACAAGCATCCCTCACGCATGGTGGTGGGCAGCTGTAAGTCACCCCATTCTATTTTATTGGTCATTATAAGTCATTTGCTTAATATTATTGCATTACCTTCATTGATTTGTTTAGTTATTTGGAAATGTTTGTACTGTGTATTATTACAATATCACTGAAAATTCTGGACTATCATTATTCAGCACATTCTGACCTTGCTCAGTATCTTTCTATGTGACTATGTGGTACTGTTAAACACACACACACAATTGGGTTTTACACAGCATGGAGCAACATTGATTCATTCTTACTTGCAGATTCTGATATGACAATTAAATTCCACCTAGAACTAAAGTTGGCCTTAATTACGAACATGCTGCCAGAAATAGATATTTTCATCACACACTTGTCAAGTACAGTAGCCTATTATCACGGTTACCTTTAAGAGACACCTTCACATTGCCAATAGCCTGTCCTGCCCTGACGTCTTGATCTTGTTTCATTAGGGCTGACTCAGCAGATGTGGAAGCTATTTTCCATTGCCTAATAGATACAATGGTATTAAAGAGGGCTGGACTCCGGTTCCCTCTCACTGCCAGGGGAGGCATTTAGGGATTTCCCTTGAGGCACTTCCACCTTATTTAATGGAACAAGATGACATGGGAATTGATCTGTCGTATGTCATTTGACTGTAGACCCACCTAGTGCCTTAGTTCTGTAATTCCATTAAACAATGCTTCAAAAAAGCCTTCAGACGGAGGTCGAATATATCCCCAGAAACGAACTACGTCACTCGCCCTCCTAATAAAGCTTTTCACATGGGCACTCCTTGGCCTCCTCCAAGGCCTCTAGTGAGCACAGTGACACACATATCATGAAGGGTCAACTCTGGGCTCAGATTGCAAAGCAAAGTTAAAACTGCTATGCACTGCGAGTTGAATCTGAGTCCAGGTTGTAACTTCCTGGAAATGTTAGCAAGCTCAGTAGCGACTCGGTTAATGTTTACAGATAACATTGGCCTTCTCCCTCCCTCAGGTGAGCATCTCTACTGTGGGCTATGGAGACATGTTTCCAGAGACCATCCTGGGCCGGCTGTTTGCCTTCGCCTGCATCTCCTTTGGGATCATTCTGAACGGCATGCCCATCTCCATCCTGTACAACAAGTTCTCAGACTACTACACCAAGCTGAAGTCTTATGAGTACAGCTCCACACTGAAGGCTCGGGGCAAGGTCAGGTTCGCCAAGAGGGCGGCCAGGAAGTTTACCAAATGCTGTGACGATGCAGTCCATAAACACACTGGTGAATGTTCTCAGAGCTCTATGGGAGACTTTCCATTCAATTAACAGATCTGCTGTGACAGCATGAAATAATTTCTACCAAGTGGGGTTCCAAGGGAGCTGGAGTTACTATGTATCTCTAGTCCCGTAAAGCTGCCTCTAAACTGCATCCTTTATCCTGATCTTGTCCATATTCTGATTGTGCCCACATTTTCCGTGTAGACGATTAAAACGTGCAATGTGATCCGATTGTCATCAGATCTTCCTGACTACCTCCTGAGGTAGTCAGGCAAGCTTACAAGTGTAGACCGATATGGACAATGAAAACATTTAAATCGTCATTATGAAAGAATAGCTGTCAAATAATTTACATACAGAGGGGGACCAAGAAATCTGGTCACAATGCAGACACAGTGGATGGATGAGAGACATTAAAACCATGTGTAGACACATTTCTGAAAGTGTGAGCACAAATAGAATGTGGACAAGATCAGGACAAAGGACCCAGGTCAGTACCAGGTATAAACAAGGCTTATGTTTACTGTTACTGTATAACTGGTTAATTTCAGGTTATTGCTTACATAGATTTCAGCATTGCCAAGCATTCTGAGATTCTATTAAATTACATGCTTGAATTTTAATGCTCCCACGGAGTGGAGGGCAACCTTGCATTGTAGCAAAAAATACTGCAGACAAAGAAATATATCATGTACGTTATCAATTGTTAATGTGTTTTCCCTTTACCATGTTAAAACTCTCCTTCAGTTACATTTGAGGTTTAGAAACAATTCATTCCTACAGAAGAAACCACGCCATTCCCTTCCAATCAAATCACTACCGTACCCGACCTCCCTCCGGGGCTGGTCTGAAATAAGAAATGCTGGATGAATCTAGAGACAGGTTAAACACTCAGCCCCTCCCCCCTTGTATGGGAATCTGTGTAAGATTGGATCTTCCCAATGCCAATTTCTTTACATGGAACAGCTTGCAATGTTTCTGCTCTAGCTAGAACATTAAAAAAAGAATAGATCACAGTGATCTTGAATGTTCTTTATGCATATTTGGAAAACCTCACAAGTACTCTCCAAAGATTGTCTATTATATTGACAAGATAGTCAAGTGACCGCTCTAACAATGGAAATACATTTCCTCAAAGACAGAAGGCAGGGAGGCGAGATCAGGTGGGACCATTCTAGCCAATGAGAGGGTAGATGTGTGTGAACAGGCTCTAGACTCATCTTCGTGTCTGTGACAGACCATATGAGCAGCACCATTGAGGCCATCTCCATTTTAAAGTAGTAATTTCTTCATTGGCTGATTGCTCCCAACGCATAGGATTCCCCAACCAGTTGACTTTAAAATGGTGGAATCCCTCAATGTCCATGCTTAAACGGGTTATAGCTAGGAGTCCTCTCTATGACAACACGCACAACTCCTATAGTGTTTGATTTTTTGCTGAAATGCCACGTGTCCACTTATATCAGTACATTCATTCATCATAACCTAACCACTACGAAACTTATTTTAGAGCAAATTAGCAAGTACACTTTTATGACCGAATTTGACCACTATACAAAAATTCCTCACTTTGTGCGCTTATTTTCATGGACAGATTTTGGGCAGAGAAAAACCTCTCGCTTCTCCTCTCTGTTGTCATTCACAATGTTCACCAGCCACCCATACATTGCTAATGTATTTCCACTTAGCAGAAAGCAGATCAAAATAACATGACAGCACAGCTCTCAGGTGTTTTTGATTGCCTAATGGCCAAATTGTCTCCACGGGACAGAATCCTCAGAAGTAGCGCAAGTCAGACTGACTACTACAATGTGACTAAAATCTCCCGAATAGCGGCCACACAGGCAGCCACTAATAATCCTCTAAACTGATGAGAAGAATGCTGGGTCTTGAAGGAAAAAGCTGTTTCTCGGCTGACTGGGTCCATCCAAATCACAGAGACCTGGACAGATGGAATCTAAGCAGGGCCCACTAGTGAGCATGCAGGCTTCTGCTTCCTTCACAGATAAATAGGCTACGAGCAGTCTGACAGGCCGGGACACAGATTGGTGACTTAATGGGGCATAAAGGTGACGGACTGAGGTTCCCTGTCAGGGTTAACGTGAATGCATTTATGGTTGGATTTATATGAAAGAATTCTTCTAACATTTGCTTACTGACAAATTCATTGGCAATGGAAAGTATCACACAACGATTGTGTACCAACCAACATTTTTGTTTATTCCAGCACCACAGTCAGCTAGCACAAATCAAAAATACAGGTCAGTTACAAATTATACAAACTCACTGCCTGCCAGTGTGTGGGTATCTTTTACCTTTAAAATACTTGCACCACAGCTTTACAAACAAGCATATCGGAATTATTTGGACAAAAAAATGCAGTACAAATAAGCATCCTCTGTTCTTCCCTCTTCACGCTATTTCACCAGGATGGTCAGGTCATTGGACTGGGTGGACAGTTTGGATAGAAAACCATATAAACCCCAGTGAAGTAATGAAAACCTGTTACTCCAGTTGGGAAGAAGTGACAAGTGGGTAGACTGTCTCTGAGGATAGACATCATGAAATATGTATCAGGCCAGTTTCTCCAAAAGAACTTCCACTCCTTTACAGTTCTGGATCTTCTGTAGTTCTGGAGCGTAGGCCTTCAATGCCTCCCTAACCTCCTCTGCAACAGTCTCATCTGCACTGTTCAGGAGACTGTAAAAAAACAAAAACAGATATGTTGGTGAAAGTAACCTTTACACATAAACCACATTACAAAACAAATGTCTTCCTTTCATCTCATACCCGGTTAGTGAAACATTTCTACCCATACTAAGTTACCCAAGTCAAACTATTTTTAGTGAACATCGAGCATTAAATCTAATTATTTGCAGTGCTTCCCCTATTTGCATTGAGCAGCAGTGCACTGCCCCTGCTAATTTGTGGCCATTGCAAAAAATAATTACAAAATAAAAGTTTTATAATGTAGATGTATAGATATGCCCCCGGAAGCCCCCCATACTCCGCTAACTGCCACCGCTGCTGGGAAAAAATCCTAAGAGAAAAACTGATTTGATATGGCAGGCTACAGCTATAAATGTAGACTTTAGAGAGTGAATCAGACAAATCTCTCACTGCTTAGAGACTTAGAGAGATTACAGAAGGACAATGGGCACAAAGACATTGCAGGAGGTGGCGGGACAGTGGCACAGGACAAGAGAGGAGAGAGGGACTGGAGGAAGGGGTAGGGGCTAGAGAAGAGAGGCAGAGAAATGAGAGAAGAAAAAGAAAGCCAAGGAATTGAGGAAGCGTAATCCACGGCTTGTGTTGCTGTTTCACAATGAACAGCTGTGCCCAACTGCACGCCCCTTTCTCACCCACAGCACCCAGTGATATGGTGAATGAATACAAACAGCCACCCTGTAAGACATGCTTAACCCCCAGCTGACGCCTGCCTGTTCTCGCTTTACACTCAATTTCACTGGCAACAGCTAGGATGATAAGACAAGCAGAACATCTATAGTGATGGGAAGATTTAAATGTTTAAATCAAGACAAACACTAAGCTTAGTCTTTTGTGATGGTGTTTGGTATTCCTGAAATGTTTGGCCTCCAGAGACCTTGATCCAAGTTCAATTACCATTTTCATGGCTCAGTGAGTTTCGCTGTCATGGTACACATTTCTAAGCACTTCTAGTTTCAATCTGTTTATAACAGGTTTTTCCCCCCGTTCTGAACAAAACCCCCCTTTCATTGTTCCGACCAGCAAAATAAAGTTCTGAACCGGTTCGAACCAAAAATAAATAAACTATTTATAATTGTTCCTTTCTACATTAAAATGACTTCAGACAGAGCAGCTCGCTATGGAGAAGGCAAGCCATTTACATTCATTGGACAGATGAGTGTAGGGCGCGAGATGAGACTAATGTTGCGGGTGGGGAGAGAGCGAGAGGGTGGAGGAGTACACTTGGCCTGAAGTGCTGGGCATCTTGTTTGCCTTATCTGTATTAGGCCCACAATTATACCTACGGAGAAGGCTTCTATGAAGGAACATTGAATGTCTAAAACGTCAGAGTTGGACCAGCTAGCTAACAAGCTTGCGTGTGCAGAACACGGCATACCTTTTTGTAGTTAATAAATCCAATGTGAGTCATGATAACTATAGAATCCTTCATTAGCATTTTAAATTAGCATGTTAAATTCATTCTTTCCAATTAAAAATATCAACCTAATATCTGAATCACACATCAGTGAATCAATCACACGTCAGTATGCTACTAGATTTAGCTCTGGGGGGGGGAAGGGCCAGGTTGCCAACACGCACAGACAAACAAATTCCAGCCAGAGTGAGGCATAGGCACTTTATGTTTTTTGTGGGACTGATGCCTGGAACCTAAAAATAATGTTATTAACCGGTTCCCATGCTTTTAAAATAACGGTTCTGTTCTGGAACAGTATAGATCACCTTCGTTCGCGATTCTGTTCCTCGTAAAAACAAAAAACAAACATTTTACGGTTCTGTTCCCTGAACTGGTTCCAATCCCTGGTTTACATGTTTCGCAAGGACTGGATTTTAAAATCGGGTTTAAAGTTCAAATGGAGGGAGTTTTCCCCCAATTCCTAGGAAGGAGCTGGTATCATTTCTGTTCCATTTGTTTTTTTTACCGTTAAGCACTGGGCTCCCGAGTGGCACAGCGGTCTTAGGCACTGCATCTCAGTGCTAAAGGTGTCACTACAGACACCCTGGTTCGAATCCAGGCTGTAGCTGTATCACAACTGGCTGTGATTGTGTGTCCATTGGGCGGCGCTCAATTGGCCCAGCGTCATCCAGGTTTGGCCGGTGTAGGCCGTCATTGTATTAAGAATTTGCTTTTAACTGACTTGCCTAGTTAAATAAAGGTTAACTAAATCAAAAAGCACCAGTTTGCTTGCTTTGCTGTATTTGTCGATAGTGCTACAGTTTGTGACTGGCTAGAGGAATTAGATCTAACAGTGTAGAGGTACTCACCAGCAGAGCACAATAGCCCCACGGTTCACTGCAGCCCACGTCTTTAGCTTGTCCATCCCTACCTTGTCCAACAGGACCCTGGAGAAACGCTCTGTGAAGACACAGTAGTCATGGTCAGGAAGATACAGGATAGAGTCACAGGTCCAAATGGACACGCATACAGCCAATGTTTGCATTGTCTTTGAGTGGAGTACTGTTTCAAGATCATACACTCCCCTATGTATTTATTTATAGACAGTGAAGCTAAAACTTAATTTGGCACTATACTCAAGCATTTTGGATTTGAGATCAAATGTTTCATGAGGCGACAGTACAGAATGTTACCTTCAATTTTATAAAAACAATTTACCCCCCTTTCTCCCCAATTTCATGGTATCCAATTGGTAGTTACAGTCTTGTCAATAGGGGAGTGGCAGCGATAGGACTCGTCCTCCGAAACACAACCCAGCCAAGCCGCACTGCTTCTTGACACGATGTCCGCTTAACCCGGAAGCCAGCAACCCCAATGTGTCGGGGGAAACACCGTACACCTGGCGACCATGTCAGCGTGCACCGCGCCCGGACCACCACAGGGCTTGCTGGTGCGTGATGGGACAAGAACATCCCTGCCGGCCAAACCCTCCCCTAACACAGACGACGCTGTGCCAATTGTGCGCCGCCACATGGATCTCCCGGTCACAACAGAGCCTGGACTCGAACCAGGATCTCTAGAGGCTCAGCTAGCACTGCCACCTTTCATTTTAGGGTATTATCATACATATCAGTACTACCGTTTAGAAATGAAAGCACTTTCATGTAATCTAGACCCCCTTTTGAAAGTGTCATAAGTATTTGGACAAATTAACATGTGTATTAAAGTAGTCCAAGTTTGGTACTTGGTCAGAAAGTATTCATACCCCTTCCCTTTGTCCACATTTTGTTACGTTACAGCCTTATTCTAAAATGGTTTAAATAAATAGTAGTTCAGTAGTTCTTCTCGGCTGTATGTAATGAAACCTAAGATGACCTGGGGTACTAGTGTAAGAAATAACACGTAAAAAAACAAAAAACTGCATAGTTTCCTAGGAACGCGAAGCGAGGCGGCCATCTCTGTCGGCGCCGGAAGTATAGTGTGTAGATTGATGAGGGACAAAACATTTTTAAAATCCATTTTAGAATAAGGCTGTAATGTAAAAACATGGAAAAAGTTAAAGGGGTCTGAATTCTTTCCGAATTAAATGTATATGGAAGTAGTTGTGCCTATTGTTTTGGTAAAAAAAAAAAAACCTGACCTTTCTTAGATATAAGAGACACTTTAAAACAAACTTCCTTCTGAGTATCTGTTTTTCCATGTATGAACCTGTTATTCAACCTGTTATTCAATGCATTTATATTGACTAATAGCATTAAGGCCAACTTCAATATTTCATCAAATATATAAATATTTGATTTCAAATCCCAAATACTTGATTATAGAGCCAAATTAAAAAGTTTAACTTTCACTGTTCAAATAAATACGTAGGGGAGTATATTTGAGAGGTCATATGTACGGTCAGCCCCACAGGTGATATTATATATATATATATATATATATATATATACAGTGCCTTGCGAAAGTATTCGGCCCCCTTGAACTTTGCGACCTTTTGCCACATTTCAGGCTTCAATCATAAAGATATAAAACTGTATAAAGATATAAAAATAAACATATCCAGGTGTTAGAATGGCCAAGTCAAAGTCCAGACCTGAATCCAATCGAGAATCTGTGGAAAGAACTGAAAACTGCTGTTCACAAATGCTCTCCATCCAACCTCACTGAGCTCGAGCTGTTTTGCAAGGAGGAATGGGAAAAAATGTCAGTCTCTCGATGTGCAAAACTGATAGACATACCCCAAGCGACTTACAGCTGTAATCGCAGCAAAAGGTGGCGCTACAAAGTATTAACTTAAGGGGGCTGAATAATTTTGCACGCCCAATTTTTCAGTTTTTGATTTGTTAAAAGTTTGAAATATCCACTAAATGTCGTTCCACTTCATGATTGTGTCCCACTTGTTGTTGATTCTTCACAAACAAATACAGTTTTATATCTTTATGATTGAAGCCTGAAATGTGGCAAAAGGTCGCAAAGTTCAAGGGGGCCGAATACTTTCGCAAGGCACTGTATATATATATATTTTTTTTACATACCTTCTCTCCCAACCTCCTTCATCTTGGTGTCTTGTTCAATCAGCCATTTGAGCACCAGATGCCCAGCAGGGTGTTCAGCCATGTGCAGCTACAGAACAGGAAACAGACAAAACATGTTCACACTGAACACCATGGTTTTTCCAGAGGACAGAAGAGAGAAACAGATTTTGCCCTTCAAGTGTTTCCGATTCCAAGCCTGGACAATCATCCTGCAGTTGACCAGACAGACTGAAAACCCAATGGAGACTTCAAAACCAAGTGAAATTCTCACCAATGAGAGACATTCTCCTACTTGAATTTGACAGGCACACCATGCCCCTGACCCCCCTGTCCCCTCCTCACCTGCCCCTCCACTCCTCCTGGTGTGAAGTCGTCAGCAGCCAGCTCAGCCACAGCCTCCATGGCAGGATGCAGGTCCCCAATGGCGGACCCCAGAATGACAGTGACTGTGACGCTGGAGGCCTTGTCCATTGCCATAGTGCGGGCGTGGTCACACAGGTGCTGAATTAGGTGTGGGGACACCGCCTCCAGGAGCTCCTTCCGGCGAAGGGCAACATCCTTCTTGCTGAAGGGACAGAGGGTCAGATGGAGAACATTTAAAGTACAGGCTATGAAAAGCATGAAGTATAGACGGCATTTCTTTAATCTTGTCTGTCCAATTGGGTTCAAAATAGCAATTTAGGTATGTTAAGTGACTCTAGGGAAGGTTTGGACAGTTAACCTCCCTTTGTTCTAGTCTAACTAGCTGGTTAAGGCAGATCGGACGAGTTAGAGCATATATTGTTAGTTTTGGACTTCAGAGGGTTTTCGGCTGTTCGGACACACATTTCTTTCTCGAGGCAACCCGAAGTCAGTAGCCGGAAGTCCACGACCCCTCGTCTGCGATTTGTCAACAGTTGGGATTCTTCAATAAAGTGTCATTCAATGAGCGCTGACTCGTTTTCATGCGAAAATAAAAAGTAAAAATAAATATTGCGCCAAACGTTTTAGTTAAATGTAATATTGCACAACTAAGATCTCCTCTGCAAAAACGTCAACATTTTTATTGAACTAGGCAAGTCAGTTAAGAACAAATTCTTATTTACAATGATAGCCTAAAGGGTTACAGTGGGTTAGCTGCCTTGTTCAGGGGCAAAACGACAGATTTTGTTAGCTCAGGGATTCGATCTAGCAACCTTTTGGTTACTGGCCCAACGCTCTAACCACTAGGCTACCTGCCGCCTAATGACAGAGTTCTTGAGACATCTTAGATTAATTGACTATTTTGAGGAAGTGTATACTGGACAAACAATACCATTGCCGCTTTTTTTCTCGTTTTCCAAGTGAAGGTCTTTTAAGCGAGTATGCAAGCACACTCGTTTGGTACACCTAGCCAAATCCGGCTAGGCACCAGCCAAACTGAAGTACGTGGACGCCTTTAGAATGATTGGTAGGTGGTGGCAGGACTCACCTGTGGGCGTTTCCATCCCCCTTCTCCAGCACCTGGATGATTTCAGGTAACAGGTGGGCGTGGTCTCGCGGGCTGAGCAGGTACAGCAGAACTTTCTTTCCATTCTTATTAGTGATGATATCAGGCAGGGAAGCAAGAATCTCTGATAGGACGGCCTGCTTCATTAGCTTGGTATCGTCTATGCAGTCAAAGGCAGCGATGAGGACTAAGAATGCAAACTCTCCCTGGAGAGAAAATCAACAAACCAATCAGTAAGTCACACACGTTTACATATTTGCATTTCTGACTGTGGCGATCAAATATGGTCTGTTTGTTGTTGTCTTGAGTACCATTGCAAACTTCTCAATGTAGGTCTTCATGGTTTTAATGATGACTTTTCTGTCCTGAAAGATAAAACAAATAAATCACTGTACATACAAAGAACAGACACTAGTTTGTGGTTGGTGAGGCTCATCTCTCTAGAAGGCCTGAGTGAATACTCACCTTAGGTGTCCCATGCCACAGGCAGTGCATTGCTACTCTAGCTCCATCGTGGGTGTGGGCCATATACACCACAGACTCCCTTATTGACTCAATCATTTCCTGTGAAGTCACATGATCAAAATGGTATTAGAAACATGGTAGGATTTGCTCGGTCATTTCTACAGCCATTGGTGGTTTTACTTACAGTCCTCTGTTTGGCTGGGGCATGCAGGAAGAATTCCAGAAACACTTTGTGCACCAGAGAATGTTTGATCACAGCCTCTCTGTGGGAGAAGAGAACACAGACAGAAATCAAAAGCAGTATCTGGATTTATTATCTCGGTTGCCCTTGTGGAGGGTTAGAGCTGTGTGTGTGCTCAATAATACCCACTTTGTGGTCATGGGGGTAAGGATCTGCTTCATCTCCTCCAAAATGCCATTAACCTTGTCTGGGTTCGCCTCCAGCACCTTCTCTAGCGTGGGACACACTGCCGACTGTGAACAAACATGCCAACTGTCAGTAAAATTCGGCATAACATCCTCTCCGGCCGATATTCACAGAGACAAGCAATCAGAAAGATATCTTGGTAACCAGATTATGAGAGAAGGGGTTTCCGGACTCTTAGAACTACTCTATTACACTGTGCTCTTGGGAGAGGTGTGAGACGTGTCCTGACCTTGAAGACTTGGAATGTGGTTCCGTAGAGCTCCTCGGTGAGCATGAGTCTCTGGGAGAGGATGGCTTTTTCGTTGTAAGCGTACTCCACCACCGACGACGCCTCAGAGTGACGCAGCATCTGCCTCACTTTCCCCTTGAAGCCCACCATCACACCCGCAACCTGTTCTTTGCTCCTGTGGCAGAGGATACACACACCTGCCGTCAGATTTTCATTCAGAGACCCATGTCAGGTTTACTTCTTTATGATGTAACAACACTGCCCTATCAGAAACTAGCAGTGAGTAGAGAGACTCAATGGAGATCAATATGACTTGAATTTTCTCCCCAGATATCATTCTCCAAATCTTACACATGGAAGATGACAGGAAATGCAGAGATGAGTGTTCACAATGTAAACCAATCAAATGATGACCTTTATATTCGTCCTACAAGATACACCTTCATAACGGGATAACATTCCCCCATCCTTTAATAGCAGATCCATGCATTAGATTGTACTTAAAACAACTTGTATCTTCAGCAAAGGTCACGATTACAAGGAAGGTTACAATGAGTAAAGTTTGGAATTATTGACCTGATTCCCATTTCAAAGGTGTCCTAAACAAATTATCAGGGAATTCCAACGACAGATCAGATCAAGCAGCACTACTAATTTGAAATGACAATGGCACACGAGCACAAAGGATTACTGTTGAATCATATCCATACTAAGATTTACAATGATGTGATTTACTCAACAAGATTATCCTTTTTGTTGTTTTTACTATATTTTTTGGGCCGGCTTTCCTGCTAGGATCTAATGCCATCAACACAATATCTGATGATATGGAAAGAATACATCCATTGCTAGTGCGACGACTTCATGTATAAGCAAACTGTCTGGAGGAAGAAAAAGGCACACTTACCCATACATTAAGAACTTCTTCACAATATTTCGGGCATACTTTGATTTACTCAGCTCGACCATATCATCTAGGGAGAAGAATAACATCATTGAGATGTAGAGCATTGTGATTGACGTGACAAAAACTGAACACACTCAGAAGAACAGACCGTTAGAACAGAGCAAACCACTGACCTTTGAGTTCATCAAAAACCTCCCGCCTTTGCTCGTCGTTCCCAAACTGGATGAAACACTGGAGGACTCTGGTGGAGTCGTGAGCAAATGCTATCTGAAAGAGAAAAACCGTTTCATCTTTACCTGCAAACTTGAGCATTAGGATGCCATGCACTGTAAACTAATTTGAATACGTCTACTGTGCTCAATTGTTTTATTGTACTCTAGTATTGACAGGCATGGTCTGTCTAATAATTTCAGTGGATGACAAATTCTCCATTGTGCCATGTTTTTAATTCGTACATTGTCGTGATTGACAATGCACAATCTACAGTAAATTATAGATTTGAATGGCTCCTTCCAGCAGTGTAAATGTTAAGACTGTACTCACTGTTTTTATCTTTCCTTTCACAAGTTCCTGAAGCTCTTTCATGAGTTTGATCCTCTTCTCTTTGTTGCAATCTTTCCTGTATTGAAAAAGTGGGAACATATAATAAATAATAAGTACAGGCGTAAAATGTTGCTGTCGCCAAATGACATTTAGTCCTGAGGTGTTAACACCCTCTATAGCCACTGTGGTTTTTATCTGACCCTGCTAGCCATCTATGAACGTTTGAATGTCTTGAAGAATGGCCATGTACTAGGCACAGCCAGAAGAGGACTGGCCACCCCTCGGAGCCTAGTTCCTCTCTAGGTTTCCTCCTAGGTTCCTGCTAAGGTTGAATATTTCCCTGGTGTTTTACAAAATGTTCCACCCTGAGAATAAATCCCCTTTTTCCCAGTTATCCCAGTATTTCCAGACAAAACCAGAAGTGTTATTCAAAAGCATTATAAAGCATATAAATAGGCCCGTGTCGGGCTTAGATTAGAGATTTGACTGAAAATTCAAGCGTGATACTACCCGAGGCCTACATTAAAGACATTTTATGAGGCTTAGCACAAAAAAAGCACAAATGATTGTGCTGTTCTCCAATAAATATTTGATATAGGCTACTGCAGAAAAACAAAGCCCATGGATGTAACTAGTTCCAGTAGGCTAATCTTGTGTGAACTGTATTACTGTACTGTATTAACCGGACTGGAATGACGCACTTTCAAACCGTGATAAAGTAGGTGAGTGAACACGTGATAATGGTGCTGCACAAGCGGCCTTCAAAGTTATAAGTATAGGCTAGCGAATTTGATTTTGAAATACAATAGGGCCTATTTGTATAGTTAGTAGGCTGACTCATATATACCTTTCATAATATTACCAAAAAGTTACCACGATGAGATGATAGGTCTACGTGCATTGTGAACTGTGCTCCATACTGAGATGGTCTGTCTGTCCTAACCCGGAGCGTTGATGATTCATCATGCAAAGTCCGTAAGGGAAGCCAGATGTCTCATATTATTTAACAGTTCCATTTCCCGCTATGCTATTCATAGAAATAATTTATTATATTTGACCTGTTTGTCGCAGTTACTTATCCCGGGAATAGGTACTGGTTTTATGTGGCAAATCCCGGCAAATTAACCGTGTTCCCAGCATTCAACCCTAGTTCCTGCCTTTCTATGGAGTTTTTCCTAGCCACCGTGCCTCTACATTGGTGGCTCTTTGGGGTTTTAGAGCGGGTATCTGTATTGCACTTTGTGACAACTAACGATATAAACATATGCAACTTAATCCTAAATTTGAAGTTTTGTTAGACCGCTGGTACAATAATGTAGTAGCTGGTTTAACCTACCTTCTGACCATCTCCCACACTTGCTTGGCTCTGCTCACTATTTGATAACTCTCCTTTTTTTCAGTCTGCTGCCGGTTTTGTTTCAGCTCTTTCTTCTGCTGTTTGAACTCATCCCATTTGGGCTTCTTGGCCTCAGAACCTGAACAAACAAGACAAGCGTTACACCACTGGTGTTATGACTGATCATTCATACAAAGATGAAGAAATCTAATAGACCCATTAAAAAAATAAAAATACAGTTAAAACATTTCCAGCAAGCCATTACAAAATGTAGCCTATTTAAAGTGTTTGATAATTGGCTGTTGTACATATTTCATACCTTCCTCAGCCTTCCCAGGTATGAATTTTCGCTTTTTGGTGAACTTTCCATCTGTGGGCTTGATGTACTTTCCATCTGTGGGTTTTTTGTTCAAGAATTTCCGTGGAGCCCCCTTTCCTCCAGTCTTCTCAAACGTCTTGCCCTTTTCTCCACTGTGGGGTTTAAATGGCCTCTTCCCTGGTGATTTACCTGTTGGTTTGGTCCCCGGTTTACCTGTACCTTCTGAACAGAGTTTGTAGCTACTCAGTTAGGCCTACACATTGTTTTTACCAGCACATCATTAAACAAATATTTTAAAGTATAATATTCATATTAGTAGTAGTATTACTTCTACGTATTAACTTACCTTTTCCTTTCTGTATTAACTTCTTGCCACCTTTAGGGGAAAATATTTTCTTTTTGGGTTCCATTCTCAAGAACTCACTATTCAAAGGAAAAGACAAAAAGCGCATTATCAGTAGGTAGTTGCACCTTAGACGATCGACTAATCATAGTTCCAGCTTGAATACTGATTACTGTATGTGCTATTGCCATGTGTTTTCCAGCTAACTTCAGTACCTAGCTAGCAATAGCAGCTAGTTAGTTAGCGTTCAGCTGACTTGCTAACGTTAGTTACTAAACCTGGCAGGCCAGAAAGAACTACAGGTAAGGTATGAGGTGTAATAATTAAACATGTCTGGTAGAGATATTTTCACTGACAAAACAGTCACGTTAACAACATTATTTTAGCATTTTCCTATGCAGAAGACAAAATACACACGTTTAGCTACATACCTTGACATGCGTTCTGAACTTAACGGTTTACGGCATGAACCTTCCAATCAGAAAACGTCCTGACTGCCGTAAAATGCATGGGTTGTTTTTTATTGCGACAATAGTAGAACGATACGGCATATTGTGCTGTGCCTGGGTTGTCACTAGTTACCACAGCCACGAAGTCAGAATTGGCAATGTCGTAGACATTCATGAAAACAAAATGTTGCAGTTTTATGTTAATTTAAGATTAGGTTTACGATTAGAAGTGTGGTCAAGGTTAGGGTTAAAAAAAAATCACATTTGAAGAAGATACATTGTAGAAATAGGCGGGGTTTATGACATTTTTTGGCTGTGGTAACTTGTGACGACCCTGGGTGGTTAGTGCAATCCGGGATACTTGGGACGTTCCTACTCTAACACGTCTAACAGCTTTGTCAAAATTGACTTTTCGTTTCAGGTTTTGCAGAATTTACACAGCAAGTTAGGATAATTAACGTAGCCGGCTATGATAATTAGGTTAAGGTTAGGGTTAGGTAAAATGCAAAACAATTTCAAAAACGGCGTAAATTTGACAAAAGCTAGCTGTAATCCATCTAGACATGACCCGGTGCCTGTTTTTGTACCTGATAAATCATTATATTACATTTATGATATCTATGTGTATACAGATAAAAACTGATACTTACTGTAGTAACTAAGTAGCCTAAGTCACGTATAGTCATGGCTCAATCTATCCCCTGAATAGCCCAAGAAAGTTACTCTTCACCAGCATGTTGTTTCCACCTGTCCCTTCAAATCAGTGATTTTCAAATCCAAGTAAAAGCTAACGAGCCAGGGACCGAAATGGAACCAGATATGTGTTGGTTAGAGAAGTAATGAGAGGTTATTGTTACGGATAACACAAGTTTATTGGTTTTGTATTACAGGTTTACAATACATACACGTGTATCTCTCTTAGTGCATAACTATTGTAGATCCACTTGATGTCCCTGTACACTATAATGCATGAAATGCCAGCGTTGGCTATATATTTATGCAAAATAAAAACATATTCATGTACATTCAAAGTTCTTTCATGGACAGTTTTATAGCGAAGGACATGAAGGCTCCTGGAACTTGATTGGTGATCATCACTTCAGGCATACCTTTGGAAAGAAAATGCATGTTTAGCTAAACAAACAAAGTCAAACTCCTGTTGGAACTATGCACTTTCCTACAAAGGGGATATGTAATGGACTACACTACTGACCCCGCAGGGCAGTTCAGGTGTACTTTACCTAGCCTATAGTCCCGGGGCTTGTGCCACACTCTACTCTGTAAAGGGTCTGTCCACACTCTTTGCTCCTGCATTGTCTGGAGGTTCTTACACCAGCAGCCAACTGTGTACCCTAAACAGGCAGACAGACAGAGGTGTAGTCCAGGCACACTACAGAGCACATTAGGCAAGTAGGAAATAACAATACTACCATATCTACTCGCTTCTGCCAAAAGCTGTATTAATTGAAAGGATATGAAGATAATTTAAGCTTCTACTATGGACCTGGTATGGACCAACATTATAGACATCTGCATACATAGAAGAATAAGACATCATTGAATCTCACTGTTGAACCAACAGCAGCTGCTCACCTGAAGAAAGGGTTCTTTAGATCCAAACTGTTGCCAGATTTGAAGCCTGACTGATCAACGACTGCTGTGATGTGAATGTCGTAGCTCTGCCTGGTAGAGATGAAGAGCAAAAACAACCAATATAATCTCTGTATAATATTGTTTCCATTTCCCACATTCAATTTCTATAGTACAGACACTGTCCTTCTCCGGCTTACCTTGTGTTGGCTATGAACTGGACAGATCCGGACAGAGTCTGTCCCACCTTGCCAAACAGAGGGGTCTGGAAGAGACAGCGGACCTGGTACCAGTGAGTCAGAGGTTCACTAGGAGCAGTGGACAGCCACACTGTCATCCTGCAGAGAGAAAGGACTCAAATGAACAGAGTATATCTACTGTACCCCCTGGAGCCTGAGACAACACTTGTTTGTTTTTTTTAACAATGAAAATCATTGAAAAACATCACTCCAAGCGGTCTTACTTGGATCCTATAAATGCTACGTCAAACCAGAAGGCCAGCCCATGGATCAGTCCAGACTGGAGCAGTTTAAACACAAATGGAATCTCCATCCTGCAAGACATAGTGAAATGGAATGTTTATTACAGCGACATTCTGTCATTATCGCAGATTTTCTCTTATCTGTCAATACAGTTTCATAGCTCATAATAAGAGCCGTGCAATTACATTTGTGTTGTTGTTGAAAAAGGACTTAGACAATCACCTGTGTAAGTCCTCTTCTTTCGCCTCCATGAAATTGATGCAGTGCTTGACAGATTTTGCCATTAGAATCGACATCTCAAATGTGTCCTACAAAAAAATGAGGACAATTAGGCAAATTGAACATCTTTGTATTATTTCACAGTATATATCAGCATGAACGGAATTATAGCCTCATTGAACCCGAGGTACTCACAACTATGGGCTGTTTGAAAAACTCATCAACTGCAGAACTGTGAAGACCACTCAGGTTAACCCCATAGAAACAGGTCTGGTGCCTGCAACGGAGTGTGGCAGAACAACAAGGCACATAATGTATTAGATCAGAAGATTCTGCACTTAAGTCTAACTTGTCCAGGCAGACACAACTGAAATTCATGCTGTAAAATGTATGAGCACCAGGTTAAGAATGATTTCTGCATTCCTAAAAACTGAAAAGGCTTGTCATCCCCTCATAGTAGTGGATCAAAGACTGACACTACACCATAGCCCTCTTGCTGGAAAAGGCATGCAGACCACTATCTTGTAACATTATACAGCTTCAAGGGGAAAAGTGAAGTGTATATATGACACCGTTGATTTCATTGCACGTCCCATCTTGGTGAAGTGTCTTTGGTCCCGTATTGTTATAAATGGGTGGTGTAAAAGACTTGCATGTGAAACACAAGATGTGTGTGAGATGAAGTGCATTAGATTATCACAAATAACCTATTCAGTATGTTCAAGCTTGGGTGAGGATGCTGTCAGCACTAGTGAACTGGTGCGGGTGATATACAATATAACCTCAAAAGTATGTGGACTCTCCTTAAAATTAGTGTATTTGGCTATTTCAGCCACATTTTGCTAACAGGTGTATAAAATCGAGCACACAGCCATGCAATCTCCATAGACAAACATTGGCAGTAGAATGGCCTTACCGAAGAGCTCAGTGACTTTGAATGTGGCACCATCATAGGATGCCACCTTTCCAACATGTCAGTTTGTCAAATGTCTGCCCTGCTAGAGCTGCCCCGGTCAACTGTAAATGCTGTTATTGTGAATTGGAAACGTCTAGGAGCAACAACGGTTCAGCCGTGAGGTGGTAGGCCACACAAGCTCACAGAACAGGACCGCCGAGTGCTGAAGCGCGTAGCACGTAAAAATCATCTCTCCTAGGTTGCAACACTCATTACTGGGTTCCAAACGGCCTCTGGAAGCAACGTCAGCACAATAACTGTTCTTCAGGAGCTTCAAGAAATAGGTTTCCATGGCCGAGCAGCCGCATACAAGCCTAAGATTACCATGCGCAATGCCAAGCGTCGGCTTAAGTGGTGTTAAGCTTGCCGCCATTGGACTCTGGAGCAGTGGAAACGTGTTCTCTGGAGTGATGAATAGCGCTACATCATCTGGTAGTCCGACGAACAAATCTGTGTTTGGCGGATGCCAGGAGAACCCTACCTGCCCAAATGCATAGTGCTAACTGTAAAGTCTGGTGGAGGAGGACAAATGTTCTGGGGCTGTTTTTCATGGTCCGGGCTAGGCCCCTTAGTTCCAGTGAAGGGAAATCTCAACGCTACAGCACACAATGAAATTCTAGACAATTCTATGCTTCCAACTTTGTGGTAACAGTTTGGGAAAGGCCATTTCCTGTTTCAGCATGACAATGCCCCTGTGCACAAAGTGAGGTCCATACAGAAATGGTTTGTTGAGATCGGCGTGGAAGAACTTGACTGGCCAGCCCTGACCTCAACCCCATCGAACACCTTTGGGATGAATTAGAATGCTGACTGCAAGCCAGGCCTAATCGCCCAAAATCAGTGCCCGACCTTACTAATGCTCTTGTGGCTGAATGGAAGCAAGTCCCCGCAGCAATGTTCCAACATCTAGTGGAAAACCTTCCCAGAAGAGTGGAGGCTGTTATAGCAAAGATTATTAATGCCAAAGATTTTGGAATGAGATGTTCGACTAGCAGATGTCCACATACTTTTGGTCATAAAGTTTAGGTGTGTAAGTGAGAGGGAAGGCAGAGGGTTCACAGAGGAGCATTGCAACATCTATCCGGTATCTCCATGTAAGCATGGCATCTGCGGTCATGTGTTGAGTGTAGTGAGGGAGGAAAACTACAGGCAAAGACATATTGCCCTATCTCTAACCAACAATATTTGAACAGCAGATATTTTCTTTACATTTCTCTCTATGTCTCTGTGTCTTCTGCCACTGGCAGTGTGAGGACAGTTATCTGAGTAGAGGGGGTTCGAGAGGGTATGTGTGAGTCAGGTTTGGACTGAACTGGAGCGTTTTACGTTGACAGGAAACCCGCTTGACTGGGGTCACAGCCCAGTGCCAGTCGGACCTGGAGCTGCGGGTGGGTGGGGGGCCGATTAGCCTCCTGGCATGTTGCGTAGCCCCACAGCCTGCCCGGGCCTCTGTGGGGGGATGTCAAATAAACCCTCATGGACACAGCTGTAAACAGTCACAGAGACTCATGGAGATGGAGGGGAGGGGAGCGTCAGGCAGGGCCCAGACTGAGAGGCTTTGTGGGGGTGTGAGGCGGGGTCAATCATGGTCTGTTAACGCACTGGCATCCTGCTCTGCTCTGCTCTGCTTCTCCCCAGAAGGAGAGGAGAGAGGGGGGAGGAGAGCACTATGAGCTCATCCCATTCAGCAATTCACTGTGTTTTCATGGCACCGCTGTCACAGTTAAGTACGAGTTAAGTTAGCACTGATGCCAACTGTGAAACCCCCTATGGAAAGCAGCACTAATCCAGAATACAAAACTAAAAAGAACGTTTATTTGAGTTCAGCCTCCACCTTGTGGTGCCGGAATGACACGAGACAGATTCTGAAACATTGTGTTTATTCTCTCACCAGAAGCTAGAGCGTCCATAGTGCTCGATGTAGAGCTGCTCATCAGTGAAGGGAGCGAGGTGCATGTCACTACAGGTTGGGAACATCATACCTGAATAGGTAGAAGAGAGATATGTTTTGTGTAACATTAGCTGAACAAAACTATCAACAGATCAATCACAGCATGGAAAATAGCCTCTCTTGGAATTCAACTGACCCTTGGGTTTAAGCCACTTCCTGGAGTGGAGGTAGCTCTCCAGCATCCTCTCGTTCAGCAGCATGTAGCCAATGGGCTCTGAGATGATCACGTCCACCTGCTCAGGGCACGACACCTCCTCAATCTTTCCAGCCAGGACTATGATCCTATCTGACAGACTATTGCTCTTTACAAGCATCTGAAGGGAAAACACAAAACATTGCTGTCCCCCCCAAATATGACATTTTGTTTTTTGAGTCAGATAGGGTCCGATCTTACTGATGCACCACTGCACGTCTAAGGCTTTGATGATGACATCCTGTGTAGTACATTTGAGAGCAGATGTCTTGGATCAAGGGTGTTTGTAGCTTGTTTCTTCACCTGAAATTGCATTCATCTGCTGTCTAAAATTAGCGAGAAATAATTAGCTGTTGACAAATTGTGTTTTGGTAAACCCTCGTGCATGCAAACTCTCCCATGAAGTGCTCTGGTACATTACACTTCCATGCTGTGTAAACAGGGAGTTCTACTTTAATGATGCCAGAGCTGCTGGGCTGCTGCTCCAGGGCAATTCCATGGTAACGGAATTACGCTTCGACCCCGATTTTTCACTTTAAAATGTATGCCAAACAAAACAATTGATTTAAACAGTTATCAAACCATACAACTTTGTGCACAATAACTACTTTGAACAATTTGCACAGAACATTTCACAAAAACACATTTACTGGAAGAACTGTGCAGATGCTAAATTTGGCCACAGAATTACGGTAAAATCTCCCTCAGTTTTCTATGTGGACCACATCTGCTCAGTGGGTGAGGAGGCTTGTTACAGTAAATGGAAGGAGGGTAGGTGGTAGGTGTCATGGTAGGTTTCACTAAGATCCGGGAGAGGAGACATTCACTGGAGAGAGAGAGAGCGAGAGAGAGAGAGAGAGAGGGGTTGTCCAGACTGTTTTAACACTGTTTTAAAAACAGTAGTGAGCTGAACATAACAGAATGCCAGAGGAAGGGAGGACAGTAGCAGGTGAACCCAACTGTGATTTGTGACTACTATGATTTCCCATTGTAGACAATTCAATTGCAGTAATTCTGATTTGGTAACAGAATTCAGAGTTTTAATCACTTAATAATTCATAACAAACTTGATATTAGTAAAAACACTACACAGTAACTAATTGGTAGGTCTACCTTTACTTGTTACTTCTGTAAACTTTCACTATCGTCCCTCCTCATGAGAGACATTAAAACATGTCTTAAAGATATGTGGGGTTTTGGTAATGGAATCGCAAGGCACAAAGTTTCTCAAAGCAAATAATTTATCCAAAACGAAACATAAGTATTGATATTAGTTGGCAGGGGTCTTTACTTCAACAATGTGTTCTGATATATTTCTCATACCTTTTACTGGTTGATGTTGTGGTCTAAGAAACCTTTCCATCAGTTTGTTAGTCCAGATTTTTAGGATGGCAAATGGTAGAGAAATGTATATATGCCTTCATTTCCCCCAAATATAGACTCTTAGCTTTCATTTGACACACAATTTGATATGCTCCTATGAAATTCACATGTTGGTGCTCATGGGTCCTTTTACATGGAAATGCTCTCCATGCACACTGAGTGAGAGGAACAGACTGCTGGGTCTTCGATTACTGAGAGACTGAAGCATATGGTGTATTAAAAACATAAACCAGGTCATGCTGGCCAGGCAAGACCCTCTGACTGGGAGTGTGACGGAGCCCCTCATAATATTGTTTCAAAAGGACATTGTCCACACTGGTTGGTTTTCTCTTACTGTCTGCGTAGGTCATCATCCCACACCGTGGCAGAGCACCCTTCCTGTTTAATCCAGACCTTGGCCTGTGGAGCGTTCTTGTGAGGCAGTGACCCATGCACATGCACGTGCACACTGACGCTGGCCAGGCGTCCACAGGGGTGGTCCCAGGCTCTGGCTCACACTGTTTATATAGACCTCAGTGTAGGCCTACAGTATGATAGGGATTCAGTCTGCTCAGAGAAACCATGCAACCACCCCAACAGGAATACATTATGGAGGTCCACCATTTTGTCCAACTGAGGATACGGTTCGGCTATTGGCAGATAAGCTGCAATGTGGAAGGAAAGAAATATGAAGGGACACATCTGGTTGCAGTCTAGAAACAAGCACCAGTAGAGTAGAAATAGAACAGGGAGAACTATGCCTGACTGTTAAGCTAGAGGCCATCCATCCATGAAAATATGTTTCCTTCACCCTCAAGCTGGTTTCTGGGCCAAGAGCTGCCTCAAATCATTACACCCTCAGAATGTCATGCTCTGTGTGTGAAGCACGAGGTCCGTTTTATGGGGGCTGTTCTGTTCTGGAGGTGTGACTTTCGCTGAGATAGCATTTCCAGGTTGTGCGGTTTTCATCAAGGCTTTGTCCTTGGCTCCATGTAGACACCATGAGGTTTGAGCTAGATGTGTTGACAACACAGGTGATTAGGGCTGTGATAAGTGATTCATCATCTTTACCCGGGGTGTTTCGGGCCAAGCAATACAAATGCCTTTATTCACTGGTCAAAGCCGTAAGGTTTTCCTTCTCATTCTAGGCGTAAGTGGTTTAAGCTGCTAAAACAGCAGAAACATAAATCAGATTTCAAAGCAGCATAGAACGTTCAATCATCTCAACAGACCAATGACGTTACTGAAGTAACTACCTATTCATCATACAACACACACATTTGAGCAATTATTAAGAATTCTGGTGCTATAGATTGAAAATGCCAGATAGCGCATGTTAAAGTGCAAAAGGATGCTCGTTTAAGATGAGCTTTCACATTTCCTGGAAGGTTGATAGGAAAACAATCAGATGCTGCCAGAGTAGGCCGTAAGGTTGAACGGTAAAAGAGATGCCTTTACCTCTGCAAATTTGGCTACAGGGCTGGCCTCCACAGCATATACCCTCTTCGCTCCTGCCTGGATGGCGAAGAAAGACAGGATCCCTGATCCACTGCCAACATCAAGTACTATCTGGGTACAGGAAGGAGCCAGACATTACATCCGCATGCAGTAACAGACAAAATGTAAGACATGATCAGGTTCAATGGATACGTGTGGTTTTGGTTGTGGTTCCACTTTTACCTTGTCCTTGAAGTCCATCTCGTTTAGCAGGATGGCCTTTTGATACGTGGCTGTCCTCAAATAATCCTGCAGCATATTCTGTTGTTGTGATAGACAGCCATAAAACTACAGAAGAAGGGAGGACGAGGTTCATTCACAACCTAGTACACCACCAGTTTGTCTCTCTGCGGGCCGAGTTGACGGGTACAGTAAAACTACCTGGAAGTACTGCAGGGCTGAGGAGTCTTCAGTTCTCTGGTCAAACACGGATTGTTGCCTTTCTGCTGACTTCTCTTCTCTTCTCAGCTGTATGTGGAACTCCTGAAACTCTGGGGTCAGAAAACAACGGACTTTATGCATGAAAACTCTTTTTGACGGTGTAAAGGAGGCTCCCACCTTAGCTAACGTGAGTCGTTTCATGTGTGCCCTTACCACTCTGTGTTCTGAACTGCAAGAGAACGCTCAGGCAGCCAACGGTTATGAGGAAAGATTGGGTGCCCACCCGACAACAGTCTGTTTCCCTGGTGACTGTGAATTTGAAAACACAGACCCCATCACCTACAAAAGAAAAAAACACAACAGACAGTTCATTCAAATACACCCAATACACTCTGGCAGCACGAGGCTACTAATGTGTAGCGGCCCTATCTGATCCTGTGCACCAGCAGGCAGAGAGATATAGCGGTAAGGCCCACTGTACCGTATAGTATAGGAAAACACAGTCTAGGTACATACTGTCCAGTAGAACTCCATAACAACGGAGTCAGACACACACACACACACACCACACACACACACACACACACACACACCCACACACACACACACACACACACACACACACACACACACACACACACACACACACACACACACACACACACACACACACACACACACACACACACACACACACACACACACACACACACACACACACACATACGCGTGCGCGCGCCTCACATACACACATTTGCACACTCTCAACATACGCTGCTGCTACTATTATCTATCCTGATCGGTTAGTTTTTACCCCTACCGACATGTTACCTCAACTACCTCTTGCCGCTGCACATTGACTCGGTGCAGGAACTCCTTGTATAGAGCTACATTGTTGTTATTTGTTGTGTTTTCTATTTTTATTTGTTCATTTGCTTTTTTAACTCTGCATTGTTGGGAAAGGGCTCGTCAGTAAGCATTTCACGATCAAGTCTACACCTATACTGCACGTGTGACAAATACAATTAGATTTGATTTGACTTCGCACGCACACACACGCACGCACGTACGTACGCGTGCACACACACACACACACACACACACACTCACACACAGGGTGCACACAACTGGGTAGTAAATCTCACAGACCTTTCAGCACTGCCTGTCCAGCGACCACACAGAAAGAAGTAACATTGCCACATGGGAAAGACTGTAGGAAAATATCATACACTCCACACACATACACATACATGGACTTCTCATAGACCAGAGAGAGGGCAATACATTTATTTTTTTAATCTTTAGGGAAAAAAGCTATTGGCAATTTTATTCAGAAATAAAGAGAGCATCATCACTATTTCTTCTTGGTTGTACTCATATGGAAAGAGCTAGTGTGATAAAAAAAAAACTGTAATTTGATATATTAGCTTGTTCTTGTTTCTTGCATGTGTACTTACCATCCTGAATAGTGAGCTCTGTCTCCTCCAGCCCTGTGCTCAACTGTAGAGAAAGGCCTTGGTGTTGCCTCTGTTTAGCCACCTGTATCTCTCCCTGTACCTGGTCCTCATTCACCGTGAACAGATTGATGGAAAAACAGGTCACTTCTGAACCCCTCTCCATGGTCTCCATGGTCGCAGCTGTCGTAACTTCTGTAGTAAGGTTCTGTAGATGTGTCTGAGTTTGGTTGAGGTGGGAGGGGAAAGAGCTCTGGTAGGAGTCAAGGGGCGGGGACAGACTGTGTACAGGAATATGCTTTGAACAAAAAGAGAAGTTACAATCTATTTTTATACATATACATATATATATATATATATATATATATATATATATAACCTAACCATGGCTAGATTTAGCTAATCTAGTTCAGCAATTTAGGCTAAGGCATTGAAGATTCTGAATAGATAAAAGTTTATTTTAGAATTCTGCAAATACATATTTGTATCATCAATGCTTGGATAACTTCCAAATTCAGGGCGAAAACACCTTTTTCTAACATAATAATAAACACACTTTCACTTGATTAAAACTGACTTTCACTCATGTTCTATTTTGTTCACTTTTCACTATGTTGAATGACACTAAAGAGGACAGCTTAGTCTATTGATATCATTGAAAACATAGCTGCGTTAAGCACAGCAGGACGAAGTCCTGATGAATGTGGAATAAATTGGGCTTGGTCCTGAACTTCCTGATTTAGAAGTGGGCTGGAGTGACGTCACCACGTCCCTTCAGTGTGTCACCTAGTGGAGAACTATGGCAATGACAAGAAAGGTCCTGTTCATTTACATTTTGACGTCTCTTGCAAGGACTCCTGTGGTGAAAACTCTTTAAAACGTAGCTTGTGATTTTTTTTGTCCAATTTTGTTCGACTTTGCTGATACTATTGCATGTTACAGAATATGTAATGCTAATGATCCATCAATACTGTAAATGTCAAAAGCAATATGGTTCAAAATACTTTTAAAAGTCATAAATATATTTAAGTTAAGTGAATCATTCATCAGTGAAACCAATAATAGGTGACCTGCTTTAAGTAGGAGGAGCTGTCTGTCAAGCAGGTGCAGGAAACTGAAAGGAAAGGAAGCTGAAAGTCAGTGGGAAGACAGAGAAGAAGCTGGATGATGGGGAAGGCTCCTACTCTTACAGATGCCAAGAGTTCAGACAAGAGTTATATCTGCCTGAAGGGGTGAATCCTGAGACAGTCACCTGCTCCCTGGCTCATGATGGGAAGCTCCACATTCAGGCACCAAATAATCCATTATCTGGTGAGGAGGAGGTGGCAGAGAGAGTGGTGCCTATCAACAGTAGCCTGGATGTGAAAACCCCACAATTCCTGTCAAAGACAGAGGGAAGCATCACCGACACACAGAAGAAACAAGAGAACACCATTTCAAAGGAGGACTGATTTTTATTTCACTGGATGAAATATTTTCTAATACATATTTTTTATGTTTTGAGACTGTATGCATGTACGTTTCATATCTTGTAACAATCAATATGATATGCTTTTTAATTTAATCAATAAAATATAAAAAATCAGAATTTTGCAGTTGTTATGATCTCTTCAATGGATATCAACATAATGACCATTATCTCTCATCAAAAGTTAACTTTCCAAAAGGCTCACTGGCCTGAAATTTTTCAATGATCATTTTCAATAAATTCAATTTTCAAAAAGCTCTCCTGAAAATGTTCTGATTCTAACATGTTTATGACATGTTTATAAACCTGACTTCTGAAAACAAATGTCATGTGGACTTGTCAGGATTTGCAATGTAGACCTTTTTGAGCAAGTGTCCTGTTTTAGATCATTGAATGTGAGTGAATAGTTTCCACAACTAGAAAATATTGTTTTTATTTATTAAAATTCAGATGTAAATATGTGACAAACATAATGCCAGACAAACATTTTTTCAACTTTCAACAATATTATAAGAACATACAATCGACACATGACCAAACATAATGCTGTACAATCTGCATTTATTTTATTCAAAATATGATTTCTCTGTGGATTATTTTAGAATGTGTTCAATTACATTTGGACCTTTCTTGCAGTGACGCCTGTGGTGAAAACTCTTTAAAACGTAGCTTGTGATCGTTGGTCCAATTTTGTTCGACTTTGCTGATACTATTGCATGTTACAGAATATGTATTGCTAATGATCCATCAATACTGTAAATGTCAAAAGCAATATTGTTCAAAATACTTTTAAAAGTCATAAATATATTTAAGTTAAGTGAATCATTCATCAGTGAAAGCAATAAAAAGTGATCTGCTTTAAGTACAGCACCACTAATATCTCAGGACTGTGGACTCCATCCAGCTTGTTACTGAACTACCTGATTTAGAAGCTGGCTGGAGTGACGTCACCACTTCCCTGCAGTGTGTCACCCAGTGGAGAACTGTGGCAATGACAGGAAAGTTCCTGAAGACACTGGAGCTCCAAGTGGCAGCATATAAAAGCTGTGAAACTCCCCTGCCGAGACAGAAACCAATACATCCAACACTGAACACACAAGACTCAACACACAACATTGACTGAAGATGCTGTGTTCCCGAGGATTCCAGTCTTCCCTCAGCCCATTGATGGACTTCTACTGGCCTGTGCGCAGTCTATGGCCAGAGGTCCGACCTCTTCTCAGCCAGCGGGATCTACTGCAGAGAAACCTGCTAGAAGTCAAGAGCAGTCTGGAGCTGATGGCAAAACTCCAGCAGCAGATCTTTGAAGAGTTGGACAATGTTCCATCCTCTTTGACCATCCAACCAGTCTCCTACAAGCATGATAAAGATGGAGAGGGCTTTGCCCTGACACTGGACACTAAAGACTTTTCCCCAGAGGAGCTGTCTGTCAAGCAGGTGGGCAGGAAGCTGAGAGTCAGTGGGAAGACAGAGAAGAAGCTGGATGATGGGGAAGGCTCCTACTCTTACAGATGCCAAGAGTTCAGACAAGAGTTTGATCTGCCTGAAAAGGTGAATCCTGAGACAGTCACCTGCTCCCTGGCTCATGACGGGAAACTCCACATTCAGGCACCAAAGAATACATTATCTGGCGAGGAGGAGGTGGCAGAGAGAGTGGTGCCCATCAACTGTAGCCTGGATGTGAAAACCCCACAATTCCTGTCAAAGACAGAGGGAAGCATCACCGACACACAGAAGAAACAAGAGAACACCATTTCAAAGGAGGACTGATTTTTATTTCACTGGATGAAACATTTTCTAATACATATTTTTTATGTTTTGAGACTGTATGCATGTACGTTTCATATCTTGTAACAATCAATATGATATGCTTTTTAATTTAATCAATAAAATATAAAAAAATCAGAATTTTGCAGTTGTTATGATCTCTTCAATGGATATCAACATAATGACCATTATCTCTCATCAAAAGTTAACTTTCCAAAAGGCTCACTGGCCTGAAATTTTTCAATGATCATTTTCAATAAATTCAATTTTCAAAAAGCTCTCCTGAAAATGTTCTGATTCTAACATGTTTATGACATGTTTATAAACCTGACTTCTGAAAACAAATGTCATGTGGACTTGTCAGGATTTGCAATGTAGACCTTTTTGAGCAAGTGTCCTGTTTTAGATCATTGAATGTGAGTGAATAGTTTCCACAACTAGAAAATATTGTTTTTATTTATTAAAATTCAGATGTAAATATGTGACAAACATAATGCCAGACAAACATTTTTTCAACTTTCAACAATATTATAAGAACATACAATCGACACATGACCAATATCATAATGCTGTACAATCTGCATTTATTTTATTCAAAATATGATTTCTCCGTGGATTATTTTAGAATGTGTTCAATTACATTTGGACCTTTCTTGCAGTGACGCCTGTGGTGAAAACTCTTTAAAACGTAGCTTGTGATCGTTGGTCCAATTTTGTTCGACTTTGCTGATACTATTGCATGTTACAGAATATGTATTGCTAATGATCCATCAATACTGTAAATGTCAAAAGCAATATTGTTCAAAATACTTTTAAAAGTCATAAATATATTTAAGTTAAGTGAATCATTCATCAGTGAAAGCAATAAAAAGTGATCTGCTTTAAGTACAGCACCACTAATATCTCAGGACTGTGGACTCCATCCAGCTTGTTACTGAACTACCTGATTTAGAAGCTGGCTGGAGTGACGTCACCACTTCCCTGCAGTGTGTCACCCAGTGGAGAACTGTGGCAATGACAGGAAAGTTCCTGAAGACACTGGAGCTCCAAGTGGCAGCATATAAAAGCTGTGAAACTCCCCTGCCGAGACAGAAACCAATACATCCAACACTGAACACACAAGACTCAACACTCAACATTGACTGAAGATGCTGTGTTCCCGAGGATTCCAGTCTTCCCTCAGCCCATTGATGGACTTCTACTGGCCTGTGCGCAGTCTATGGCCAGAGGTCCGACCTCTTCTCAGCCAGCGGGATCTACTGCAGAGAAACCTGCTAGAAGTCAAGAGCAGTCTGGAGCTGATGGCAAAACTCCAGCAGCAGATCTTTGAAGAGTTGGACAATGTTCCATCCTCTTTGACCATCCAACCAGTCTCCTACAAGCATGATAAAGATGGAGAGGGCTTTGCCCTGACACTGGACACTAAAGACTTTTCCCCAGAGGAGCTGTCTGTCAAGCAGGTGGGCAGGAAGCTGAGAGTCAGTGGGAAGACAGAGAAGAAGCTGGATGATGGGGAAGGCTCCTACTCTTACAGATGCCAAGAGTTCAGACAAGAGTTTGATCTGCCTGAAAAGGTGAATCCTGAGACAGTCACCTGCTCCCTGGCTCATGACGGGAAACTCCACATTCAGGCACCAAAGAATACATTATCTGGCGAGGAGGAGGTGGCAGAGAGAGTGGTGCCCATCAACTGTAGCCTGGATGTGAAAACCCCACAATTCCTGTCAAAGACAGAGGGAAGCATCACCGACACACAGAAGAAACAAGAGAACACCATTTCAAAGGAGGACTGATTTTTATTTCACTGGATGAAACATTTTCTAATACATATTTTTATGTTTTGAGACTGTATGCATGTACGTTTCATATCTTGTAACAGTCAATATGATATGCTTTTTAATTTAATCAATAAAATATAAAAAAATCAGAATTTTGCAGTTGTTATGATCTCTTCAATGGATATCAACATAATGACCATTATCTCTCATCAAAAGTTAACTTTCCAAAAGGCTCACTGGCCTGAAATTTTTCAATGATCATTTTCAATAAATTCAATTTTCAAAAGCTCTCCTGAAAATGTTCTGATTCTAACATGTTTATGACATGTTTATAAACCTGACTTCTGAAAACAAATGTCATGTGGACTTGTCAGGATTTGCAATGTAGACCTTTTTGAGCAAGTGTCCTGTTTTAGATCATTGAATGTGAGTGAATAGTTTCCACAACTAGAAAATATTGTTTTTATTTATTAAAATTCAGATGTAAATATGTGACAAACATAATGCCAGACAAACATTTTTTCAACTTTCAACAATATTATAAGAACATACAATCGACACATGACCAATATCATAATGCTGTACAATCTGCATTTATTTTATTCAAAATATGATTTCTCCGTGGATTATTTTAGAATGTGTTCAATTACATTTGGACCTTTCTTGCAGTGACGCCTGTGGTGAAAACTCTTTAAAACGTAGCTTGTGATCGTTGGTCCAATTTTGTTCGACTTTGCTGATACTATTGCATGTTACAGAATATGTAATGCTAATGATCCATCAATACTGTAAATGTCAAAAGCAATATTGTTCAAAATACTTTTAAAAGTCATAAATATATTTAAGTTAAGTGAATCATTCATCAGTGAAAGCAATAAAAAGTGATCTGCTTTAAGTACAGCACCACTAATATCTCAGGACTGTGGACTCCATCCAGCTTGTTACTGAACTACCTGATTTAGAAGCTGGCTGGAGTGACGTCACCACTTCCCTGCAGTGTGTCACCCAGTGGAGAACTGTGGCAATGACAGGAAAGTTCCTGAAGACACTGGAGCTCCAAGTGGCAGCATATAAAAGCTGTGAAACTCCCCTGCCGAGACAGAAACCAATACATCCAACACTGAACACACAAGACTCAACACTCAACATTGACTGAAGATGCTGTGTTCCCGAGGATTCCAGTCTTCCCTCAGCCCATTGATGGACTTCTACTGGCCTGTGCGCAGTCTATGGCCAGAGGTCCGACCTCTTCTCAGCCAGCGGGATCTACTGCAGAGAAACCTGCTAGAAGTCAAGAGCAGTCTGGAGCTGATGGCAAAACTCCAGCAGCAGATCTTTGAAGAGTTGGACAATGTTCCATCCTCTTTGACCATCCAACCAGTCTCCTACAAGCATGATAAAGATGGAGAGGGCTTTGCCCTGACACTGGACACTAAAGACTTTTCCCCAGAGGAGCTGTCTGTCAAGCAGGTGGGCAGGAAGCTGAGAGTCAGTGGGAAGACAGAGAAGAAGCTGGATGATGGGGAAGGCTCCTACTCTTACAGATGCCAAGAGTTCAGACAAGAGTTTGATCTGCCTGAAAAGGTGAATCCTGAGACAGTCACCTGCTCCCTGGCTCATGACGGGAAACTCCACATTCAGGCACCAAAGAATACATTATCTGGCGAGGAGGAGGTGGCAGAGAGAGTGGTGCCCATCAACTGTAGCCTGGATGTGAAAACCCCACAATTCCTGTCAAAGACAGAGGGAAGCATCACCGACACACAGAAGAAACAAGAGAACACCATTTCAAAGGAGGACTGATTTTTATTTCACTGGATGAAACATTTTCTAATACATATTTTTTATGTTTTGAGACTGTATGCATGTACGTTTCATATCTTGTAACAGTCAATATGATATGCTTTTTAATTTAATCAATAAAATATAAAAAATCAGAATTTTGCAGTTGTTATGATCTCTTCAATGGATATCAACATAATGACCATTATCTCTCATCAAAAGTTAACTTTCCAAAAGGCTCACTGGCCTGAAATTTTTCAATGATCATTTTCAATAAATTCAATTTTCAAAAAGCTCTCCTGAAAATGTTCTGATTCTAACATGTTTATGACATGTTTATAAACCTGACTTCTGAAAACAAATGTCATGTGGACTTGTCAGGATTTGCAATGTAGACCTTTTTGAGCAAGTGTCCTGTTTTAGATCATTGAATGTGAGTGAATAGTTTCCACAACTAGAAAATATTGTTTTTATTTATTAAAATTCAGATGTAAATATGTGACAAACATAATGCCAGACAAACATTTTTTCAACTTTCAACAATATTATAAGAACATACAATCGACACATGACCAATATCATAATGCTGTACAATCTGCATTTATTTTATTCAAAATATGATTTCTCCGTGGATTATTTTAGAATGTGTTCAATTACATTTGGACCTTTCTTGCAGTGACGCCTGTGGTGAAAACTCTTTAAAACGTAGCTTGTGATCGTTGGTCCAATTTTGTTCGACTTTGCTGATACTATTGCATGTTACAGAATATGTAATGCTAATGATCCATCAATACTGTAAATGTCAAAAGCAATATTGTTCAAAATACTTTTAAAAGTCATAAATATATTTAAGTTAAGTGAATCATTCATCAGTGAAAGCAATAAAAAGTGATCTGCTTTAAGTACAGCACCACTAATATCTCAGGACTGTGGACTCCATCCAGCTTGTTACTGAACTACCTGATTTAGAAGCTGGCTGGAGTGACGTCACCACTTCCCTGCAGTGTGTCACCCAGTGGAGAACTGTGGCAATGACAGGAAAGTTCCTGAAGACACTGGAGCTCCAAGTGGCAGCATATAAAAGCTGTGAAACTCCCCCTGCCGAGACAGAAACCAATACATCCAACACTGAACACACAAGACTCAACACACAACATTGACTGAAGATGCTGTGTTCCCGAGGATTCCAGTCTTCCCTCAGCCCATTGATGGACTTCTACTGGCCTGTGCGCAGTCTATGGCCAGAGGTCCGACCTCTTCTCAGCCAGCGGGATCTACTGCAGAGAAACCTGCTAGAAGTCAAGAGCAGTCTGGAGCTGATGGCAAAACTCCAGCAGCAGATCTTTGAAGAGTTGGACAATGTTCCATCCTCTTTGACCATCCAACCAGTCTCCTACAAGCATGATAAAGATGGAGAGGGCTTTGCCCTGACACTGGACACTAAAGACTTTTCCCCAGAGGAGCTGTCTGTCAAGCAGGTGGGCAGGAAGCTGAGAGTCAGTGGGAAGACAGAGAAGAAGCTGGATGATGGGGAAGGCTCCTACTCTTACAGATGCCAAGAGTTCAGACAAGAGTTTGATCTGCCTGAAAAGGTGAATCCTGAGACAGTCACCTGCTCCCTGGCTCATGACGGGAAACTCCACATTCAGGCACCAAAGAATACATTATCTGGCGAGGAGGAGGTGGCAGAGAGAGTGGTGCCCATCAACTGTAGCCTGGATGTGAAAACCCCACAATTCCTGTCAAAGACAGAGGGAAGCATCACCGACACACAGAAGAAACAAGAGAACACCATTTCAAAGGAGGACTGATTTTTATTTCACTGGATGAAACATTTTCTAATACATATTTTTTATCTTTTGAGACTGTATGCATGTACGTTTCATATCTTGTAACAGTCAATATGATATGCTTTTTAATTTAATCAATAAAATATAAAAAAATCAGAATTTTGCAGTTGTTATGATCTCTTCAATGGATATCAACATAATGACCATTATCTCTCATCAAAAGTTAACTTTCCAAAAGGCTCACTGGCCTGAAATTTTTCAATGATCATTTTCAATAAATTCAATTTTCAAAAAGCTCTCCTGAAAATGTTCTGATTCTAACATGTTTATGACATGTTTATAAACCTGACTTCTGAAAACAAATGTCATGTGGACTTGTCAGGATTTGCAATGTAGACCTTTTTGAGCAAGTGTCCTGTTTTAGATCATTGAATGTGAGTGAATAGTTTCCACAACTAGAAAATATTGTTTTTATTTATTAAAATTCAGATGTAAATATGTGACAAACATAATGCCAGACAAACATTTTTCAACTTTCAACAATATTATAAGAACATACAATCGACACATGACCAATATCATAATGCTGTACAATCTGCATTTATTTTATTCAAAATATGATTTCTCCGTGGATTATTTTAGAATGTGTTCAATTACATTTGGACCTTTCTTGCAGTGACGCCTGTGGTGAAAACTCTTTAAAACGTAGCTTGTGATCGTTGGTCCAATTTTGTTCGACTTTGCTGATACTATTGCATGTTACAGAATATGTAATGCTAATGATCCATCAATACTGTAAATGTCAAAAGCAATATTGTTCAAAATACTTTTAAAAGTCATAAATATATTTAAGTTAAGTGAATCATTCATCAGTGAAAGCAATAAAAAGTGATCTGCTTTAAGTACAGCACCACTAATATCTCAGGACTGTGGACTCCATCCAGCTTGTTACTGAACTACCTGATTTAGAAGCTGGCTGGAGTGACGTCACCACTTCCCTGCAGTGTGTCACCCAGTGGAGAACTGTGGCAATGACAGGAAAGTTCCTGAAGACACTGGAGCTCCAAGTGGCAGCATATAAAAGCTGTGAAACTCCCCTGCCGAGACAGAAACCAATACATCCAACACTGAACACACAAGACTCAACACTCAACATTGACTGAAGATGCTGTGTTCCCGAGGATTCCAGTCTTCCCTCAGCCCATTGATGGACTTCTACTGGCCTGTGCGCAGTCTATGGCCAGA
Source organism: Oncorhynchus tshawytscha (assembly GCF_018296145.1). NCBI lineage: Eukaryota > Metazoa > Chordata > Actinopteri > Salmoniformes > Salmonidae > Oncorhynchus > Oncorhynchus tshawytscha. The sequence goes on from NC_056448.1 coordinate 10,037,449, forward strand.
GGTCCGACCTCTTCTCAGCCAGCGGGATCTACTGCAGAGAAACCTGCTAGAAGTCAAGAGCAGTCTGGAGCTGATGGCAAAACTCCAGCAGCAGATCTTTGAAGAGTTGGACAATGTTCCATCCTCTTTGACCATCCAACCAGTCTCCTACAAGCATGATAAAGATGGAGAGGGCTTTGCCCTGACACTGGACACTAAAGACTTTTCCCCAGAGGAGCTGTCTGTCAAGCAGGTGGGCAGGAAGCTGAGAGTCAGTGGGAAGACAGAGAAGAAGCTGGATGATGGGGAAGGCTCCTACTCTTACAGATGCCAAGAGTTCAGACAAGAGTTTGATCTGCCTGAAAAGGTGAATCCTGAGACAGTCACCTGCTCCCTGGCTCATGACGGGAAACTCCACATTCAGGCACCAAAGAATACATTATCTGGCGAGGAGGAGGTGGCAGAGAGAGTGGTGCCCATCAACTGTAGCCTGGATGTGAAAACCCCACAATTCCTGTCAAAGACAGAGGGAAGCATCACCGACACACAGAAGAAACAAGAGAACACCATTTCAAAGGAGGACTGATTTTTATTTCACTGGATGAAACATTTTCTAATACATCTTTTTTATGTTTTGAGACTGTATGCATGTACGTTTCATATCTTGTAACAGTCAATATGATATGCTTTTTAATTTAATCAATAAAATATAAAAAATCAGAATTTTGCAGTTGTTATGATCTCTTCAATGGATATCAACATAATGACCATTATCTCTCATCAAAAGTTAACTTTCCAAAAGGCTCACTGGCCTGAAATTTTTCAATGATCATTTTCAATAAATTCAATTTTCAAAAAGCTCTCCTGAAAATGTTCTGATTCTAACATGTTTATGACATGTTTATAAACCTGACTTCTGAAAACAAATGTCATGTGGACTTGTCAGGATTTGCAATGTAGACCTTTTTGAGCAAGTGTCCTGTTTTAGATCATTGAATGTGAGTGAATAGTTTCCACAACTAGAAAATATTGTTTTTATTTATTAAAATTCAGATGTAAATATGTGACAAACATAATGCCAGACAAACATTTTTTCAACTTTCAACAATATTATAAGAACATACAATCGACACATGACCAATATCATAATGCTGTACAATCTGCATTTATTTTATTCAAAATATGATTTCTCCGTGGATTATTTTAGAATGTGTTCAATTACATTTGGACCTTTCTTGCAGTGACGCCTGTGGTGAAAACTCTTTAAAACGTAGCTTGTGATCGTTGGTCCAATTTTGTTCGACTTTGCTGATACTATTGCATGTTACAGAATATGTAATGCTAATGATCCATCAATACTGTAAATGTCAAAAGCAATATTGTTCAAAATACTTTTAAAAGTCATAAATATATTTAAGTTAAGTGAATCATTCATCAGTGAAAGCAATAAAAAGTGATCTGCTTTAAGTACAGCACCACTAATATCTCAGGACTGTGGACTCCATCCAGCTTGTTACTGAACTACCTGATTTAGAAGCTGGCTGGAGTGACGTCACCACTTCCCTGCAGTGTGTCACCCAGTGGAGAACTGTGGCAATGACAGGAAAGTTCCTGAAGACACTGGAGCTCCAAGTGGCAGCATATAAAAGCTGTGAAACTCCCCTGCCGAGACAGAAACCAATACATCCAACACTGAACACACAAGACTCAACACTCAACATTGACTGAAGATGCTGTGTTCCCGAGGATTCCAGTCTTCCCTCAGCCCATTGATGGACTTCTACTGGCCTGTGCGCAGTCTATGGCCAGAGGTCCGACCTCTTCTCAGCCAGCGGGATCTACTGCAGAGAAACCTGCTAGAAGTCAAGAGCAGTCTGGAGCTGATGGCAAAACTCCAGCAGCAGATCTTTGAAGAGTTGGACAATGTTCCATCCTCTTTGACCATCCAACCAGTCTCCTACAAGCATGATAAAGATGGAGAGGGCTTTGCCCTGACACTGGACACTAAAGACTTTTCCCCAGAGGAGCTGTCTGTCAAGCAGGTGGGCAGGAAGCTGAGAGTCAGTGGGAAGACAGAGAAGAAGCTGGATGATGGGGAAGGCTCCTACTCTTACAGATGCCAAGAGTTCAGACAAGAGTTTGATCTGCCTGAAAAGGTGAATCCTGAGACAGTCACCTGCTCCCTGGCTCATGACGGGAAACTCCACATTCAGGCACCAAAGAATACATTATCTGGCGAGGAGGAGGTGGCAGAGAGAGTGGTGCCCATCAACTGTAGCCTGGATGTGAAAACCCCACAATTCCTGTCAAAGACAGAGGGAAGCATCACCGACACACAGAAGAAACAAGAGAACACCATTTCAAAGAGGACTGATTTTTATTTCACTGGATGAAACATTTTCTAATACATATTTTTTATGTTTTGAGACTGTATGCATGTACGTTTCATATCTTGTAACAGTCAATATGATATGCTTTTTAATTTAATCAATAAAATAAAAAAATCTGAATTTTGCAGTTGTTATGATCTCTTCAATGGATATCAACATAATGACCATTATCTCTCATCAAAAGTTAACTTTCCAAAAGGCTCACTGGCCTGAAATTTTTCAATGATCATTTTCAATAAATTCAATTTTCAAAAAGCTCTCCTGAAAATGTTCTGATTCTAACATGTTTATGACATGTTTATAAACCTGACTTCTGAAAACAAATGTCATGTGGACTTGTCAGGATTTGCAATGTAGACCTTTTTGAGCAAGTGTCCTGTTTTAGATCATTGAATGTGAGTGAATAGTTTCCACAACTAGAAAATATTGTTTTTATTTATTAAAATTCAGATGTAAATATGTGACAAACATAATGCCAGACAAACATTTTTTCAACTTTCAACAATATTATAAGAACATACAATCGACACATGACCAATATCATAATGCTGTACAATCTGCATTTATTTTATTCAAAATATGATTTCTCCGTGGATTATTTTAGAATGTGTTCAATTACATTTGGACCTTTCTTGCAGTGACGCCTGTGGTGAAAACTCTTTAAAACGTAGCTTGTGATCGTTGGTCCAATTTTGTTCGACTTTGCTGATACTATTGCATGTTACAGAATATGTAATGCTAATGATCCATCAATACTGTAAATGTCAAAAGCAATATTGTTCAAAATACTTTTAAAAGTCATAAATATATTTAAGTTAAGTGAATCATTCATCAGTGAAAGCAATAAAAAGTGATCTGCTTTAAGTACAGCACCACTAATATCTCAGGACTGTGGACTCCATCCAGCTTGTTACTGAACTACCTGATTTAGAAGCTGGCTGGAGTGACGTCACCACTTCCCTGCAGTGTGTCACCCAGTGGAGAACTGTGGCAATGACAGGAAAGTTCCTGAAGACACTGGAGCTCCAAGTGGCAGCATATAAAAGCTGTGAAACTCCCCCTGCCGAGACAGAAACCAATACATCCAACACTGAACACACAAGACTCAACACTCAACATTGACTGAAGATGCTGTGTTCCCGAGGATTCCAGTCTTCCCTCAGCCCATTGATGGACTTCTACTGGCCTGTGCGCAGTCTATGGCCAGAGGTCCGACCTCTTCTCAGCCAGCGGGATCTACTGCAGAGAAACCTGCTAGAAGTCAAGAGCAGTCTGGAGCTGATGGCAAAACTCCAGCAGCAGATCTTTGAAGAGTTGGACAATGTTCCATCCTCTTTGACCATCCAACCAGTCTCCTACAAGCATGATAAAGATGGAGAGGGCTTTGCCCTGACACTGGACACTAAAGACTTTTCCCCAGAGGAGCTGTCTGTCAAGCAGGTGGGCAGGAAGCTGAGAGTCAGTGGGAAGACAGAGAAGAAGCTGGATGATGGGGAAGGCTCCTACTCTTACAGATGCCAAGAGTTCAGACAAGAGTTTGATCTGCCTGAAAAGGTGAATCCTGAGACAGTCACCTGCTCCCTGGCTCATGACGGAAACTCCACATTCAGGCACCAAAGAATACATTATCTGGCGAGGAGGAGGTGGCAGAGAGAGTGGTGCCCATCAACTGTAGCCTGGATGTGAAAACCCCACAATTCCTGTCAAAGACAGAGGGAAGCATCACCGACACACAGAAGAAACAAGAGAACACCATTTCAAAGGAGGACTGATTTTTATTTCACTGGATGAAACATTTTCTAATACATATTTTTTATGTTTTGAGACTGTATGCATGTACGTTTCATATCTTGTAACAGTCAATATGATATGCTTTTTAATTTAATCAATAAAATATAAAAAAATCTGAATTTTGCAGTTGTTATGATCTCTTCAATGGATATCAACATAATGACCATTATCTCTCATCAAAAGTTAACTTTCCAAAAGGCTCACTGGCCTGAAATTTTTCAATGATCATTTTCAATAAATTCAATTTTCAAAAAGCTCTCCTGAAAATGTTCTGATTCTAACATGTTTATGACATGTTTATAAACCTGACTTCTGAAAACAAATGTCATGTGGACTTGTCAGGATTTGCAATGTAGACCTTTTGAGCAAGTGTCCTGTTTTAGATCATTGAATGTGAGTGAATAGTTTCCACAACTAGAAAATATTGTTTTTATTTATTAAAATTCAGATGTAAATATGTGACAAACATAATGCCAGACAAACATTTTTTCAACTTTCAACAATATTATAAGAACATACAATCGACACATGACCAATATCATAATGCTGTACAATCTGCATTTATTTTATTCAAAATATGATTTCTCCGTGGATTATTTTAGAATGTGTTCAATTACATTTGGACCTTTCTTGCAGTGACGCCTGTGGTGAAAACTCTTTAAAACGTAGCTTGTGATCGTTGGTCCAATTTTGTTCGACTTTGCTGATACTATTGCATGTTACAGAATATGTAATGCTAATGATCCATCAATACTGTAAATGTCAAAAGCAATATTGTTCAAAATACTTTTAAAAGTCATAAATATATTTAAGTTAAGTGAATCATTCATCAGTGAAAGCAATAAAAAGTGATCTGCTTTAAGTACAGCACCACTAATATCTCAGGACTGTGGACTCCATCCAGCTTGTTACTGAACTACCTGATTTAGAAGCTGGCTGGAGTGACGTCACCACTTCCCTGCAGTGTGTCACCCAGTGGAGAACTGTGGCAATGACAGGAAAGTTCCTGAAGACACTGGAGCTCCAAGTGGCAGCATATAAAAGCTGTGAAACTCCCCCTGCCGAGACAGAAACCAATACATCCAACACTGAACACACAAGACTCAACACTCAACATTGACTGAAGATGCTGTGTTCCCGAGGATTCCAGTCTTCCCTCAGCCCATTGATGGACTTCTACTGGCCTGTGCGCAGTCTATGGCCAGAGGTCCGACCTCTTCTCAGCCAGCGGGATCTACTGCAGAGAAACCTGCTAGAAGTCAAGAGCAGTCTGGAGCTGATGGCAAAACTCCAGCAGCAGATCTTTGAAGAGTTGGACAATGTTCCATCCTCTTTGACCATCCAACCAGTCTCCTACAAGCATGATAAAGATGGAGAGGGCTTTGCCCTGACACTGGACACTAAAGACTTTTCCCCAGAGGAGCTGTCTGTCAAGCAGGTGGGCAGGAAGCTGAGAGTCAGTGGGAAGACAGAGAAGAAGCTGGATGATGGGGAAGGCTCCTACTCTTACAGATGCCAAGAGTTCAGACAAGAGTTTGATCTGCCTGAAAAGGTGAATCCTGAGACAGTCACCTGCTCCCTGGCTCATGACGGGAAACTCCACATTCAGGCACCAAAGAATACATTATCTGGCGAGGAGGAGGTGGCAGAGAGAGTGGTGCCCATCAACTGTAGCCTGGATGTGAAAACCCCACAATTCCTGTCAAAGACAGAGGGAAGCATCACCGACACACAGAAGAAACAAGAGAACACCATTTCAAAGGAGGACTGATTTTTATTTCACTGGATGAAACATTTTCTAATACATATTTTTTATGTTTTGAGACTGTATGCATGTACGTTTCATATCTTGTAACAGTCAATATGATATGCTTTTTAATTTAATCAATAAAATATAAAAAAATCTGAATTTTGCAGTTGTTATGATCTCTTCAATGGATATCAACATAATGACCATTATCTCTCATCAAAAGTTAACTTTCCAAAAGGCTCACTGGCCTGAAATTTTTCAATGATCATTTTCAATAAATTCAATTTTCAAAAAGCTCTCCTGAAAATGTTCTGATTCTAACATGTTTATGACATGTTTATAAACCTGACTTCTGAAAACAAATGTCATGTGGACTTGTCAGGATTTGCAATGTAGACCTTTTTGAGCAAGTGTCCTGTTTTAGATCATTGAATGTGAGTGAATAGTTTCCACAACTAGAAAATATTGTTTTTATTTATTAAAATTCAGATGTAAATATGTGACAAACATAATGCCAGACAAACATTTTTTCAACTTTCAACAATATTATAAGAACATACAATCGACACATGACCAATATCATAATGCTGTACAATCTGCATTTATTTTATTCAAAATATGATTTCTCCGTGGATTATTTTAGAATGTGTTCAATTACATTTGGACCTTTCTTGCAGTGACGCCTGTGGTGAAAACTCTTTAAAACGTAGCTTGTGATCGTTGGTCCAATTTTGTTCGACTTTGCTGATACTATTGCATGTTACAGAATATGTAATGCTAATGATCCATCAATACTGTAAATGTCAAAAGCAATATTGTTCAAAATACTTTTAAAAGTCATAAATATATTTAAGTTAAGTGAATCATTCATCAGTGAAAGCAATAAAAAGTGATCTGCTTTAAGTACAGCACCACTAATATCTCAGGACTGTGGACTCCATCCAGCTTGTTACTGAACTACCTGATTTAGAAGCTGGCTGGAGTGACGTCACCACTTCCCTGCAGTGTGTCACCCAGTGGAGAACTGTGGCAATGACAGGAAAGTTCCTGAAGACACTGGAGCTCCAAGTGGCAGCATATAAAAGCTGTGAAACTCCCCTGCCGAGACAGAAACCAATACATCCAACACTGAACACACAAGACTCAACACTCAACATTGACTGAAGATGCTGTGTTCCCGAGGATTCCAGTCTTCCCTCAGCCCATTGATGGACTTCTACTGGCCTGTGCGCAGTCTATGGCCAGAGGTCCGACCTCTTCTCAGCCAGCGGGATCTACTGCAGAGAAACCTGCTAGAAGTCAAGAGCAGTCTGGAGCTGATGGCAAAACTCCAGCAGCAGATCTTTGAAGAGTTGGACAATGTTCCATCCTCTTTGACCATCCAACCAGTCTCCTACAAGCATGATAAAGATGGAGAGGGCTTTGCCCTGACACTGGACACTAAAGACTTTTCCCCAGAGGAGCTGTCTGTCAAGCAGGTGGGCAGGAAGCTGAAAGTCAGTGGGAAGACAGAGAAGAAGCTGGATGATGGGGAAGGCTCCTACTCTTACAGATGCCAAGAGTTCAGACAAGAGTTTGATCTGCCTGAAAAGGTGAATCCTGAGACAGTCACCTGCTCCCTGGCTCATGACGGGAAACTCCACATTCAGGCACCAAAGAATACATTATCTGGCGAGGAGGAGGTGGCAGAGAGAGTGGTGCCCATCAACTGTAGCCTGGATGTGAAAACCCCACAATTCCTGTCAAAGACAGAGGGAAGCATCACCGACACACAGAAGAAACAAGAGAACACCATTTCAGAGGACTGATTTTTATTTCACTGGATGAAACATTTTCTAATACATATTTTTTATGTTTTGAGACTGTATGCATGTACGTTTCATATCTTGTAACAGTCAATATGATATGCTTTTTAATTTAATCAATAAAATATAAAAAAATCTGAATTTTGCAGTTGTTATGATCTCTTCAATGGATATCAACATAATGACCATTATCTCTCATCAAAAGTTAACTTTCCAAAAGGCTCACTGGCCTGAAATTTTTCAATGATCATTTTCAATAAATTCAATTTTCAAAAAGCTCTCCTGAAAATGTTCTGATTCTAACATGTTTATGACATGTTTATAAACCTGACTTCTGAAAACAAATGTCATGTGGACTTGTCAGGATTTGCAATGTAGACCTTTTTGAGCAAGTGTCCTGTTTTAGATCATTGAATGTGAGTGAATAGTTTCCACAACTAGAAAATATTGTTTTTATTTATTAAAATTCAGATGTAAATATGTGACAAACATAATGCCAGACAAACATTTTTTCAACTTTCAACAATATTATAAGAACATACAATCGACACATGACCAATATCATAATGCTGTACAATCTGCATTTATTTTATTCAAAATATGATTTCTCCGTGGATTATTTTAGAATGTGTTCAATTACATTTGGACCTTTCTTGCAGTGACGCCTGTGGTGAAAACTCTTTAAAACGTAGCTTGTGATCGTTGGTCCAATTTTGTTCGACTTTGCTGATACTATTGCATGTTACAGAATATGTAATGCTAATGATCCATCAATACTGTAAATGTCAAAAGCAATATTGTTCAAAATACTTTTAAAAGTCATAAATATATTTAAGTTAAGTGAATCATTCATCAGTGAAAGCAATAAAAAGTGATCTGCTTTAAGTACAGCACCACTAATATCTCAGGACTGTGGACTCCATCCAGCTTGTTACTGAACTACCTGATTTAGAAGCTGGCTGGAGTGACGTCACCACTTCCCTGCAGTGTGTCACCCAGTGGAGAACTGTGGCAATGACAGGAAAGTTCCTGAAGACACTGGAGCTCCAAGTGGCAGCATATAAAAGCTGTGAAACTCCCCTGCCGAGACAGAAACCAATACATCCAACACTGAACACACAAGACTCAACACTCAACATTGACTGAAGATGCTGTGTTCCCGAGGATTCCAGTCTTCCCTCAGCCCATTGATGGACTTCTACTGGCCTGTGCGCAGTCTATGGCCAGAGGTCCGACCTCTTCTCAGCCAGCGGGATCTACTGCAGAGAAACCTGCTAGAAGTCAAGAGCAGTCTGGAGCTGATGGCAAAACTCCAGCAGCAGATCTTTGAAGAGTTGGACAATGTTCCATCCTCTTTGACCATCCAACCAGTCTCCTACAAGCATGATAAAGATGGAGAGGGCTTTGCCCTGACACTGGACACTAAAGACTTTTCCCCAGAGGAGCTGTCTGTCAAGCAGGTGGGCAGGAAGCTGAAAGTCAGTGGGAAGACAGAGAAGAAGCTGGATGATGGGGAAGGCTCCTACTCTTACAGATGCCAAGAGTTCAGACAAGAGTTTGATCTGCCTGAAAAGGTGAATCCTGAGACAGTCACCTGCTCCCTGGCTCATGACGGGAAACTCCACATTCAGGCACCAAAGAATACATTATCTGGCGAGGAGGAGGTGGCAGAGAGAGTGGTGCCCATCAACTGTAGCCTGGATGTGAAAACCCCACAATTCCTGTCAAAGACAGAGGGAAGCATCACCGACACACAGAAGAAACAAGAGAACACCATTTCAGAGGACTGATTTTTATTTCACTGGATGAAACATTTTCTAATACATATTTTTTATGTTTTGAGACTGTATGCATGTACGTTTCATATCTTGTAACAGTCAATATGATATGCTTTTTAATTTAATCAATAAAATATAAAAAAATCTGAATTTTGCAGTTGTTATGATCTCTTCAATGGATATCAACATAATGACCATTATCTCTCATCAAAAGTTAACTTTCCAAAAGGCTCACTGGCCTGAAATTTTTCAATGATCATTTTCAATAAATTCAATTTTCAAAAAGCTCTCCTGAAAATGTTCTGATTCTAACATGTTTATGACATGTTTATAAACCTGACTTCTGAAAACAAATGTCATGTGGACTTGTCAGGATTTGCAATGTAGACCTTTTTGAGCAAGTGTCCTGTTTTAGATCATTGAATGTGAGTGAATAGTTTCCACAACTAGAAAATATTGTTTTTATTTATTAAAATTCAGATGTAAATATGTGACAAACATAATGCCAGACAAACACATTTTTTCAACTTTCAACAATATTATAAGAACATACAATCGACACATGACCAATATCATAATGCTGTACAATCTGCATTTATTTTATTCAAAATATGATTTCTCCGTGGATTATTTTAGAATGTGTTCAATTACATTTGGACCTTTCTTGCAGTGACGCCTGTGGTGAAAACTCTTTAAAACGTAGCTTGTGATCGTTGGTCCAATTTTGTTCGACTTTGCTGATACTATTGCATGTTACAGAATATGTAATGCTAATGATCCATCAATACTGTAAATGTCAAAAGCAATATTGTTCAAAATACTTTTAAAAGTCATAAATATATTTAAGTTAAGTGAATCATTCATCAGTGAAAGCAATAAAAAGTGATCTGCTTTAAGTACAGCACCACTAATATCTCAGGACTGTGGACTCCATCCAGCTTGTTACTGAACTACCTGATTTAGAAGCTGGCTGGAGTGACGTCACCACTTCCCTGCAGTGTGTCACCCAGTGGAGAACTGTGGCAATGACAGGAAAGTTCCTGAAGACACTGGAGCTCCAAGTGGCAGCATATAAAAGCTGTGAAACTCCCCCTGCCGAGACAGAAACCAATACATCCAACACTGAACACACAAGACTCAACACTCAACATTGACTGAAGATGCTGTGTTCCCGAGGATTCCAGTCTTCCCTCAGCCCATTGATGGACTTCTACTGGCCTGTGCGCAGTCTATGGCCAGAGGTCCGACCTCTTCTCAGCCAGCGGGATCTACTGCAGAGAAACCTGCTAGAAGTCAAGAGCAGTCTGGAGCTGATGGCAAAACTCCAGCAGCAGATCTTTGAAGAGTTGGACAATGTTCCATCCTCTTTGACCATCCAACCAGTCTCCTACAAGCATGATAAAGATGGAGAGGGCTTTGCCCTGACACTGGACACTAAAGACTTTTCCCCAGAGGAGCTGTCTGTCAAGCAGGTGGGCAGGAAGCTGAGAGTCAGTGGGAAGACAGAGAAGAAGCTGGATGATGGGGAAGGCTCCTACTCTTACAGATGCCAAGAGTTCAGACAAGAGTTTGATCTGCCTGAAAAGGTGAATCCTGAGACAGTCACCTGCTCCCTGGCTCATGACGGGAAACTCCACATTCAGGCACCAAAGAATACATTATCTGGCGAGGAGGAGGTGGCAGAGAGAGTGGTGCCCATCAACTGTAGCCTGGATGTGAAAACCCCACAATTCCTGTCAAAGACAGAGGGAAGCATCACCGACACACAGAAGAAACAAGAGAACACCATTTCAAAGGAGGACTGATTTTTATTTCACTGGATGAAACATTTTCTAATACATATTTTTTATGTTTTGAGACTGTATGCATGTACGTTTCATATCTTGTAACAGTCAATATGATATGCTTTTTAATTTAATCAATAAAATATAAAAAAATCTGAATTTTGCAGTTGTTATGATCTCTTCAATGGATATCAACATAATGACCATTATCTCTCATCAAAAGTTAACTTTCCAAAAGGCTCACTGGCCTGAAATTTTTCAATGATCATTTTCAATAAATTCAATTTTCAAAAAGCTCTCCTGAAAATGTTCTGATTCTAACATGTTTATGACATGTTTATAAACCTGACTTCTGAAAACAAATGTCATGTGGACTTGTCAGGATTTGCAATGTAGACCTTTTTGAGCAAGTGTCCTGTTTTAGATCATTGAATGTGAGTGAATAGTTTCCACAACTAGAAAATATTGTTTTTATTTATTAAAATTCAGATGTAAATATGTGACAAACATAATGCCAGACAAACATTTTTTCAACTTTCAACAATATTATAAGAACATACAATCGACACATGACCAATATCATAATGCTGTACAATCTGCATTTATTTTATTCAAAATATGATTTCTCCGTGGATTATTTTAGAATGTGTTCAATTACATTTGGACCTTTCTTGCAGTGACGCCTGTGGTGAAAACTCTTTAAAACGTAGCTTGTGATCGTTGGTCCAATTTTGTTCGACTTTGCTGATACTATTGCATGTTACAGAATATGTAATGCTAATGATCCATCAATACTGTAAATGTCAAAAGCAATATTGTTCAAAATACTTTTAAAAGTCATAAATATATTTAAGTTAAGTGAATCATTCATCAGTGAAAGCAATAAAAAGTGATCTGCTTTAAGTACAGCACCACTAATATCTCAGGACTGTGGACTCCATCCAGCTTGTTACTGAACTACCTGATTTAGAAGCTGGCTGGAGTGACGTCACCACTTCCCTGCAGTGTGTCACCCAGTGGAGAACTGTGGCAATGACAGGAAAGTTCCTGAAGACACTGGAGCTCCAAGTGGCAGCATATAAAAGCTGTGAAACTCCCCTGCCGAGACAGAAACCAATACATCCAACACTGAACACACAAGACTCAACACTCAACATTGACTGAAGATGCTGTGTTCCCGAGGATTCCAGTCTTCCCTCAGCCCATTGATGGACTTCTACTGGCCTGTGCGCAGTCTATGGCCAGAGGTCCGACCTCTTCTCAGCCAGCGGGATCTACTGCAGAGAAACCTGCTAGAAGTCAAGAGCAGTCTGGAGCTGATGGCAAAACTCCAGCAGCAGATCTTTGAAGAGTTGGACAATGTTCCATCCTCTTTGACCATCCAACCAGTCTCCTACAAGCATGATAAAGATGGAGAGGGCTTTGCCCTGACACTGGACACTAAAGACTTTTCCCCAGAGGAGCTGTCTGTCAAGCAGGTGGGCAGGAAGCTGAGAGTCAGTGGGAAGACAGAGAAGAAGCTGGATGATGGGGAAGGCTCCTACTCTTACAGATGCCAAGAGTTCAGACAAGAGTTTGATCTGCCTGAAAAGGTGAATCCTGAGACAGTCACCTGCTCCCTGGCTCATGACGGAAACTCCACATTCAGGCACCAAAGAATACATTATCTGGCGAGGAGGAGGTGGCAGAGAGAGTGGTGCCCATCAACTGTAGCCTGGATGTGAAAACCCCACAATTCCTGTCAAAGACAGAGGGAAGCATCACCGACACACAGAAGAAACAAGAGAACACCATTTCAAAGGAGGACTGATTTTTATTTCACTGGATGAAACATTTTCTAATACATATTTTTTATGTTTTGAGACTGTATGCATGTACGTTTCATATCTTGTAACAGTCAATATGATATGCTTTTTAATTTAATCAATAAAATATAAAAAAATCTGAATTTTGCAGTTGTTATGATCTCTTCAATGGATATCAACATAATGACCATTATCTCTCATCAAAAGTTAACTTTCCAAAAGGCTCACTGGCCTGAAATTTTTCAATGATCATTTTCAATAAATTCAATTTTCAAAAAGCTCTCCTGAAAATGTTCTGATTCTAACATGTTTATGACATGTTTATAAACCTGACTTCTGAAAACAAATGTCATGTGGACTTGTCAGGATTTGCAATGTAGACCTTTTTGAGCAAGTGTCCTGTTTTAGATCATTGAATGTGAGTGAATAGTTTCCACAACTAGAAAATATTGTTTTTATTTATTAAAATTCAGATGTAAATATGTGACAAACATAATGCCAGACAAACATTTTTTCAACTTTCAACAATATTATAAGAACATACAATCGACACATGACCAATATCATAATGCTGTACAATCTGCATTTATTTTATTCAAAATATGATTTCTCCGTGGATTATTTTAGAATGTGTTCAATTACATTTGGACCTTTCTTGCAGTGACGCCTGTGGTGAAAACTCTTTAAAACGTAGCTTGTGATCGTTGGTCCAATTTTGTTCGACTTTGCTGATACTATTGCATGTTACAGAATATGTATTGCTAATGATCCATCAATACTGTAAATGTCAAAAGCAATATTGTTCAAAATACTTTTAAAAGTCATAAATATATTTAAGTTAAGTGAATCATTCATCAGTGAAAGCAATAAAAAGTGATCTGCTTTAAGTACAGCACCACTAATATCTCAGGACTGTGGACTCCATCCAGCTTGTTACTGAACTACCTGATTTAGAAGCTGGCTGGAGTGACGTCACCACTTCCCTGCAGTGTGTCACCCAGTGGAGAACTGTGGCAATGACAGGAAAGTTTGTTTGGCCATCCAACCAGTCTCCTACAATCAGGATAAAGATGGAGAGGGCTTTGCCCTGACACTGAACACTAAAGATTTTTCCCCAGATGAGCTGTCTGTCAAGCAGGTGGGCAGGAAGCTGAATGTCAGTGGGAAAACAGAGAAGAAGCTGGGTTGTGGGGAAGGCTCCTACTCTTACAGATGCCAAGAGTACAAACAAGAGTTATATTTGCCTGAAGGGGTGAATCCTGAGACAGTCACCTGCTCCCTGGCTCACCAATATTTCTCATCAAAAATTAACTTTCCACATTGATGCACCAAATAATAGCTGGGAGAGTGGTGCCCATCATCTGTTGCCTCAGTGTGAAGATGCCACAATCCCTCAGCTCACAGACAGAGGGCAGTGCCACAGAGGACAGAACCACAGACACACACAAGTATCAATTGTCTATGAAAAAAATACATATTGCCTAAAGCCTGGCCTCAAGTATTATTCATAGAACATCTTGTTTTGCTAATTAATTCTCAAAATGTCATTACATGTTTTTATTAGATTGTCTCTGAAATAATGTATTTCTGTCGTTTTGTTATACAATAAAATGTTCAGTACACTTCTTGTTCAATTCACTTGTTGAAATTAAAGACACTATAACAATAGTTTTTAACTAGGCAAGTCAGTTAAGAACAAATTCTTATTTTCAATGATGGCCTAGGAACAGTGGGTTAACTGCCTGTTCAGGGGCAGAACGACAGATTTGTACCTTGTCATCTCGGGGGTTTGATCTTGCAACCTTCCGGTTACTAGTCCAACGTTCTAACCACTAGGCTACCCTGCCGCCCCTCCAGTATGCTAGCTAGAGGAAACTATATTCAACATTTTGGATGGATCCAAGCCCATATTTTTATTCATGTATAAGGAAATCATTATTGACATAATCAGGAAAATCCTGTAAGTTCTTTAAAACCTCACCAGACATTTAATTTAAATTACATGTTCATGTCCTAGGATCATTTCCTGGTTGGTCACCTTTTTGATGTAGAGTATTTACACTCCTCTCAATGTTTTACTTACATTGTGTTGAGAAATAGTTCAGATATGGCAGGGTCTCTTCAGCGATATCATGGTGACCTCAACATGAGTCCTGGTGGGAACACTACTACCACTCAACTCCTGTGACCCTCAGACATTCTCTAGCGTAGTTTGAAGAGTGTGAATATGACACTAACATAGACACACACAGACCATACAGTACATATGTACCTGGAACCTGTTTGCGCTCATTTTGACTAACTACATTACTCTTTTAAAATTCAACTCTGTTACAATATCAAAACATAGTCTTTCAATCCACTAATTGATTTTCAAGACATGTATTGAAATGGCAGCGAAACCAGGCCAGGGAATACCCAGCATACCCACTCCAGGGACACAATTTAAAAAAAAAAACTTTATTGAACATGCTAAAATATTGGCTTTACATTCCATGTCATTGATAATTATTGATGTTGAATTCATCAAATTTGTCAAAATAGTTATTTCATTGAGATAGTACTGAAATGATGGTATTCATGGGAGTTATTTTTATTTTCCAAACATAAAATGAATGGTTATAGCAATATCATGAATGAGACATCGTAATCAGTCCTTCTTGGGCTCTGCCTCCACAGCAGTGCTCTCAGTGGCAGCCCCGGGTGATGTTACTGCTGATGAACAAGTGATAGGAACCACTCTCTCATTGCTTTCCGTCACAGCAGCCACTTTTGGTGCCTGAATCTGTAGCTGTCCATCATTCAAAGAGCAGGTGACTGTCTCAGGATCCACCCCTTCAGGCAAGTCAAACTCCTGTTTAAACTCCTGGCATCTGTAAGAGAAGGAGCCTTTCCCGTCGTCCTGCTTCTTCTCCGTCTTCCCACTGACTCTCAGCTTCCTGCCCACCTGCTTGACAGACAGATCCGCTGGAGAAAAGTCTTTAGTGTCCAGTGTCAGGGCAAAGCGGTTGTTTTCTTTCCCCATCTGGAAAGCGATGGGCTTGAAGTCAGTTAAAGATAATGGGCCATCAATGTCTTCGAAAATCTTTTGGTGGAGTCGTTGCATATATTCCATATTGTGCCTCATCTCCTGCATGTTTCGCATCATTTCCTGCTCCATCTGGAAGAAGAGAGGCCGGGTCTCTGGCCAGAGGCTGCGGACGGGCCAGTGGAAGTCCATGAAGGGGCCCATTGGGCTCATTGGGTTGAGGGAAGACTGCATCATGCTGGGGCAAAGCATATTCAAAATCAAATCTGCGTCGTTTCTGCTAGTCTTTGTTGGTCTCTTCTCCCTGATTGTGTCTCCGCAAGCTTCTGTCCCGAGCAGACTAGGGCTCACAGCTTTTATACTGTCCAATGGAAAGTTCCAGTAGCATTCCTCTGACTCCAACGTCTGAGTGTTATGACTACGCAACTTTTGTCATTCTCCAAAACAAGCCCCGGGTAATAGTGCAGTCTGACTGCCAAATGCCTTAGGGATATATCGTTGTTCTATTTACAGAGTGGCCACTGAAGCAGGTCAGAGTTGCAGGGCCACATAACGTCCTTTAAATAAGAGTAGCCTCCAAAGTGAGCAAGTAATCTACAACAGCTGCTTTGTCATGCTGTCATTTCTGTCCATGAATAACCTTTCCCCCATGACAACAAATCCAAAGTTTTCCTGAAATCACTGTACTTATGAGGATAACAGTTATAACATATGGTTCTGCCTTAAAAGTGATACAGACACAAAAGGAATTACAAGTGCCCTTCCCCTTATTGATATGACATGTAGTAAATGTATTAATATTGTATTAATATAGCTTGAGTCAGTATTCAATTTCCCTCAACCATCTTCTTGGATGTGACTCTGAAATTGACACCCACTGACAACATTGCTTCCTTACTCTGTCTTTAAATATAGTGTTGTGTTTGTTGAGAGAACATCACACGACCAAAAAATTATTCATAGTGTGTATTCATAGTGTGCACAATGAGTCACAATCTATAATGTAATAATATGCTCGATTTGAATGTACAAAAACAGCTAAGATCCTATTTCCAGCAACTTCTCCAAGTTTATTAAATATTTCAAAGGAAACTTGATCTGGACACAGATTATTGCCATGTCCGATCAATAAATGTTAAGGAACATACAGGAAGTTGTTATGTGAGAAGAAGGAGTTACTGTCTTCTTAAACCACGGCATCAGATGAAACACATTGAGCCTTTGTGTCACGTTCGCTGTCTTCAAATTCCCTGTCATAAATGAGCCAAGGCACAGCGTGCATGTAATTCCACAGCTTTAATCGAAGTGAAACCTTCACAAAAAAAAAGGTAAACAGAAACAGAATGCAACCGTGGCGCACACAAACACTCACAGAAAATAAATAATTACCCACAGACACATGTGGGGAAAAAGGCTGCCTAAGTATGATTTCCAATCAGAGACAACGATAGACAGCTGCCTCTGATTGTGAGCCATCCCCGGCCAACAAAGAAACAGACCAACTAGAATGCCCACCCAAATCACACCCTGAACTAACCAAATAGAGAAATAAAAAGGCTCTCTAAGGTCAGGGCGTGACACTTTTGAAGGAGCAGCTAGAGGGCTGAATCTAAATCAGGACTATGACACGAGACAGGGATCATCAACTAAATTCAGCCACGGGACGATTTTGTCTTGAGTGGATGGTCAGGGTGTCACGTTCTGACCATCGTTCGTATGTGTTTTCCTTGTTTTAGTGTTTGTCATGACGTGAGCTGGGTGGACATTCTATATTGTGTGTCTGGTTTGTCTATTTCTATGTTTGGCCTGATATGGTTCTCAATCAGAGGCAGGTGTTAGTCATTGTCTCTGATTGGGAACCATATTTAGGTAGCCTGTTTTGTGTTGGGTTTTGTGGGTGATTGTTCCTGTCTCTGTGTTTGCAACAGATAGGACTGTTTAGGTTTTCACATTTCATTATTTTGTAGTTTATTCATGTATAGTTTTTTTCCTTCATTAAACAAGCATGAATCATCACAACGCTGCATTTTGGTCCGATCCTTGCTACACCTCTTCGTCAGAGGAGGAGATAGAAAACCATTACAGAATCACCCACCACAACAGGACCAAGCGGCGTGGTAACGGACAGCAGCAACAGCGGCAAAAGACACAGGACTCTTGGACATGGGAGGAAATCCTCAACGGGAGAGGACCCTGGGCTAAACCAGGGGAGTGTAGCCGCCCCAAGGTGCAGCAGGAGAAGAGGCAACAGGAGCAGCCCAAAGAGGAGTACTGGACATGGGAGGATGAATTGGACGGTAAAGGACCCTGGGCACAGCCTGGAGAATATCGCCGCCCCAAAGAAGAACTGGAGGCGGCGAAAGCAGAGAGGCGCTGGTATGAGGAGGCAGCACGGCGACGCGGATGGAAGCCCGAGAGTCAGCCCCAAAAATGTCTTGGGGGCTCACAGGGAGTATGGCTACGCCAGGTAGGAGACCTGCGCAAACTCCCTGTGCTTACCGGGGGGCTATAGAGACCGGGCAGGCACCGTGTTATGCTGTGGTGCGCACGGTGTCTCCAGTGCGGGTGCATAGCCCAGTGCGGTACATTCCAGCTCCGCGTATCGGCCGGGCTAGAGTGAGCATCGAGCCAAGTGCCATGAAGCCGGCTCTATGCATCTGGTCTCCAGTGCGTCTCTTTGGGCCGGCTTACATGGCACCAGCCTTGCGCTCAGTGTCTCCGGTTCGCCTTCATAGCCCAGTGCGGGCTATTCCACCTCGCCACACTGGCAGGGCGACCGAGAGCATTCAACCAGGTAAGGTTGGGCAGGCTCGGTGCTCAAGAGCTCCAGTGCGCCTGCACGGTCCGGTCTATCCAGTACCACCTCCACGCACCAGCCCTCCGGTGGCAGCTCCCCGCACCAGGCTTCCTGTGCGTGTTCTCGGCCCAGTACCACCAGTGCCAGCACCACGCATCAGGCCTACAGTGCGCCTCGCCTGTCTAGCGCTGCCAGAGCCTTCTTCCTCTCCAGCGCTGCCGGTGTCTCCCGCCTATCTAGCGCTGCCAGAGCCTTCCTCCTCTCCAGCGCTGCCGGAGTCTCCCGCCTGTTCAGCACAGTCAGAGCCTTCCTCCTCTACAGCGCTGCCAGAGTCTCCCGCCTGTTTAGCGCTGCCAGAGCCTTCCGCCTCTACAGCGCTGCCAGAGACTCCCGCCTGTTCAGAACTGCCAGTCTGCATAGAGCTGCCAGTCTGCAAGGAGCTGCCAGTCTGCAAGGAGCTGCCAGTCTACAAGGAGCTGCAAGTCTGCAAGGAGCTGCCAGAGCTGCCAGTCTGCAGGATGCCGCCAGAGCTGCCAGTCCGTATGGAGCCGCCAGAGCTGCCAGTCTGCAGGAAGCCGCCAGAGCTGCCAGTCCGTATGGAGCCGCCAGAGCCGCCAGTCCGTATGGAGCTGCCAGAGCCGCCAGTCCGTATGGAACCGCCAGAGCCGCCAGTCAGCATGGAGCAGCCAGAGCCGCCAGTCAGCATGGAGCAGCCAGAGCCGCCAGTCAGCATGGAGCAGCCAGAGCCGCCAGTCAGCATGGAGCGGCCAGTCAGCATGGAGCAGCCAGAGCAGCCAGTCAGCATGGAGCAGCCAGAGCTGCCAGTCAGCATGGAGCAGCCAGAGCTGCCAGTCAGCATGGAGCAGCCAGAGCTACCAGTCAGCATGGAGCAGCCAGAGCTACCAGTCAGCATGGAGCAGCCAGAGCTGCCAGTCAGCATGGAGCAGCCAGAGCTGCCAGTCAGCATGGAGCAGCCAGCATGGAGCAGCCAGAGCTGCCAGTCAGCCAGGATCCGCTATTCAGCCAGGATCCACCATTCAGCCTGGATCCGCCAGTCAGCCAGGATGTGCCAGAGCCACCAGCCAGCCAGGATCTGCCAGAGCCTGCTACCTGCCTGAGCTTCCTCTCAGTCCCGAGCTTCCCTTCAGTCCCGAGCTTCCCCTCAGTCCCGAGCTACCCCTCAGTCCTGAGCTACCTCTCAGTCCCGAGCTACCCCTCAGTCCTGAGCTACCTCTCAGTCCAGTGGGGCCCGTTGTTAGGTTTCCTAGGCCAAGGTTAGCGGCGAGGGTCGCCACTCAAGGGACGCTAAGGAGGTGGACTAAGACAATTATGGAGTGGGGTCCACGTCCAGCGCCGCCACCGCGGACAGATGCCCACTCAGACCCTCCCCTATAGGTTTAGGTTGTGCGTTCGGAGTCCGCACCTTTGGGGGGTTCTGTCACGTTCTGACCATCGTTCGTATGTGTTTTCCTTATTTTAGTGTTGGTCAGGACGTGAGCTGGGTGGGCATTCTATGTTGTGTGTCTGGTTTGTCTATTTCTATGTTTGGCCTGATATGGTTCTCAATCAGAGGCAGGTGTTAGTCATTGTCTCTCATTGGGAACCATATTTAGGTAGCCTGTTTTGTATTGGGTTTTGTGGGTGATTGTTCCTGTCTCTGTGTTTGCACCAGATAGGACTGTTTAGGTTTTCACATTTCATTATTTTGTAGTTTATTCATGTATAGTTTTTTTCCTTCATTAAACAAACATGAATCATCACAACGCTGCATTTTGGTCCGATCCTTGCTACACCTCTTCGTCAGAGGAGGAGATAGAAGAAAACCATTACACAGGGCCCCGGAACATAATTACAACTAATTTGTACTGTTGTGGAAAATTACTAAATTAGTCATGCTATCCCGCTTTACTACTTAAAAAAATGTCTCTTGTCATAGGCTAGTGTTTTTTCTAACATGATAAAAACTTGCCTTTGTGTGACTTAGTCATTAGATTGGACGTATAGCTAAGATCCATTTGAATGTGACAGCAGCATGTGAGACATCCCTTGGTTTTACTATCTGCAGGAAGTCAGCTGTATGGAAACTTGCAGGAAAGAGCACATTTGATTTACAAGGCAAGTCAGTTAAAAGCCTAACATTATAGTGTGGATTGTGACAAAACACAGTTACGTGGTTAACCCCTTGTGCTATCATCCTCGGGCTATCTTAATCTGTTCCGTCCCTGTTTCCACACATCTGCTAATACTGAGTAAACAAAAACATAAGAACACCTGCTCTTTCCATGACATAGACTGACCAGGTGAATCCAGGTTAAAGCTATGATCCCTTGTTGATGTCAATTGTTAAATCCACTTCAATCAGTGTAGATGAAGGTGAGGAGACAAGTTAAAGAAGGATTTTTAAGCCTTGAGACAATTGACACATGGATTGTGTATGTGTGCCATTCCGAGGGTGAATTGGTAAGACAAAAGATTGAATTGCCTTTGAACAGGGTATGGTAGTAGGTGCCAGCGGTACCAGTTTGTGTCAAGAACTACAATGTTGCTGGGTTTTTCATGCTCAACAGTTTCCTGTGTGTATCTGGAATGGTCCACCATCCAAAGGACATCCAGCCAACTTGACACAACTGTGGGAAGCATTGAAGTCAACATTTGACACCTTGTAGAGTCCATGCCCCAAATGAATTGAGGCTGTTCTGAGGGTAAAGGGTGTTCCTAATATTTGGTATACTCAGTGTACGTGGTAATACTTTGTAATAGATTTCCAAAATGTCAATAACTCGGAGATGATTTGCTGGAGTTTTTACAGTCTTTTACGTCCGTTAGTTTACAAAAAAAAAAAAAAAAAAAAAAAAAAAGGTATAAAATCATTTGGCCCATAGACTGCCAGTTGGGGGAAGCCTGACATAAGATATCTGGGTTTTCACAGACCTTTGTTAGGGTTACAGCAGGTCCTTTTCAATTACTTGATAAAGACTGGGACTTAAATATTGTATGTGAAATAAGTTAAAAACTTATTAAGTACAGTTTGTGCTTTTTGTTGGTACACAAAAATACATATATTTTGCACATTTTTATTGGGTAACAAAACTAAACATATAAGACATAATTCCAGAGATGTTATAAAAAACATATGACAAAAAAAACAAAGACAAGATTAGAAGCCTGTCTATTCATTTTCCTGTGTTTCTGTGGTGCTTCCCTCTGTCTGTGAGCTGAGGGATTGTTGCATTGTCACATGCAGGCTACAGTTGATGGGCACCACTCTCTCAGCCACCTACTCCTCAGCGGATAATGGATTATTTGGTGCCTCGATGTGGAGCTTCCTGGGAGCACAGCATCTTCAGTCAATGTTGAATCTTCTTGCTCTGAGATGGCACTGTATTGGTTGCATTGGTTTCTGTCTCAGCAGTGGGAGTTTCACAGCTTTTACGCTGAACAAAAATATATACGCAACATTGGACGTACTCTCAACGTACTCTCGCCATATTCTCAAAAACGACGTTGGAGGCAGTATGTGGTAGAGAAATAATAATTATATTCTCTAGCAACAGTTCTGGTGGACATTCCTGCAGTTAGCATGCCAATTGCATGCTCCCTCAAAACTTGAGACATCTGTGGCATTGTGTTGTGTTTGCCAAAACTGCACATTTTAAAGTGGCCTTTCATTTCCCCCAGCACAACATACACTTGTGTCATGATCATGCTGTTTAATCAGCTTCTTGATATGCCACACCTGTCAGGTGGATGGATTATCTTGGCAAAGGAGAAATGCTCACTAACAGAAATGTAAACAAATGTATGCATTTGAGAGAAATAAGCTTTTTATGTGTATGGAAACTTTCAGGTATTTTTTAACATTTCATCTCATGAAACATGTGATTAACACTACATGTTGCGTTTATATTTTTGTTCAGGGTTTATCCTGCTACTTGGAGCTCCAGTGTCTTCAGGAACATTCCTGTTTTTGCCACGGTTCTCCACTGGGTGTCACCCTGCACATGAGTCATTTTCTTTATCTGTTCAGTAATAGAAGAAGCAGGGCACATCACATATTCCAAGTCCATTATCTGTGTTGAGTATATTTTCTTCCCTGTGTGTTTCCCAGCACTCCAGGTCAAGAGTACTTCTCCCATAAATGTACCTTATACACGCCAAAAAAAAAACATAGGCTTACAATGTTGAAATGGGTAAGACCGGAATGGTTGCAGAATGTACATTTTCACCATTGTCACTATAGACTATAGTTATTCAAATAGCTTTCATTTTTTCACATGTAATTTGCAAGGCTTTTTCACATGTAATTTGTCAAGGCAGAAAAAGTAATCAGGCCAACCTGACTGACACTGAATTCAACTGCTCATTGAAAATGTAATTTTCTATTTAAGTCATGCAATAAAGTTTTTTTTTTCTGAAACAGATATTGCCTGTTAGATATGTCTCATTTGCTCGTCCATGTCAATATCAGGACAGGCAGTCCTGCCTGCTGGTGATTCAGGCTACTTTAGATTAAGTGAAAAATGTGATCTGCATAGGGAAATACTGGGGATGACTCATCGTGCAGTACGTGCACACTGAATTTCACAGACGAGAGGGAAATTGTGTTCAGTGAAATGAATCTTCCTTACCATATATGACAGTCTATTTCTGCTATTTTGAGGGTTGCGTACAGTGCAAAAAATGTAAAGTTTGATTATAATATAGCTATAGTAGCTGTTAGAAGTTATACACACTATTGTCTCTGACACTAAAAACATAAGATATCAGACCATGGAAGAGTTATTCAACCATAGAATTTGCTGTGCATGTGTAGGAGAGAAAGTCTCACCCATGTCATGCCTAGTCTATTCGGTTGAAAGAGCAAAAAGAAACTGTTATGGCAATTGAATAACAAGCTCCTTAATCAGACACTTTGATTAAACCATAGGATGTGTAAAACGATTAAAAAAACGTTTTGAAAGCCACTTCTAAAAATATTTTAATGGGCGACTTTCACTGCTGACATTAGAAACCGGAAATTAGCGTCTCGGCTTCCAGGAAGTTTAGCCAATATATTTTTTGTTGCCAGTGGGACTGCTGTAAAAATGGCGGCGTCTCGTCGCTCTTCCCAACAGCAAAAGCAGAGCATATCCTCGCCACCTCGCAGTATTTCTCTTTCACTCACTCCTCCGGGGTCTCCTCCCGTTCCCTGTGGTGGCATAATTTCGGTGCTAGCGGGTGCTGAAGTAGACAGTGCCGGGGATCCAGAGTTAACTCCGGCCTCCCCCGATATCCCCGCCCCGGCCCTAAGCAGCAGCTCCACTACCACCGGGGGTAGCAGCAGCGCTGGCTCTAGTCCTGACTCGGGTAGCAATAGCAGCCCCGGGGGCAGCGACTGCGGGACTTTCAGAGAGCTGTTTGAAGCCTGTCGTAATGGGGACGTGTCGCGGGTGAAGAGGCTGGTGGATACGGTTAACGTGAATGCCAAGGACATGGCTGGGCGGAAATCCACTCCGCTACACTTCGCTGCAGGTAACGTCGATGGCGAATGTTCGCTACGAGCTGGTTTGTTTAGCTAACATAGCTAGCCAACTAACGTTACTTGAGTAAATTGCTAACTAACTAGCTACATTTTCTGAGGCTAACTTCTGCAAGCTAAATTGTTAGCTAACAAACTTCGCGTACTAGTTAAGTAACGTTAGGCTAACTTGTTGAAAATGCTGAGCCAACCAGCCTACATTTAGACTCAGGGGAGGGGTTGGTAAAGTAACTCAACTCCGCGATGATTTCATCCACGGAGTTAATCGTCGATACGTTTTTTAAAATTAACCTCCGACTCGTTCGAGTTGATATGCACTAGATACTTAACAAAAAATGGAAATGATTCGATACAACTTTACCATGTACCATTGTTTGTTTTCTATTGTTGCTTGCGTTTTCTTTATTTGATTTAAAACATATATAGTTTAAGTTTTTAATAAAACGTTAATCAAATACCACCACCGAGTTTAATTTAAAAAAAAAAAACTTTTTGAGATTGAATTGGAACATGTTCAGCGTTTCCACCGTAGAGAAAAAAAATTGAGTACACCTTCCAGTGGTTGTATATATTAATATGCACGTATTATTAAAAAGTGTGGATTTAAGCAAATGAATGACAAGGACAGAGGACAAGGTATATCTTCTGCATCGACTCCAAGGAGTCAGAGGTTCATTTAAAAAACTTCAGTCTGTGCTCAACTCCGTGGAAGAAGTCATTGTTGAGGTACTTTGCTAGGGGAGGGGGCACTGTATTAGCCAGCAAGTTGTAAGTAAAACACACAGGCCTTTCCAGGCAGAAAACGTGGTACAAACATTATTGGGCACAGATAACAGCACAAAGGGCAAGAAGGTAGAGAGACAACAATACATCACGAGCAGCCACAACTGTCAGTATGAGTGTCCATGATTGAGTCTTTTAATGAAGAGATTGAGATAAAACTGTCCAGTTTGAGTGTTTGTTGCAGCTGCAGCGAACTGAAAAGAGGAGCGACCCAGGGATGTGTATGCTTTGGGGACCTTTAACAGGGGCGGCAGGTAGCCTAGTAGTTAGAGCGTTGGACAAGTAACTGAAAGGTTGCAAGGGCGAATCCCTGAGCTGACATGGTAAAAAAAAAAAACAGAATGTGACTGGCAGAACTGGTGTTATATGTAGAGGATGAAGGCTGCAGTAGATGTTTCAGGTGGGTGGGTATAATTTGTGGAACATTCCAACAGGTATTTGTTCCAAAAACTTTGTAAATAACAAGGTTGCCAACAATAAGAATAAGATACCGGGCTAGGGAGTGGGCTATTTTAATTATGTTTTTTACTCACCATATTTATTCTGAAAAATGTCTGTAGTAGTCACTCTGGTAGCCTATCGACAGACATTAAGAATACGCTACATGGTGAGTTAATGCCTGTTTGGTAGCTAGATGGATTGATTATGTTACTTTGTATGCATTGTTTGTTGGCAACCTTGTACTTTACGAAGTTTTTGGAATAGATTCCTATTGGAATGTTCCACAAATTATACCCAACCATCTCAGATAGGGGGGAGTGAGGCCTAAGAGGGTTTTAAAGATAGATAAGATAAGCTTCAACCAGTGGGCCTTGTGACGGGTATACAGAGATGACCAATTTACAGAAGAGTATAGATTGCCGTGATGTGTCCTATAAGGAGCATTGGTGGCAAATCTGATGGCCGAATGGTAAAGAACATCTAGCCGTCCGAGAGCACCCTTACCTGCCGATCTATACATTGCGTCTCCGTAATCTAGCATGGGTAGGATGGTCATCTGAATCAGGGTTAGTTGGGCAGCTGGGGTGAAGAGGAGCGATTACAATGGAGGAAACCAAGTCTATTTTTAACTTTAGCCTGCAGCTTACCATACTGATTTAGTATATGTGATACACAACCAGTATGTCTTATCAAAAAAACGCTAAAATATGTTAAACAATGATTACAGGTTGTGTTTCACTGTTTTAGAGACCCATTTGTGTAAGGAGGAAAAACACTTTGCACAATCTTTCCACTTTTTAGGATTTGGGAGGAAGGATGTTGTGGAGCACCTCCTTCAGACTGGGGCCAACGTTCACGCCTGTGATGACGGAGGTTTGATCCCTTTGCATAACGCCTGCTCCTTTGGTCACGCTGAGGTGGTCAGCCTGCTCCTCTGTCAGGGCGCCGACCCAAACGCCCGGGACAACTGGAACTACACACCTCTCCACGAGGCTGCCATCAAGGGCAAAATAGACGTGTGCATCGGTAAGAAACATCTGCGACGACATGCCACTTTTATGCTTACCTTGCATTTTGTGCTGACTTTACACACTTGAATCACATTTCTGTATGATAAAATAGTCCTAGCTATCTTTGAATCCAAATCGAAGGCTCCTGTGTTATGAACAGCTTAATTAACAAATCAAATGTATTTATAAAGCCCTTCTTACATCAGCTGATATCTCAAAGTGCTGTACAGAAACCGAGCCTAAAACCAATGCAGGTGTAGAAGCACAGTGACTAGGAAAAACTAGAAAGGCCAGAACCTAGGACGAAACCTAGAGAGGAACCATGAGGGGTGGCCAGTCCACTTCTGGCTGTGCCGGGTGGAGATTATAACAGAACATATAATAGCCTAACTGCTGTAGAAATTGATAGGAGAGTCTATGGTCTGTTGCTCTGCTGCTGCGCATTGTATCATCAAGTCTTACAGTCAGGTTATTTTGCCCTGAAACAAACATGTCACCCCTAGTGATCTCAACAGAATCACATCTCAATGACATAATGACATTTTCTGACCAGCCCATAATGGTCTGGCCCTAACAGTCTCCCTGTCTCCAGGGAGGAAGCCAGACACCATTGAAAAGAACATCAGGCCAGATCAATTTCTCGGGGCAGAAACTAGAGCCACAGTCCCTTCTCTGTCACTTACTTTGACCTACAGTGCCTATCGGGAAATTATTCAGACTTTTTCCACGTTTTGTTCTGTTACAGCCTTATTCTTAAATGGATTAAATAAAAACAATTTCTTAGCAATCTACACAGAATACCCCATAATGACAAAGCAAAAACAGGTTTTTTGAAATATTTGCAAATGTATAAAAAAAACAGGCCTTATTTCCATAAGTATTCAGACCCTTTGCTAGGAGACTTGAATTTCAGCTCAGGTGCATCCTGTTTCCATTGATCATGCTTGATGTTTCTACGGCTTGATTGGAGTCCACCTGTGGTAAACTCAATTGATTGGACATGATTTGGAAAGGCACACACCTGTCTAAGGTACCACAGTTGATAGTGTATGTCATTGCAAAATCCAAGCCATGAGGTTGAAGGAATTGTCCGTAGACCTCCGAGACAGGATTGTGTCGAGGCACAGATCTGGGGAAGGGTACCAAAACATTTCTGCAGCATTGAAGGTCCCCAATAACACAGTGGCCTCATCATTCTGAAATGGAAGAAGTTTCTAACTACCTAGAGCTGACCGTCCAGTCAAATTGAGCAATTGGGGAAGAAGGGCCTTGGTCAGGGAGGTGACCATGAACCCGATGTTAACTCTGACAGAGCTCTAGAGTTCCTCTGTGGCGATGGGAGGATCTTCCAGAAGGATAACCACCTCTGCAGCACTTTCTACCTTTTATGGTAGAGGGAAAAGACGGAAGCCACTCCTCAGTAAAAGACACATGACAGCCCGCTTGGAGTTTGCCAAATAAAAGGCACCTAAAGACTGTCAGACCATGTGAAACAAGATTCTCTGGTCCGATGAAACCAAGATTGAACTCTTTGGCCTGAATGCCAAGCTTCACTTCTGGAGGAAACCTGGCACCATCCCTATGGTGAAGCATGGTGGTGGCAGCATCATGCTGTGGGGATGTATTTCAGCGGCATGGGACTGGGTGACTAGTCAGGATCGAGGCAAAGATGAAGAGAGCAAAGTACAGGGAGATCCTTGATGAAAACCTGGCCCAGAGCTCTCAGAACCCTTAAGACTGGGATGAAGGTTCACATTGCAACAGGACAACAACTCTAAGTGCACAACCAAGACAACGCAGGAGTTGCTTCGGGACAATCTCTGAATGTCCTTGAGGTGTCCAGCCAGAGCCCGGACTTGAACCCGATCTAACATCTCTGGAGAGACCTGAAAATAGCTGTGCAGCAACTCTCCCCATCCAACCTGACAGAGCTTGAGAGGATCTGCAGAGAAGAATGGGAGAAACTCCCCAAATACAGATGTGCCAAGCTTGTAGTGTCATACCCAAGAAGACTCTGCTGTGATCGCTGCTAGAGGTGCTTCAACAAAGTACTGAGTAAAGGGTCTCAATGCTTATGTAAATGTGATATTTCAGTTTTTTATTTGAATAAATTAGCGCAAAAAAAGCCTGTTTTTTCTTTGTCGTTATGGGGTAGTGTGTGTAGATGAGGACATAGTTTTTTAAATCAAGTTTAGAATAAGGCTGTAACGTTAAAATGTGGAAAAAGTCAAGGGGTTCGAATACTTTCCAAAGGCACTGTATATATTGGCAAGAGTTTATTTTCTACCATTTCTGTAATGGAATTATCCCTGCATTGACCAAGAGTTGAGACACGAGTTGTCTATACGCCTTCAGAGCAGTGTGCTTTTTAGCATCTGGTTCTTTGAATTATGCTTGACTACTATATTTGTTGGCTCTTGAATGAAGTTTCTTGTTGCAGTCTCTCTGCTGTGAAATGTGCATCGTGGCACAGGGATGAGCACGTTATTCTCTCTGGTGGGTAATGATCTGAATTAAGTTGATGTGCCGTACTCTGAT
This sequence comes from Oncorhynchus tshawytscha, assembly GCF_018296145.1. Lineage (NCBI taxonomy): Eukaryota > Metazoa > Chordata > Actinopteri > Salmoniformes > Salmonidae > Oncorhynchus > Oncorhynchus tshawytscha. Next base: position 10,066,646 of record NC_056448.1, read on the forward strand.
TAAAACTTCCCCTCGACTTTGATGGTTCTGTTGTCTTTCCAGACATTTATTATTGAGAATATGACAAATTTCTTATTAACAAACTATAGTTTTGGCAAGTCAGTTAGGACATCTACTTTGTTCATGACACAAGTAATTTTTCCAACAATTGTTTCCAGACAGATTATTTAACTTATAATTCACTATCACAATTCCAGTGGGTCAGAAGTTTACAAACACTAAGTTGACTGTGCCTTTAAACGGCTTGGAAAATTCCAGAAAATGTCATGGTTTTAGAATCTTCTGATAGGCTAATTGACATAATTTGAGTCAATTGGAGGCGTACCTGTGGATGTATTTCAAGGTCTACCTTCAAACTCTGTGTCTCTTTGCTTGACATCATGGGAAAATCAAAAGAAATCAGCCAAGACCTCAGAATTGTTTTTGTAGACCTCCACAAGTCTGGTTCATCCTTGGGAGCAATTTCCAAACGCCTGAAGGTATCACGTTCATCTGTACAAACAATAGTACGCAAGTATTAACACCATGGGACCACGCAGCTGTCATACCGCTCAGGAAGGAGACGCGTTCTGTCTCCTGGAGATGAACATACTTTGGTGCGTAAAGTTCAAATCAATCCCAGAACAACAGCAAAGGACCTTGTGTAGATGCTGGAGGAAACTGGTACAAAATAATCTATATCCATAGTAAAACAAGTCGTATAGCGACATAACCTGAATGAGCACTCAGCAAGGAAGAAGCCACTGCTCCAAAACCGCCATAAAAAAAGCCTTTGTACTTTTCTGAAAAATGTCCTCTGATCTAATGAAACAAAAATATAACTTTTTGGCCATAATGACGATTGTTTGGAGGAAAAAGGGGGAGACTTGCAAGCCCGAAGAACACCATCCCAACCGTGAAGCACAGTGGTGGCAGCATCATGTTGTGGGGGTGCTTTGCTGCAGGAGGGACTGGTGCACTTCAGAAAATAGATGGCATCATGAGGTAGGAAAATTACGTGGATATTTTGAAGCAACATCTCAAGACATCAGTCAGGAAGTTAAAGCTTGGTCACAAATGGGTCTTCCAAATGGACAATGACCCCAAGCAAACTTCCAAAGTTGTGGCAAAATGCCTTAAGGACAACAAAGTCAAGGTATTGGAGTGGCCATCACAAAGCCCTGACCTCAATCCTATAGAAAATCTGTGGGCAGAACTGAAAAAGCGTGTGCGAGCAAGGAGACCTCCAAATGTGACTCAGTTACACCAGCTCTGTCAGGAGGAATGGGCCAAAATTCACCCAACTTATTGTGGGAAGCTTGTGGAAGGCTACCCAAAACATTTGACCCAAGTTAAACAATTTAAAAGCAATGCCTCCAAATACTAATTGAGTGCATGTAAACTTCCTGCCCACTGGGAATGTGATGAAAGAATTAAAAGCTTAAATCATTCTCTCTACTATTATTCTTGACATTTCACATTCTTAAAATAAAGTGTTGATCCTAACTGACCTAATACAGGGAATATTTCCTAGGATTAAATGTTAGGAATAGTGAAAAACTGAGTTTAAATGTATTTGGCTAAGGTGTATGTAAACTTCAGACTTCAACTGTATATTGTGAGGGTCTGGTTCTGATGACATGATGATCAATGCGTGACTGCCATTTGACAATTAAAATGATCCACAATGTCATCACGTAGACTAGCATACCCGCACTGTATCTGCAAGCTGTTGGCTTGAGCGCACGTACCAAGACCAGAGTAGGCACATTATTATTAGAATTATTTTGTAAAACTTTTTTTAGTGTGTAGAGCAGCTTTAATATTGCAGATAGAATCAACAATTTATCAATGTAATTGTCTGCCTAATTTCCCTTCCCCCATACAGTGGGGTAAAAAAGTATTTAGTCAGCCACCAATTGTGCAAGTTCTCCCACTTAAAAAGATGAGGCTTGTAATTTTCATCATAGGTACACTTCAACTATGACAGACAAACTGAGAGAAAAAAATCCAGAAAATCACATTGTAGGATTTTTAAGGAATTTATTTGCAAATTATGGTGGAAAATAAGTATTTGGTCAATAACAAAAGTTTATCTCAATACTTTGTTATATACCCTTTGTTGGCAATGACAGAGGTCTAAAGTGTTCTGTAAGTCTTCACAAGGTTTTCACACACTGTTGCTGGTATTTTGGCCCATTCCTCCATGCAGATCTCCTCTAGAGCAGTGATATTTTGGGGCTGTTGCTGGGCAACACGGACTTTCAACTCCCTCCAAAGAGTTTCTATGGGGTTAAGATCTGAAGACTGGCTAGGCCACTCCAGGACCTTGAAATGCTTCTTACGAAGCCACTCCTTTGTTGCCCGGGCGGTGTGTTTGGGATCATTGTCATGCTGAAAGACCCAGCCACGTTTCATCTTCAATGCCCTTGCTGATGGAAGGAGGTTTTCACTCAAAATCTCACGATACATGGCCCCATTCATTCTTTCCTTTACACGGATCAGTCGTCCTGGTCCCTTTGCAGAAAAACAACCCCAAAGCATGATGTTTCCACCCCCATGCTTCACAGTAGGTATGGTGTTCTTTGGATGCAACTCAGCATTCTTTGTCCTCCAAACACGACGAGTTGAGTTTTTACCAAAAAGGTCTATTTTGGTTTCATCTGACCATGTGACATTCTCCCAATCTTCTTCTGGATCATCCAAATGCTCTCTAGCAAACTTCAGACGGGCCTGGACATGTACTGGCTTAAGCAGGGGGACACGTCTGGCACTGCAGGATTTGAGTCCCTGGCGGCGTAGTGTGTTACTGATGGTAGGCTTTGTTACTTTGGTCCCAGCTCTCTGCAGGTCATTCACTAGGTCACCCCCGTGTGGTTCTGGGATTTTTGCTCACCGTTCTTGTGATCATTTTGACCCCACGGGGTGAGATCTTGCGTGGAGCCCCAGATCGAGGGAGATTATCAGTGGTCTTGCATATCTTCCATTTCCTAATAATTGCTCCCACAGTTGATTTCTTCAAACCAAGCTGCTTAACTATTGCAGATTCAGTCTTCCCAGCCTGGTGCAGGTCTACAATTTTGTTTCTGGTGTCCTTTGACAGCTCTTTGGTCTTGGCCATAGTGGAGTTTGGGGTGTGACTGTTTGAGGTTGTGGACAGGTGTCTTTTATACTGATAACATGTTCAAACAGGTGCCATTAATACAGGTAACGAGTGGAGGACAGAGAAGCCTAACCTCTTGGAACTACCGCTCCCGGATCTGGGAGAATTGTCATCAACTGACACTAATTAGCATAACGCAACGGACAAAAAATATTATGCTTTACAGCCAAAGCAAGACAAGCATTTGTGTAAGTTTATCGATAGCCTAGCATAGCATTATGCCTAGCTAGCAGCAGGCAGCTTGGTCACGAAAATCAGAAAAGCAATCAAATTAAATCGTTTACCTTTGATGAGCTTCGGATGTTTTCACTCACGAGACTCCCAGTTAGATAGCAAATGTTCATTTTTTCCCATAAAGATTATTTTTGTAGCCGAAATAGCTTTGTTTGTTCTTCACGTTTGGCTGAGAAATCGACCGGAAATTGAGGTCACGACAACTCCGAAAAATATTCCAAATTAGATCCATAATATCGACAGAAACATGGCAAATGTTTTTTATAATCAATCGTCAAGGTGTTTTACAATTATCTATTCGATAATATATCAACCGGGTCAGTTGGCTTCTTAGTAGGAGTGAGAGAAACAATGGCAGCATTTGTCTATTACGCACATATCACTCTGAGAGCCACCAGCTGACCATTGACGCAATGTTGTCGCTCAAGCTCATTTTTCAAAATGAAAAAGATCTAATACAATGCTGGGCCAGTAACCGAAAGGTTGCTAGATCGAATCCCCGAGCTGAGAAGGTAAAAATCTGTCATCCTGAACACGGCACTTAACCCACTGTTCCTAGGCCGTCATTGTGAATAAGAATTTGTTCTTAACTGACTTGCCTCGTAAAATAAAGGTTAAATAAGAAAATTAGTGTCTAGTTTGAGGAACAGACACCTCACAAGTCCTCAACTGGCAGCTTCATTAAATAGTACCTCCAAAACACCACTCTGAACGTCAACAGTGAAGAGGCGACTCCGTGTTGCCTCTTCACCAGTTCAGACAGTTCCTTACTTTCTCCGTATTCCACTTGAGTCTTCCATTTTTGCTGTAATGCTGCAATTTGTTGGTTGTAATTTAGGTTCCATATGTTTTTTTTTTTAGCTGCGTGTGTGATTTAACTCCACCAACCCTATTTATGATATAATTTACAAAGATTATACCGTTTTCACCATAATATTGGTTGTCATATTTGTTCTCTCTTTTCTGGTGGATTAAATTGAAATTGCAAGTAACTTTCTATGGTTTGTTTTAAAAATAGCAATATTTTGGAGATTATTTATATAATAACTGAAAGTGTGAGGTTGTAATCTGAATAAAGGGAAATCGGGTGAGCCATTCTTACTAATCTGCTAGAGAACCAGTTCAGATTTAAGTATAGCTTTTGCATGACAGAAGCCTTTAGTAAGAGGTCTAATGCTTTAATACCTAATGATTTCTGCCCTCCGAATTCATATTCATGAAATAAATATAGAGTAGGCACCTTTGCTATTTAACGCAACAGTTTTGGTGAAAATAAATCTAGGTTGGAGTTAAATGTGATGGAAGCACATTGGACTTTAGACTTTTGTTTGGTATATGAAAAGTTAAGCAAAAAAATAACATTTTGTGTGCACTGTCATTTGGTGGAAACACACTGGTGGGGATGATTGTCTGTCGCCAATTGGATGGAAATCTAGCGTTACAGATTGTTGATTTGTGAGCTGCTGTTCTTCAGAACTGGGCATGTAGTAAGGAGATATTCACTCATGCTTTTGCTTGTCTCAGATATTATATACATCTTTTTGTGTGTTATGTTTATGTTGAATGAAAATAATTTCAGCAGAAATTAAGCAGTAACCATTAAGTGACTTTAGCCTAATTTCAGCAGTGCCAGTTCATTAACATAAGAACACTCACTCTGCTCATCTCATGCCATAATGTAATTACTACACACATTTCTCACTCTCACAAAGAGGAATAACATTTGGACATTCACTAGTGATGGGGAGGAATCGATAGTTACATACCACAATATTATTTTGGACGATATTATACTGAACAAAAATATAAATGCAACATGTAAAGTGTTGGTCCCATGTTTCATGAGCTGAAATTAAATATCTCCGAAATTTTCCATATGCACAAAACGTGTATTTCTCTAATTTTGTTCAGAAATTTGTTTACATCCCTGTTAGTGAGCATTTCTCCTTTGCCAAGATAATCCATCCACCTGACAGGTGTGGCTGATTTAAACGGCATGATCATTACACAGGTGCACCTTGTGTTTGGGACAATAAAAGGCCACTTTAAAATGTGCAGTTTTGACAAACACAATGCCACAGATGTCTCAAGTTTTGAGGGAGCATGCAATTGGCATGCTAACTGCAGGAATGTCCACCAGAGCTGTTGCCAGATAATTTAATGTAAATTTCTCAGCCACAAGCCGCCTCCAGCGTCGTTTTAGAGAATTTGGCAGTACGTCCAACCGGCCTCAAACCACAGACCACGCATAACCTCTCCATCCCAGGACCTCCACATCTGTCTTCCCCTGCGGGATCATCTGAGACCAGCCACCGGGACGGGACAGTTGATGTATCTGTGGGTTTGCACAACTAAGGCTGTGTTGGTCATGACAGCCGGTGATTTTCAAGCAATTAACTGTTGGTCTCACGATAATTTACTCTTAATTAACATAAAGACATTTAGCATCTCCTGGCTTCCACACATAGCCTACAAGCCACTGATGCAGACCTTTGGAACATCTACATTTTAAAAAGGCAAATAAATCCATATAATATAGACTACACCTTCACAATAAATCAATCATTTATTTTAGACAGGTCTAAAGAAGCATGATATGAAGAAAATGTAGTCTATTTCAGCAGAACAGAATTGCGTACTCTCAGTTGTCCTGATCTGGCTATGCCAAATGGCTGTGGGCTACACTAATTTAGCAGACAAGATTTGCTTAGAATTCCGTGGCATTATTTTATAATATGAAGAATACAATTGAACAAAGTGGAAATAAAATGATTTGAGAGTGCGCACATGCGGCTATTCTGTGTTGACAGGTAAATAAAGAAATATGTACTCCTATTTGCTTAATTTAGAAGTATTAATGTAACTTTTGTTGTTCTACAAACGTTGGGCTACATGTTTTGATATTTAATACATTGAAAGGCTTCATGATGCTACTCTAATGATGATTTTGAAAAAAGTCGCTTGAAAGGCTTGAGCTCTGCTTTGTTTTTTTGCGCGGGCTGTACACTTCATCAGTCTTTCATTCACAATTTGACAAGCACTTGATAATGCCTCGAACTTTACGGCGGCAAGTGCTGCGATGTGCCCTTCTCCCTGAGTGCTGCGTGCTCAAATCAAATCAAATCAAATCAAATCAAATTTTATTTGTCACATACACATGGTTAGCAGATGTTAATGCGAGTGTAGCGAAATGCTTGTGCTTCTAGTTCCGACAATGCAGTAATAACGAGCAAGTAATCTAACTAACAATTCAAAAAAAAACTACTGTCATACACAGTGTAAGGGGATAAAGAATATGTACATAAGGATATATGAATGAGTGATGGTACAGAGCAGCATAGGCAAGATACAGTAGATGATATCGAGTACAGTATATACATATGAGATAAGTATGTAAACCAAGTGGCATAGTTAAAGTGGCTAGTGATACATGTATTACATAAGGATGCAGTCGATGATATAGAGTACAGTATCAACGTATGCATATGAGATGAACAATGTAGGGTAAGTAACATTATATAAGGTAGCATTGTTTAAAGTGGCTAGTGATATATTTACATCATTTCCCATCGATTCCCATGATTAAAGTGGCTGGAGTAGAGTCAGTGTCATTGACAGTGTGTTGGCAGTAGCCACTCAATGTTAGTGGTGGCTGTTTAACAGTCTGATGGCCTTGAGATAGAAGCTGTTTTTCAGTCTCTCGGTCTTTGATGCACCTGTACTGACCTCGCCTTCTGGATGGCAGCGGGGTGAACAGGCAGTGGCTCGGGTGGTTGATGTCCTTGATGATCTTTATGGCCTTCCTGTAGCATCGGGTGGTGAGGTGTCCTGGAGGGCAGGTAGTTTGCCCCGGTGATGCGTTGTGCAGACCTCACTACCCTCTGGAGAGCCTTACGGTTGAGGGCGGTGCAGTTGCCATACCAGGCGGTGATACAGCCCGCCAGGATGCTCTCGATTGTGCATCTGTAGAAGTTTGTGAGTGCTGGTGACCAGCCGAATTTCTTCAGCCTCCTGAGGTTGAAGAGGCGCTGCTGCGCCTTCCTCACAATGCTGTCTGTGTGAGTGGACCAATTCAGTTTGTCTGTGATGTGTATGCCGAGGAACTTAAAACTTGCTACCCTCTCCACTACTGTTCCATCGATGTGGATGGGGGGTGTTCCCTCTGCTGTTTCCTGAAGTCCACAATCATCTCCTTAGTTTTGTTGACGTTGAGTGTGAGGTTATTTTCCCACCACACTCCGAGGGCCCTCACCTCCTCCCTGTAGGCCGTCTCGTCGTTGTTGGTAATCAAGCCTACCACTGTTGTGTCGTCCGCAAACTTGATGATTGAGTTGGAGGCGTGCATGGCCACGCAGTCGTGGGTGAACAGGGAGTACAGGAGAGGGCTCAGAACGCATGCTCCGAGCGCCTCTCACTCACATGGCTCCCCATCACGTGATCGGGTCTTTCATACAGGCTACAAGTGAAGACTGACACATCGTGGATGCAACTGCGCGGGTCCTTACCCAATTCTGAGGTGCATATTGAAGATATTGGAAGGACTGTCCACATTTACTTTTCGTCAGCCAACAAAATGAGTAGGCCTAACAAACAGCAAAAGCACTAGCCTATGCCAATCTACTATCCCCCATAGTACAAAAGTTGACCAATTCTGTGCAAGAAATAAATATTCCAAACACAGTCTGGGACAGTTGTGAGATGCAATAGATCCCAAATTAATACTTAAAAAACATGCAATATGGCTGATGCAACAGATCAGAACGTTTAGCTTAAAATGTTAATGAACTATTAGGCTATTTCTTCCATTATAAGCGCAGCAATGCACACATGGTAGTGTGCATTAGCGGGAAAAGACCACTATCATTTGACCGCAAATGCGATTATGCATGTAATGCTTTTATTATAAAGATGCATTTTTATGGAGCAAATTATTTTCCCCAAACTTAACTCACTATGCATGCAAGTAAGGCGCTACACACCTTGTAAAGCGGAATAATGTGCTTCATTTTAATAAGTTATTTGGCCACTTTAGTTGTGATAGTAACCTTATCTAAACACATAGGCCTATGGGCTAGGCTACATGAGTTGTGCGACTGATTCGAAAAAGTCGGCAAAAAAAGGAATAGTTTTTAGCCTTATGCTGGGCATCATTCACAAGTGATAGGCTAACATTGATACCCATCAGACTATTCTTGATTTAATCTTGTTTTCACATATTCTAAATAATATATGTGTGAAATTTGTTTTGATTTAGAATGGACCATTTATGCACCTGTCTCGAAACGGGGCAGCAGAAAAAAATGCATGTCATCTATGCACTTAAATTAGCGAATGGAGGACGCCTTTCCGTGGTTAATTTTCATGCCAGGCAGGTAGTTTATACTCCTGTTGTAATTAAAAGCTATGTGCTAAATATTAAGAAAGTTTAGAAATAAATATAGTAGGTCTGGCCTATGATGGGATCCTCTTCTTTTTAATATCGACCATCACTTCTTGCGTAGCCTATAGAAATGTTGAGCAACATGAGCTCACGGGCTCTCAAGAAGTGTTTGATTAGATGTTTGATTACTTTTGCATTGTCAAGAGTGATTTAGAGGGAGAATAGAGTGCTTGAATACCAGGCAGTTAGCAAGTTTGGTAGGCTACTAATGACCATCACTTGGAGAACCCTAATCACCGTGACTAAAAGGTCACTTGGAATTGAACTGCCTTCATGACTCATGACCACCGGTGTGGCGATAATACGGGATTCCGCAACAGCCCTATGCCCGATCAAAGAATTTCTGCGCAAACGGTCAGAAACCGTCTCGGAGAATCATAATGCAATAAAATCATAGTATGGAATCCTAATACGTATAGAATCGCAATACACTGTGTCAGCAGCTAAGTGTCAGGATCATATGATCAGGCCCCCTCCATCCTCTCCATCTTGTCAGCTAGCTCTGTCACTCCACAGTGGCTGGTGTTTGTATGCTGAGCACTCTCCCGCCCTCTCGTTTATCATTGTTGTAGGTGTTATTGGCCGTGTTAGCCAGCTGCACGCGCAGCACCATGGGAACAGGGTGAGCGGCGATGGCAAGGCAAATGGCTCATCTACTCAATCTTTGGGAGTGTCTCTCTTTGGTATGTGTTCGGAGGGTGGAGGTCATGTGGGTTTACATTATGAGGGGGAAGGAGGTGTTGTTGCTGTACAGGAACAGCAGGAACAGCTGAGCTCGCTCTCGCTCCCTCTCTCGCTCATGTGTGACAGACAGATAGATAGGCAGGCAAGCTGTCAGAGGAGCACCTGCGAATCTTAATCACCCCGTCGCCATCATTTACGCCTTGACACGACACCAAGCCCCCTCCACACTGCCCCATCCCTCTCTCCACTGCCCCCTCCACCAGCACGGCCACCCCTCCATCAGACTCCCACTGACTGCCTGTCATACCTCGGCTCTCTGCTCTGCCTCCAGCTAACGCAGCAGCGTATGAGAGCCTACCTGCATATTAATCTGTTACAGGACTGAGACTGCTGCTATAGCCCAGCATATGTCTATTTTACAGAGGGCTCCTTGTCATTGGATTTGTTCACTCTTTCTTCCACCAAGGCTTTCTCTTTAGTGTCTCCCTGCTCCTTTAGTTACCAGGCTAGTAGGACAGGAGTGGATGTGGAAGACAATGTGATTTGGTGCAGAGCTAAATCACATTTGTGTTGAGGAATGGGTGAGTTAACGTGTGGCGTGCGTCACCGACGTGGAGAGGGGCAGGCAGGCAGACAGACATGGGCTCCCATTTAGCCAAGTGATCAGCCGAGTGGCGATGTTGAGAAAAGCTGCTGCTCGCGTGGCTGAATACGTATGATGACAAATGGCTCCGAAAGCTAGCACCCTCACCCTGTTCTGCTGTGTATAAAAGGTGTATGTGATTTTGAGAGGTGCGATCCAGATTGAGTAGGAGTTGTCTTTAACCGACCCTCTTGTTTTCCTCTCCCGACCTCCCTCCCCATTGACTCTTTTTTTTCATTGTCCTGCTCCCTGATTTGAGTGCAGAGCAGTTTTCTGCCTCTCTCCCTTTGTCTTCTTTGTTTTGTTCAGTGTGTAAACCTTGGTAATACATAGAGCAGTGTGTGAAGTGAAGAACGACTGAAGCGTAGTAGTGTTGCAGGATGTGATTGGTAGTGTGTGTGTGTGTGTGTGTTTCGGGATAGAGCTGAGAGTTCGGGGCCGCTGGTCTCCTTATGAGCGAGCGCTCTGCTGTTCATCCACTCAGACAATCACTCATCTGGGGGAGATTAAAACACTGCACCCTGGGAAACATGTCCCCCCCGTCTCTCTTCTTTCCCCTCCCTTACTCTGTCTCTAACCCTCTGCTCTTTTATTGTCACGCTCGCTCGCTCTCTCTCTCTCATTCCCTTTCCCTCTCCCTCCCTGGGCTAGAGCGAGAAAGGCTAGGCAGGCAGGCGGGCTTTGATATTCTGCTCTCATACCTGTGCTGGAGTCACATGGTAGTGCCCGAGTCCTCCTGCCTGTTTTTCTAATATGGCTTTTTCCCCTCCTCCTCACCTCTGCCGCAGCATTCAGTTTGGGCTGTTGTTTTTTTCCCCTCTTGCTGCCTGCTGTCGCTCCGGTCCTCCGTTCTCACGACGCACCGCTGGTGTGCGATGTATGTTTATGTCGGCAGCATGCCGCGGAGCCAGAGAGTGCTAGCGGGCAGCAGTGGCGGCAGCGCTAGTCCTGGTGTTAGCAGTGGTGGTCTGTGTCTGTCCCTGCCTGAGCTCAGCTACTGTCTGTGTTTCCCCTGTACAGTGCTGCTCCAGCATGGAGCCGACCCCAACATTCGCAACACCGACGGCAAGAGTGCCCTGGACCTTTCCGACCCGTCCGCCAAGGCTGTGCTCACTGGTAAGTGATGAGCGATTATTATTGTATTTTTTTAATATATTTTTTTTACCTCTCTTCCTCCCTTTCTTTCTTTCTCTCAAGTTACCTCTATCACTCTAAGTCTCTACCTCCACTGCACTCTTTCTCTCTCCCTCTCTCGCGCTCTCTACCTCTGCCACTCTATTTCTCTTTGTATCTACCACTCTCTTTCTCGTCTACATACCTTCTCCTCTAGCAGTCTCTCTACCCCTCGCTCTTTCTACCTCTACCACTCTTTCTCTCTTCCTACGTACCTGACCTCTTGCGCCTCACCTCTCTCTCTCTTCTCTCTCTCTCCCCCAGAGATAAGTTGTCGAACTGCGAATGATCCTCCACTTGTATCCACACTACTCTATCCTTCACCCTCTTCCATGGTCTTATCTGTTGATTTTGTGTCTAAGTTGGTTGTGTGATTCCCTCCTTTCAGCAGTCAAGACAAATCCATAATTAGGCTGTTCCGTTGTGTTTCTGTTCTTTCACGCTCTCTCTGTTCACGCGGTTTCATCATATTCCCTGGCTGGTAGATAAATTAACTTGCGATACAGAGTGGAGGACTGTCCTAAAAGGCTTTCCACCCACCTTGTAAACAAATCACAGAGCGGATGTTATTTGTCTGGAATTTCAGAATGTGATGCAAACGTGAACTGATTTTGATAACAGTATTCAACAACAAAACATTCACATGATACGAGAGCAGACAGGACTATTACACACTCAGGAAGCGTTCAGTACGTTGGAGTGTGGCACGCAAGAAGAGCAACACACTGTTTACTGTTGCCAAGTTGTCCTCTGTTGCTGAATATGACCGTGAGAAAAACTTCCTCTTATTGATTGCTGTGTGTAGACCGCAGTATTAAGCCGTGCGTGTGTGTTTAGATTTCTTGGAGATGAATGTATAATGATGCTAATACAACATCTTAATTATACCACCTGCTAGGACTTTTGTTTTGAGACACTGTCGGTGAACTGATGCGATCCAGGTAGAAAATGCCCATCACTGTCACACTAAACTCTGGCCTTGTAGTATCATGACCCGGCTATCAACAATCACCAGACGACTTTCATGGGTTGAGAAAGAGCAGCCGAGAGGACTGTACTGTCTGTATAAATAGTGTAGCAGCGAGAGAGGAGAACCCCTCCAGTCACTGGAGTACTCCAGATAATTGTTACATATCGACTTTTCTTATCTCTCTCTGCACTTTGCGCCAGCACTCTGTCCGACCCTCATGCTGCTCAAGGCCCCGACTCTCTCTCCTAGAGTAAAGCTAACAGTGTTCACACACGCACATACTAGGGAAGGGGGTTTAAAACAATTTTACTATTCAAAAAGTATCATGAATTTTTGCCCTAAGTCCGGAAATTTGAAATGCATGTTTTTAAAAAATTAAACAGTTTGTTTTGTTGCATTTTTATTTTACATTTTTATTTGAAAAACAATGATTTTTTTATTTACCTGTTCACTGCTGCGTGAGGGAGAGAGGCTGGTACTCTATTGCTGTAGCTGTAAAGGGGCTTGGAGCGAGCAGACGGAGGGAGACGGAGTGTCACGGTAGCCACTAGCCACGGCAACTCGGCTACGGCCAAGACAAGCTAACTTGTAGCAGCCACAATGTTATTTATCATCGCACATAACAGTACCCGTCTTGATTGAAGTAGCCTAGAGAGAGGCTGGACAATAGAGTGAGTTAAAATTCACCCAAGTCTGAAAAACAGCAAAAGAATATTGGCTAAGCTGGAACACTAGCGCACGCCCATAGCAAATGAATGGAATCGAACATTCGCAGAGCCTGTTTTGACTGGATTGATGCTTAGAATTTCATTTCACATAAAATGCACCAAAAAATGTATCCCTTTTTATTTTACCACTACAATCTCTTCGTCGGACGAAACTGGAAAAAAACAACTTGTGTAGAAAGTAAATATCTGCACTTCGATGGTGTCAACTGTGCTTATGTCCGCGTAATGAAAGTAGGGGAAAATATCAACTTCTGACTATTTCTAGTCTAGTGATCGATGACAAAAGAACTCGCTGCCCAGACATACATAATTGCAAAGAGGAGGTTCTCCTGATTTGAAATGGTGCCCGACTTGAAAAAATCGGAATATACACACAATGAGATATTTGGCTAAATAGACTGGCATGCCTCTCCATAGGAAAACAATGGGGGAGCTCAGCTTTCCAAGGGCAAAAAGTATTTTGGGGCTAGCATTTGATGACAACCAAGCTCGCTGCCCAGATTTACATAATTAGAAAGAGGAGATTCTCATGATTTTAAAATGACGTCCGACTAGAAAAAAATCTAAATATACACATTGCAAGATATTTGGCGAAATAGACCGACATGCCTATATTTCCCCTATAGGAATCAATAGGACGACCTCAGTTTCATGAGTAATTTCTTTGTTTACATTTGAACTTCTAACAACGTGAGCAAGTCTCATTGCCAACAATAGCGAAGAATTCTGACGTAAAACAATAAGCTGGGAATAGAACGTTCGGGAGGCGAGTTGGTGCTCTATAGAACTAATAGGAGCTGGCAGGGTGAAAAACGACCTAAAATAAGGCCTGTTTTTTCTCGATTACTTCAAATCGACGACAAGCAGCTTGGAAAAATGGTCACATTATGAAACTGGGCTCCACGGCGGATGCGATGAACTAGCTTTTATCGGAAAAAAAGCTTTGTTAAAAATGTAATCTGTCCAGCCTACTAGAGAAGCTAGCTAAGTTAGCCAGCTATAGCTAGCTAGGATAATTGAGGCACCCCCCCAACCCCATTCAGATAAAACAACAATCCACCTTTTGGTTGCTCGTTGTGGCCTACTTCTCAATTCGGTAACATTTTAATTCTGTAACTTTATTCCATCTTGCTTTGTTAGTGAACTCTCACTCTACTTGCTAAACATTGAGCCTCTTTGCCACTTTGATTGGCCAACAAAAACAACAAGCTACACGTATTAAAATAGGCGTTTTTTCTCACAAAAATGTATACTCGCAAGTATTCCAATACTAATGTTCATTTGGATATTAGAATAAACGCCACACTTGTTTTTCTATCCTCGTGTGGACCTAAATTTGATTTCCACTCAAAATCCTATTTCCCCTGACTAAAACCCAACCCTAATTGTAACCCTAAATCTAACCCCTAAGCTTAAAATAGCTTTTGTCCTCGCGGGATTTGGGGAATGTCCCCATGAGGGAGATTTTTCCTTGTTTTACTATCCTTGTGGTGACTTTTGGGGATTTCAGGTCCCCACGAGGACAGAAGAACAAGACACACACACATTTTCTCTCTCTGAGATAACAGTCCTATAGTTTCTCTATCTTGAAAAGGAGATTCCACTGACACTTAGTTTTATCTCCTCGCCTGGCACAATCTTCTCCTTGTAATATAGAGCTCAGTTCTTATGTCACGAGTGGAGACGAGGCCGACAACATTTTGAGGAGTCCGTCTTTTTTCCTCTGCAATATTTTTGCCAGATTGGATCGATATGGATGTTCTTTATGCAGACCATCAAAAACTCTCAATGGCACTTCAATGAAACAAGGGGAGAATAGAACAGAGTCACTGCATGTGGGTTGAATGTCTTCTAAAAAACAATTCAGCACTTAGCTTAGACATTGGAATACGTTTATAATATGTAGAAACCAAGGACACGTCGCAATAGATTGTCAAATCATTAGCTGAACCCTATTTGCAGGGCCTTTACGATGCTTTTCCCATTCATAGCAGGGTAATGTTGTGATTTCTCAGTTGTCCTACCTAAACGGAGTGGACGTTGTACTGTGCTGACTGTTACATAAACAATCCCCCTCAAGGTTAGTCTTGAACAGAGGACCAAGCAGAGGCTCAATGATCATGGTGTTGCTCTGGCTGTGTTATACATCCTCTGGGTGTTTGCTTATACAGTAGTAACAGGACTGATGTCTCGAGGAAAAAGCCCAAGCCTTTGGCTGTGAAAAGGCACAAAGCGACAAACCATAACCATCTCACCGTGAGATCAGTGTTAGAGGCCATGGGCTAGGTTTTTGTTCCAAACTACCCCATGGACAAGAACACAGTGTAATCATAAAGGTATCTGGTATGTTCTACCAGTTATCTATGTATGTGATGTAAGGTAAGTTACATGCAATCTATATAGATCTGTCATATGAAATAAGCTAGATGTACTGTGTATACACAGCAATAACAGCCAATATAATTATTTACTCAATCATATTTACTTATGATTGACTATTGCGGTCTAGGAACCGTCCAAGACGGACATTCCTGGTCTAACTTGTTTTACATTGACATGTTGTTTTCTAGAGGGCACCAGATGAGAAAGGATATCTTCTTTTAAAGATGCCACACCTGGGAGTTCACACCGTACTTCAAAACACTGTGGCACCGTGTGTTACTGTTAGCCCCTGTCTGTAGTGTACTCCTAGTTGCAGGCTGCATTTTGGATGGATTTAGAGCTGTTATTCAGTTCTTCTACCCCAGAGCGAACAGCGAGTACACTGTTTGATTAAAGATTATATTGACCTATAAACTACCCGGGTGACGGGGAACAAATATCCTGTAGCGATGACAAATTTAGATCTACGCCGTTCCAGCAAATCTTGAAGTGTTGCCACGGTTCCTGAGCGGAGAATATATCCCTACATGTAATCCGTAACTAACTGCCACGAAAATGCATTTTCAAATCCCGGCTAGAAGTAATTTAGTGTTACGGACGACACCCGGGGTTAGTCTTTTGTTGGATCCTCAAAGCTTGCATTAAAGAAATCGCCTTATAACACCGCTTGATGCATGCTGCTCCACGTCATCCTCCACACACAGATGAATCGCTTTTGAATTATTGACTTTTTCCAGACGTCTTGAAATTAAATTTGCTGTACTCTGGGTATGAAAAGGATTGTGTAATTTTGTTTCACACATCTCATCTTGTGATGGAAAAATGCAAGGCATGTTGAGAGGCCCCAGTATGATGTGTAGGATGTTCTTTCGGCCCCGGGGAGGGGGGAAGATGGTCCCCAATATGATGGGAGACCTCTCCAACAGAACACAATGACATGCAGATAAGAAGATGGAGGAACATTTATGCGGATTGTACATGCTGAAGCAAGTCGACATTGCACCCATTTAGTATCGGGTGCCTATTTGGATGTCATTTTGTCTGTGTTGACTTTGCAACTCTGCAAATGAAAGACACGGATTGAGTGGTCTGTGCGTGATTTAATTCTGAAGTTTATCCCCAGTAGCACCTGTAGCTCTACCCCCTATGCAAGGTAGATTTAGATAGGAGTGCCAGAATCTGAGCAAGATGAGTAAGATGCTGTGTGGGCGCTCCCTTTCTCTTCTTCCTCTACTGCAGCCAGGACCTCTACCTGCTACTGATGAAGTGTCTGCCCCAGTGCCCCCAGCTCTCAGCCGCCCTGGCCCCACTCCACCACACCCCACCGCCATGCTTAGAATCACAGGGAGTGAGAAGGGCACTGAGAGCAGTGGAGAGAGAGGCTGGCTAAAAGGGACAGTGATAGAGTGAGGGTGCGTAGAGACCAGCTGCTCTTGAGGCTACACAGAGACAATAGGTTCACGGAGTGTTAAAGGTCCATTGAAGCAGTTATTATCTCCATTTTAAATGATTTCTGGATAACAATTAAGTATCTGATTATTTTTGGCCATTTTAATAGAAAACAAATGACTTTTTAGCAATTTCTCAAGCAAGAATTTTGCTATGACTGAGAGTGGGAGGGGAAAACTGAAAATTAGATGTTATTGGCAGGGAGTTTTGGAACTCTTTCTTATTGGTCTATTAACTAATATACCACATGGTGATGTCACCATGGAAGGCCAAAACAGCATCCCAACAAAACAGGCGGAAATTTAGGCGGTCTTTTAAAAAAAACGCTGACATTATCATTTTCACCATTTTACAGTATTATTCCAACCTCATAGTGTGGAAATACGTTTGTATATGTACAGTGCATTAGGAAAGTATTCACACTTCCCTTTTTTTGTAGCCGTGTTCTAAAATGGATACAATTAAACATGTTCCTCATCAATCTAAACACAATAACCCATAATGACAAAGCGAGATGGTTTTTTAGAAAAATGTTTGCAAATGTATATAAAAAAACATGAAATACCTTATTTACATACATATTTAGACCCTTTGCTATGAGACTCAAAATTGACTCCAGGTGCATCCTGTTTCCATTGATCGTCCTTGATCAGTGGTGGAAAAAGTACCCAATTGTCATACTTGAGTAAATGTATAGATACCTTTTTATTAGAAAATGACTCAAGTAAAAGTGAGTCACCCAGTAAAATACTACTTGAGTAAAATTCTAAAAGTATTTGATTTTAAATATACTTAAGTATCAAAAGTAAATGTAATTGCTCAAATCTACTTAAGAATTGAAAGTAGAAGTATACATTTCAAATTCCCTATATTAAACAAACCAGATGCAACCTTTTTTATTTTTTTATTTGCGGATAGCCAGGGGCACACTCCAACACTCAGACATAATTTACAAGCATGTGTGTTTTGTCAGTCCACCAGATCAGAGGCAGTAGGGATGACCAGGATGTTCTCTTAAGTTTGAATTGGATAATTTTCCTGTCCTACTAAGCATTCAAAATGTAACGAGTACTTTTGTGTGTCAGGGGAAATTAAAAAGTACATTATTTTCTTTAGGAATGTAGTGAAGTAAAAGTTGTAATTTAAAAAAAGTTAAGTACAGATACCCCAAAAACGACTTAACCTCTCTAGGGTACGTGAGACGGTAGCGTCCCACCTCTTCAACAGCCAGTGAAACTGCATGGCGCCAAATTCAAAACAACAGAAATCCTATAATTAAAATTCCTCAAACATACATGTATTTTACACCATTTTAAAGATACACTTGTTGTAAATCCAGGCACAGTGTCCGATTTCAAAAAGGCTTTATGACGAAAGCAAATCAAACGATTGTTAGGTGAGTGTCTATTCACAGAATAACACAGCCATTTTTCCAGCCAAAGAGAGGATTCACAATAAGCAGAAATATAGATTAAATTAATCACTAACCTTTGATCTTCATCAGATGACACTCATAGGACTTCATGTTACACAATACATGTATGTTTTGTTCGGTAAAGTTCATATTTATATCCAAAAATCTGAGTTTACATTGGCGCCTTACGTTCAGAAGTTCCAAAACATCCTTTGATTTTGCGGAGAGCCACATCAATTTACGACCGGGAGTTCCGTGGGGCGACGCACAATAGGCCTAGCGTCGTCCGGGTTAGGGAGGGTTTGGCCGGCAGGGATATCCTTGTCTCATCGCGCATCAGCGACTCCTGTGGCGGGCCAGGCGCAGTGCGCGCTAACCTCCTGTGGCTTTCGACCTTCATCTCGCCCGAGGCCGTACGGGAGTTGTAGTGATGAGACAAGATAGTAACTGCTAACAATTGGATACCATGAAATTGGGGAGAAATGGGGGTTACATAAAAAAAGAAAAAAAAGATAGAACTGTTATGCATGGAATTTTAGATGCACTTCTCCTTAATGCAAACGCTGTGTCAGATTTCAAAAAAGCTTTACGGAAAAAGCAAACCATGCAATCTGAGTCGGCGCTCAGAGCCCAATCAAGACACAAATATATCCGCCATATTATGCAGTCAACAAAAGTCATAAATAGCATTATAAATCTTCGCTTTGCTGATCTTCGTCGGAATGCACTCCCAGGACTCCCACTTCCACAAGAAATGTTTGTTTGTTCGGTAATGTACATAATTTATGTCCAAATAGTTACTTTTGTTAGATCCAAAGTCACCAAGCGCGTTCACTAAAAGCAGACGAAATGTCAAAAAGTTCCGTAACAGTCAGTAGAAACATGTCAAACGATGTATTGAATCAATCTTTAGGATGTTTTTAACATAAATCTTCAATAACGTTCCAACCGGAGAATTCCATTCCAGAATTCCAGTCTTCAGAAGTGCGATGGAACAGAGCTCCCTCTCATTTGAACGAGCACGGTCAGTTCATGGCAGACCTTACTCATTCCCTTCTCCTTCGGCCCCACTTCACAGTAGAAGCATCAGACAAGGTTCTAAAGACTGTTGACATCTAGTGGAAGCCTTAGAAATGCAACATTACCAATATCCCACTATCTTCAATAGGAGCTGAGTTGAAAATCGACCAACCTCAGATTTCCCACTTCCTGGTCGGATTTTTTCTCAGGTTTTTGCCTGCCATATGAATTATGTTATACTCGGACATCATTTAAACAGTTTTAGAAACTTTTATGGCTTTATAGCAGTCCGTTTACTCTGGGCATGCTTTTCATCCGGATGTGAAAATACTGCCCCCTACCCCAAAAGTTAAGTATTTTTACTTAAGTACTTTACACCACTGCTTGAGATGATTTGACAACTTGATTGGAGTCTACCTGTGGTAAATTCAATTGTTGGACATTATTTGGAAAGGGACATACCTGTCTATATAAGGTCCCACAGTTGATGGCAGAGCATGGCAGAGCAAAAACCAAGCCATGAGGTCGAAGGAATTATTCGTAGAGCTCCGACACAGGATTGTTGAGGCACGGATCTGGGGAAGGGTACCAAAAAATGTCTGCAGCATTGAAGGTCCCCAAGAACACAGTGGCCTCCATAATTCTTAAATGGAAGAAGTTTGGAACCACCAAGACGCTTCCTAGAGCTGGCCACCCGGCCAAACTGAGCAATCGGGGGAGAAGGGCCTTGGTCAGGGAGGTGACCAAGAACCCAGTGGCCTCTCTGACAGAGCTCCAGAGTTCCTCTGTGGAGATGGGAGAACCTTCCAGAAGGACAACCATCTCTGCAGCACTCCACCAATCGTAGCGTGGCCAGACTGAAGCCACTCCTCAGTAAGTGGCACAACCCGCTTGGAGTTTGCCAAAAAGCACCTAAAGGACTCTGACCATGAGAAACAAGATTCTCTGGTCTGATGAAAGCAAGATTGAACTCTGGCCTGAATGCCAAGCTTCATGTCTGGAGGAAAACTGGCACCATCCCTACGGTGAAGCATGGTGGTGGCTGCATCATGCTGTGGGCATGTTTTTCAGCAGCAGGGACTGGGAGACGAGTCAGGAGCGAACAAATATGAACGGCGCAAAGTACAGGGAGACCCTTGATGAAAACCTGCTCCAGAGCTCTCAGGACCTCAGACTGGGGTGTAGGTTCACCTCCACACAGGACAACTAAGCACATAGCCAAGATAACGCAGGAGTGGCTTCGTGACAAGTCTCTGTCTTTGAGTGGTTCAGCCAGAGCCCGGACTTGAACCCGATCTGACATCTCTGGAGATACCTGAAAATAGTTGTGCAGCAACGCTCCCCTTCCAGCCTGACAGAGCTTGAGAGGATCTGCATAGAAGAATGGGAGAAACTCCCCAAATACAGGTGTGGCAAGCTTGTAGCGTCAAACCCAAGAAGACTTGATGCTGTAATCGCTGCCAAAGGTGCTTCAACAAAGTACTGAGTAAAGGGTCTGAGTACTTATGTAAATCTGATACTTCAGTTTTTTATTTTTGTTATTTTTTATATTTGCAAACATTTCTAATAACCTCTTTTTGCTTTGTCATTATGGGGTATTGTGTGTAGATTGATGGGGGGGAATTAATTTAATAGATTTTAGAATAAGGCTGTAATGTAACAAAATTTGGAAAAGTCAAGGGGTCTGAATACTTTCCGAAGGCACTGTATATACTCTGTACTCCTCTGTAAACTGTCCATCTCTGTGTACCCGACGCAAGACCCATTCTTATTTATAAAACCCTCTTAGGCCTCACCTCCTCATCCTCCACATACACCCGTTCTGCCAGTCACATTCTGTTAAAAGTCCCCAAAGCGCACACATCCCTGTGTTGCTCCTCTTTTCAGTTCGCTGCAGCTAGTGGACTGGAACGAGCCACAAAAACACTGAAACAGGACCGTTTTATCTCCATCTCTTCATTCAAAGACTCAATCATGGACACTCTTACTGACAGTTGTGGCTGCTTCGTGTGATGTATTGTTGTCTCTCCCTCTTGCCTTTGCTGTTTTCTGTGCCCAATGATGTTTCTACCTTGTTGTGCTGCTGCCATGTTGTTGTGTTGCTGCCATGCTGTGTTGTCTTAAGTCTCTCTTTATGTAGTGTTGTGTTGTCTATCTTGTCGTGATGTGTGCTTTGTCCAGCATTTTTATTTTTGTATTTTCCCCGCCTCCATCCCCGCAGGAGGCCTTTTGCCTTTTGGTCATTGTAAATAAGAATGTGTTCTTAACAGACTTGCCTAGTTAAATAAAGGGTAAATAATAAATATATACAAATAATATATATATATATATTCAGTGCTGTGAAAAAGTATTTGCCCCCTTCCTGATTTCTTATTTTTTTGCACATTTGTCACACTTAAATGTTTCAGATCATCAAACAAATGTTAATATTACACAAAGATAACCCAAGTAAATACACAATGCACCTTAATTGATAATTTTATTTCTTAAAGGAAAAAAGCTATCCGAACCTCCATTGGCCCTATGTGACAAAGTAATTGGACCCCCCTTGTTAAATCATGAATTTACTGTGGTTAATCACATTTTTTGGAAAGCTGAGTTCAATTTCACTAGCTACACCCAGGCCTGATTACGCCAGACCTGTTGAATCAAGAAATCACTCAAAAAGCAAGACGACATGCTGCGATCTAAAGAAATTCAGGAACAGATGAGAAACAAAGTAATTTACATCTATCAGTCTGGAAAGGGTTACAAAGCCATTTCTAAAGCTTTTGGGACTCCAGCGAACCAAGGTGAGACATTTTCCACAAATGGAGAAAATTTGGAGCAGTGGTGAACCTTCCCAGGAGTGGCCGGCCTACCAAAATTACCCCAAGAGCACAGCGACGACTCATCCAAGAGGTCACAAAAGAACCCACAACAACATCTAAAGAACTGCAGGCCTCACTTGCCTCAGTTAACCTCTCTGGGATATTCGGGACGGTAGCGTCCTGCCCAACAGCCAGTGAAGTGCAGGGCGCCAAATTCGAAACAAATAAAATCTCATAATTAAAATTCCTCAAGCATACAAGTATTTTACACCATTTTAAAGATTAAAATTTTCAATCCAACCACAGTGTCTGATTTCGAAAAGGCTTTACAGCAAAAGCACCACAAACGATTGTTAGGTCACCACCAAGTCACAGAAAAACACAGCCATTTTTCCAGCCAAAGAGAGGAGTCACAAAAAGCAGAAATATAGATAAAATGAATCACTAACCTTTGATGATCTTCATCAGATGACACTCATAGGACATCATGTTACACGATACATGTATGTTTTGTTCGATAAAGTGCATATTTATATCCAAAAATCTAATTTTACATTGGCGTGTTATATTCAGTAGTTCCAAGACATGCAGTGATTTTGCAGAGAGCCACATCAATTTACAGAAATACTCATAAACATTGCTAAAAGATACAACTATTATACATGGAACTTTAGATAAACTTCTCCTTAATCTCACCGCTGTGTCAGATTTAAACTTTACGGAAAAAGCATACCATGGCGTAATCTGAGTACGGCGCTTAGATCATAACAGCTAAAGAGATATCCGCCATGTTGTGGAGTCAGAAGTAGCATTATAAATATTCACTTACCTTTGATGATCTTCATCAGAATGCACTCCCATGAATCTCAGTTCCACAATAAATGTTTGATTTGTTTGATAAAGTCCATTTATGTCCAAATAGCTCCCTTTGTTAGGGCGTTTGGTAAACAAATCCAAATGCGCGTGCAAGTCCAGCCGAAAGGTCGGACAAAAAGTCCAAAAAGCTATATTACAGATCGTAGAAACATGTCAAACGAAGTATAGAATCCATCTTTAGGATGTTTTTATCATAAATCTTCAATAATGTTCCAACCGAGAATTCCTTTGTCTGTAGAAATGCAATGGAACGCAAGCTAACTTTCACATGACTGCGCGTCACGAGCTTGTGGCTCTCTGCCAGATACCTGGCTCAATCCCCTCTCATTTGGCCCCCCTTCACAGTAGAAGCATCATACAAGGTTCTAAAGACTGTTGACATCTAGTGGAAGCCTTAGGAAGTGCAATATGACCAATATCCCACTGTATCTTCGATAGGCTATGAGTTGAAAACCTACAAACCTCAGATTTCCCACTTCCTGGTTGGATTTTTCTCAGGTTTTTGCCTGCCATATGAGTTATGTTATACTCAGACATATACTAATTATATTCATATTCTAGCTTTTATTTGTAGGAGGCAGTTTACTCTGGGCAACTTTTTCATCCAAGCTACTCAATACTGCCCCCCAGTCACCAAGAAGTTAAGGTCAGTGTTCATGACTCAACCATAGTAAAGAGACTGGGCAAAAATGGCATCCATGGCAGAGTTCCTAGGCGAAAACCACTGCTGACCAAAAATAATATAAAGTCTTGTCTCACATTTGGCAAAAAACATATTGATGATCCCCAAGACTTTTGGGAAAATTTTCTGTGGACTGACGAGATGAAAGTTGAACTTTTTGGAAGGGCCGTTACATCTGATGTAAAAGTAACACAGCATTTCAGAAAATGAACATCATACAAACAGTCAAATATGGTCGTGGTAGTGTGATGGTCTGGGGCTGCATTGCTGCTTCAGGACCTGGACGACTTGCTGTGATTGATGGAACCATGAATTCTGCTCTCTACCAAAAAATCCTGAAGGAGAATGTCCTGCCATCAGTACGTGACCTCAAGCTGAAGCACACTTTGGTTCTGCAGCAGGACAATGATCCAAAAAACATCAGCAAGTCCTACTCTGAATGGCTTTAAAAAAGCTAAATGAAGGTTTTGGAGTGGCTTAGTCAAAGTCCGGACTTGAATCCGATTGAGGTGGCGTGACCTTAAAAGGGCGGTTCATGCTCGAAAACCCTCCAATGTGGCTGAATTAAAACAATTCTGCAAGGAAGAGTGGGCCAAAATTCCTCCACAGCGATGTGAAAGACTCATTGCCAGTTATCGCAAACGCTTGATTGCAGTTGTTGCTGCTGAGGGTGGCACAACCAGTTATTAGGTTTAGGGGGCAATTACTTTTTCACATAGGGCAATGAAGGTTCGGATAGCTTTTTCCCCCATAATAAATAAAATCATAACTTAACTGCATTTTGTGTTTACTTGGGTTATCTTTGTGTAATATTTAAATTGGTTTGATCTGAAACATTTGTCACGTGCAAAAAAAAAAAAAATCAGGAAGGGGGCAAATACTTTTTCACATCACTGTGTGTGTGTATGTATGTATGTATATATATATACAGTGCCTTGCGAAAGTATCCGGCCCCCTTGAACTTTGCAACCTTTTGCCACATTTCAGGCTTCAAACATAAAGATATAAAACTGTATTTTTTTGTGAAGAATCAACAACAAGTGGGACACAATCATGAAGTGGAATGACATTTATTGGATATTTCAAACTTTTTTAACAAATCAAAAACTGAAAAATTGGGCGTGCAAAATTATTCAGCCCCCTTAAGTTAATACTTTGTAGCGCCACCTTTTGCTGCGATTACAGCTGTAAGTCGCTTGGGGTATGTCTCTATCAGTTTTGCACATCGAGAGACTGAAATTTTTTCCCATTCCTCCTTGCAAAACAGCTCGAGCTCAGTGAGGTTGGATGGAGAGCATTTGTGAACAGCAGTTTTCAGTTCTTTCCACAGATTCTCGATTGGATTCAGGTCTGGACTTTGACTTGGCCATTCTAACACCTGGATACGTTTATTTTTGAACCATTCCATTGTAGATTTTGCTTTATGTTTTGGATCATTGTCTTGTTGGAAGACAAATCTCCGTCCCAGTCTCAGGTCTTTTGCAGACTCCATCAGGTTTTCTTCCAGAATGGTCCTGTATTTGGCTCCATCCATCTTCCCATCAATTTTAACCATCTTCCCTGTCCCTGCTGAAGAAAAGCAGGCCCAAACCATGATGCTGCCACCACCATGTTTGACAGTGGGGATGGTGTGTTCAGGGTGATGAGCTGTGTTGCTTTTATGCCAAACATAACGTTTTGCATTGTTGCCAAAAAGTTCAATTTTGGTTTCATCTGACCAGAGCACCTTCTTCCACATGTTTGGTGTGTCTCCCAGGTGGCTTGTGGCAAACTTTAAACAACACTTTTTATAGATATCTTTAAGAAATTGCTTTCTTCTTGCCACTCTTCCATAAAGGCCAGATTTGTGCTATATACGACTGATTGTTGTCCTATGGACAGAGTCTCCCACCTCAGCTGTAGATCTCTGCAGTTCATCCAGAGTGATCATGGGCCTCTTGGCTGCATCTCTGATCAGTCTTCTCCTTGTATGAGCTGAAAGTTTAGAGGGACGGCCAGGTCTTGGTAGATTTGCAGTGGTCTGATACTCCTTCCATTTCAATATTATCGCTTGCACAGTGCTCCTTGGGATGTTTTAAAGCTTGGGAAATCTTTTTGTATCCAAATCCGGCTTTAAACTTCTTCACAACAGTATCTCGGACCTGCCTGGTGTGTTCCTTGTTCTTCATGATGCTCTCTGCGCTTTTAACGGACCTCTGAGACTATCACAGTGCAGGTGCATTTATACGGAGACTTGATTACACACAGGTGGATTGTATTTATCATCATTAGTCATTTAGGTCAACTTTGGATCATTCAGAGATCCTCACTGAACTTCTGGAGAGAGTTTGCTGCACTGAAAGTAAATGGGCTGAATAATTTTGCACGCCCAATTTTTCAGTTTTTGATTTGTTAAAAAAGTTTGAAATATCCAATAAATGTCGTTCCACTTCATGATTGTGTCCCACTTGTTGTTGATTCTTCACATAAAAATACAGTTTTATATCTTTGTTTGAAGCCTGAAATGTGGCAAAAGGTCACAAAGTTCAAGGGGGCCGAATACCTTCGCAAGGCACTGTATATATATATATATATATATATATATACATACATACATTATACATACAGTGGCAAGAAAAAAGTATGTGAACCCTTTGGAATTACCTGGATATCTGCATAAATTGGTCATTTTTATATTTTTATTGAATAGATCGTTTAAACATTCACAGTGTAGGAAAAAGTATGTGAACCCCTATGCTAATGACTTCTCCAAAAGATGATTGGAGTCAGGAGTCAACTAACCTGGAGTCCAAGAGATGAGATGAGATGTTGGTTAGAGTTGCCCTGTCATGTACAAAACACTCATAAAATTTGAGTTTGCTATTCACAACAAGCATTGCCTGATGTGAACCATGCCTTGAACAAAAGAGATCTCAGAAGACCTAAGATTAAGAGTTGACTTGCATAAAGCTGAAAAGGGTTACAAAAGTTTCTCTAAAAGCCTTGATGTTCATCAGTCCACGGTAAGACAAATTGTCTGTGAATGGAGAAAGTTCAGCACTGTTGCTACTCTCTCTCTAGGAGTGGCCGTCCTGCAAAGATTAACTGCAAGAACACAGCGCAGAATGCTCAATGAGGTTAAGAAGAATCCTAGAGTGTCATCTAAAGACTTACAGATATCTCTGGAACATGCTAACATCTCTATTGACGAGTCTACGATACGCAAAACACTAAACAAGAATGGTGTTCATCGGAGGACACCACGAAAGAAGTCATTGCTGTTCAAAAAAACATTGTTGCACATCAGAAGTTTGCAAAAGTGCACCTGGATGTTCCAAGATATTCCGTGGACAGATGAAACTACAGTTAAGTTGTTTGGAAGGAACACATAACACTATGTGTGGAGAGAAAAAAGGCACAGCACACCAACATCAAAACCTAATCCCAACTGTAAAGTATGCTGGAGGGAGCATCATGGTTTGGGGCTGCTTTGCTGTCTCGGCCTGGACAACTTGCTATCATCAACGGAAAAATGTATTCCTCAGTTTATCAAGACATCTTGAAGGGGAATGTTAGGCTTTCTGTCCGCCAATTGAAGCTCAACAGAAGTTGGGTTATGCAACAGAACAACGACCCAAAACACAGTAAATCAACAACAGAATGGCTTCAACAGAAGAAAATACGCCTTCTGGAGTGGCCCAGTCAGTCTTGACCTCAACCCGATTGAGATGCAGTGGCATGACCTTGAGCGGTTCACACCAGACTTCACAAGAATATTGCTGTACTGAAACCGTTTTGTGAAGAGGAATGGTCCAAAATTCCTCCTGACCGTTGTGCAGGTCTGATCCGCAACTACAGAAAATGTTTGGTAGAGGTTGCTTCCATAGGAGGGTCAACCAGTTATTAAATCCAAGGGTTCACATACTTTTTCCCAACCTGCACTGGGAATGTTTACACGGTGTGTTCATTAAAGACATGAAAACTTATTGTTTGTGTGTTATTTTAAGCAGACTGTTTCTTTTTGTGACTTAGATGAAGATCAAGTTGTATGCCCAATTTTTAAGCAGAAATCTAGGTAATTCCAAAGGGTTCACATACTTTTTCTTACCTGTCAAGGCATGGAACTTTCAAGTGGACGTTTTCCAAGAGTTTTTATGATGAAGTTATTATGAGTTATTATGATGAATTGCGGTTGCTATGACAGCCTGTGAATGTGACCGTGACAGGGTTTTACGTAGCCAGGGGACGCCATGGACACAAGCCAGACCGGAGCTTGTACCACAAAAATGACTTTGCTGTTTGTGGAAAATGGAATGTCAAGGTCGCTGGGAAATCTCAATGAACACGCACGCAGCGGCGATCCGGAAAGTTTCAACCTTTTCCCAGCCCTTAGAGCATGTCCGTGTGTCTTCTCTCGTGGTGGCAACTGAGGGATTCCTCAATTACAGCCCTCCTAGATAATGAATAGCTAGTTAGCTATCACCCAGATTATCCATGTTGGATATTATTTTAATTAGCTTAGGTCTACTTATTAATGCTCTGGCTTCATGATCAACGTCTCTATACCACAGCAGTCTAATGATGCTTAGGATCTCAGTTGAGAAAAGCTTCCCTCTAAGAAAGCACCACTATTTCTGTCATTGAGTAGAGTAATTGCTAGCCAAAGCTTTAGATTGTTATGATAGCCAGAAAAATGTTATAGCCTTGGGTGTTTTTTGTTCTGAAGGACGGAGGTCCCTGGTCTGACTGAGACTGCAGTACCGTAAGCGGCTAAGTGCAAGGCTCTTCTTCATTTATGAATAATCCTCCTCTCCGTACTCTGAGTGGAAGGAAGACTTTCAGGTAGTTATCCTGTGTCCTTGTGTCCTTGGGATGCCTTGGCTTCTTCTCATCAATTAGACGCCAGTTTAATGATCCTGACTTGAGGCAGTCCTTGGTATTGACAGTGGGGATTTATCTCTCCTTCTCTGTTCCTCTTTTTCTCTGGCCCCTTTCTCACCATCTGACAGCAAGGAGACTTTTATTTCCTCCATGTCATTTTTTGTTGTTGCTAAATGGCCATAGGCCTCATTTAACACTTAATTGCTTAAAAAGTTGTATCTCTGAATGTCCTTATAGAGCCAACTCTAGTCCTATGTGCAGGAAGCTTATGCCCCAGCAGGAAGCTATGCACCAGCCAGAACCTCTCCCGTCTCCAGACTACGTGCTGGGAGCACCAGTGAGGAGGGATTCACAGATGGGCCTAGTATTAGCGTAGAACTCTTTTTTTCCCTTTTTACTTGAGTTCTAGGTCTTGAAGAGTTAACATTGAGAATGCAAATCCCTTTTAAGACTTTTTGCAAATGACTGCTCGCCTGTCATTTTATTCCAGAGCTCCAAGCTCCATTACTATTGAAAGAGGTAGACTCCATTATTACTTCCTCTTTGCTTAGCTTAAATACCAGGATAAGTGAAATGGCTTGCGTGATGTGATTATTCGTTTTTTGTGGGCCCAACTAAGCGGGATGTATTTGATATTGTTAATTTTCCTGCCTTTTATCCCCAAATAAACGTGCAAATGTGGTCATTTCTTCTACGCAATTAAAAGGAAAAACAAGTTAAGAATGATCGATAGTATAATAGCACATAACGATGTAATGGCATCATGTAAGGCAGTTGAATGCAGTGTGTTTAACTCGATCTGGAAAGTGCACTGCAACCATTGCACGACTGACAGTGAGTGTGTGAGGGAAGACAGCTCAATGTGGATGAGGGAGTATGATTTCTTCTATAAGTTAATGTTGAACGACTGGGGCTAGTTTCTACCTCCCATGTGTTGCCCCAGGTAATTATGTAGCCATGTGCACATTTTAGATAGACGTGCATAACTTTACAATAAATTAAAGCTGCAGTATGTAACCTTGGCGCCCCGACCAGATTCACATAGACATGTGAGTTAAACACAGTGTATAAAACATTAGGAACACCTTCCGAATTTTGAATTGCACACCCCTTTTGCCCTCAGAACAGCCTCCATTCCCTGGGGTATGGACTCTACGAGGTGTCATGTGTTCCACAGGGATGTTGGCCAATGTTGACTCCAATGCTTCCCACAAGTTCCTCAAGTTGGAATTTTAGCAACCAGGAAATGGCGGGGGGGTTTTACATATTACACCTTTTTTAATTATTAGAAATGTCTTATTGCGCTTCATCTATTTTAGATTCTCTCAATCTTCATACTCCTGTTCTCTTAGGGTGTCCCTCCATCCCTCTGTCCTCTCTCTCCTCCCCCTCTCCATAGGGAGGAAGTATGGTTCAATATCAGTTCACACACTCTTGGCCAGGGAACACACCTTTTAAGTCTTTGTCTGAGGGGACAGAGGCCACTGTCAGACTATTCTACCTGCTGACAGGAGGCACGGAGAGCTGGAGGATTAATTATGTCAAAGTGTTAGCGCCTGAGTGCTAGCTGTTGGCTGGGCTGGTTGGCACTCTAATCGCGAGGAAATTCCGGTCCACCAGCCGTTGTGTGCCATTGATTAGTTCTCTTACACACTGGTGGTGTCTCCTAGCGGCTCTGTCTTCTCTCTGGGTTTTATTGACTTTAAGGAGTTCATATGAATTATCTTAAATCCATGTAAATTCACAATACAGATGGCTTACGTGTATAATTTATGCTGCTGCTCTTGCTTTTCACAATATGTATGTGAATGGTGTGTGTATGGACGTTTATGTGACTTGGTTTGTATAGCGGTAGTTAAATAGAATGAGCTATGACTAGAATACAGTATGTAAGGTAAAACCATATTAAAGTGACCAGTGTTGAGTGAGTCATACATTATAATAAGTGTGCTATTGGCACAGCGGGCGATTTAATTGTGAAATGACAAATGTACCTCATCAACAATGCCCAGCAGCAGTTTCTAGGCTTGGTGGTGAATGTAAAATGTATCTTATCCATAGTGAGAAACCAAGCTTTGCATCTGTGGTAGGATCAGATCACAACATGCAGAGCAGCACATCAGACCAGACAGGTCCGGCTGCTCATTAACAATCAGGGAGACATGCTGCCAAAGTTGGGAGGTATTATGCAACCCAGATGTAGAGAGATGGCAGGCAGGCCTGTCTGATGGTGAGTTAAACAGATGTGGGGCTGTTTAGTCAGTGGTGAACCGTGACTATAGGACCACTATAGGACCTAGGCCCTCAGAGGATCCAAAAATCTTCCAATACGTTGTATCAAACTCAAGAAAATAACAAAAAACATAGCATCACTTAAAGCGCCCGACATGATGTCTTCTGTAGTCCGACAATTCTAGTTGTAGTGAAGGAGGAGCAATACTTTTTGATGACGACATGAATGAATCAAACAGGCCTGGCCGCGTTTCCGGCTGCGTACAAATGGACACAACACGTGACACACATCATAAAATAATGCGACCAGCAAGACAAAAAAACACTGTTTACAACACCTATGCTAGCCTAAGGCCACTATCACACAGTCACCAATAGTGACAACAACAGTGGCACATCAAAGGTGACAGGCTCGTTGTGCTGAAAGGACAGCGACCATAATACCTGTGCACTCAACTGGCCTGAAGGAGAGACCGTTTTGGTCGAACACATAGACACGGCTGATAGACAGACGACAGCAGTCACGCATCAATTAATGTTAAATAATAAGCAGTCCATTCACTCCAGTAAGCCCCATGAAATCATAATGATACAAAAGCATTTTCAAAAATGAAATTAACAAACCAGCTATTACTTCCGATTGCAAATTCAATTTCATCAGCTTAATCGCACTAACCGGTGATCTAAAGTTTATATCTGGCCACTACGTTTCAGTCGTTTTCAAAGCGATAACTAACAGCAAGCGAGCTGCAACAAAAAACAGTGCCACTCACCAGATGATAATTTGTAAATAAAGTTTGAAAGAATATGAAAAGTTCATCTTGAAAAAGGTGATTTTTAACAAATTAGCGAGGGTATCCACCGTGACATTGATAACAGCTGCTGCAGCCACTGTCGTTATTGTCAAAATACTACAACACAAGCCAGCTAACTTTACTTGCTTTAGCGGGGGAAACTACTGCTTGCACCACTGATTTCCTCTTGCGCTCTCAGTAGACCTCTGAGAAAGCCTAGACACGTCACCTTTTTGTTTTTACGATCCCGCCCTTTACAAGTCAAAATGTGATTGGTTCATTCCACTGTCACTCGAAAATTCTGCTCTAATACAGTTGAATGTTAGAGGCCTTCTGTCCAGCTTCTGAAGGCTGAGCCTATGGCTGGCTGACCAAGCTTGATTTTTCTACCCGGGGACCACCAAAGAAAATCCTGATTGGATATTTTTTTATATTCCAATTGTAAAGATGAAATATAAATTGAACTACATTTTCATAAATCGTTAGGCCTTCTCCGAAGGTCTAGATGGCCCTCAAGGGTCCCCACTGTGTTTAGTTGTGTGTCCTCTGGGGGATAGATCTCTCTGATGGCGTAGTGAGTGCTTAGGTATCTCAGCTGCCGCTCTCTACATTGGCATTTTCATTATACCTGGATTGAAGATGCTTATAGCCAACTGTGCTTTCCCAATACTGTTGCGATGCCATGACAAAATCCATCTGAAATCCACTGGATACACCTAAGCTATTTGACATATTGGTGTCGATGTGCTGTCTTTGAATGAGAGTGGCAGCGAGCTGTACAGTTGGATAGGGCTGCGATGGTAATTGAATAACCGTGTAACTGCCGTTTATGGATCAAGACCCTCATGAATTGTTTTTATTTTCATGTAGGTCAACATCACCTAATAGCAGGAGTGTTCACTATAAGCATTATAAGATTATAAGCAATTGTTTTGCTAACTTGAACTTTCTACATCTAGTCCTCTTTCCAACTGTCCTTTGATGCTTGAGCAGCTAATATGCTAATGTTTTTTAATTTAACCTTTATGTCACTAGGCAAGTCAGTTAAGAACAAATTCTTCTTTCGGTTACTGGCCCGATGCTCTAACCACTAGGCTACCTGCCGCCCCTGTGTATGTGCGTGGAGTGTTATGGCACTTCATTAAAACAATTGTTTGTGTGGACATTCTTTTACACAATGTTTGTTTTTGTTGCTTGCTAGTAAATAAATAAATTGGTCTTTTAAAAAAGGTTGATGTGTCTGACTTCATGAATTATTCAACAGCAGTCGACAAGGTTGTTCCTGCTATGAGCTAATGTTGTGTCAAATGGACAATGCGCCAATCCTCTCCAATTTGGCATGTTATAATATGATACATAATCTTTACTCAATTTATACACTAATCAATGCTGATCCGGTCCAAACCAGTATTTTGCCCTAGACGAGACCAAAAATACTGACGTCTCACAGTATTTGAAGACTCTTTCCAACACTCTCCCCTCAATAATCCGTGTCGCTGATAACTAGGTTATGGACATGATGCGTGTATTGTTTTCTATTTTAATGATTGTACATTTCATCTTCATACTATAACATAGGTGTCCTTGTCATACTTTCCTTGTCAATTCATTATCTTATAGCCTACTTTCAGTAATGCCTAAAGTAGGCCTAGTTTTTAAAAAAATTAAAAAACATTTTAAGTGAAGGAGAAATATTTGCTATTTTGGCTGGTTGAGAGAAATCAAGTGTGCAAAGCTGTCATGAAGGCAAAGGGTGACGTTTTGAAGAATCTAAAATATATTTTGACTTGTTTAGCACTTTTTTGGTTACTCCATGATTCCATATGTGTCATTTAATAGTTTTGATGTCTTCACTATTATTCTACAATCTAGAACATAGTAAAAATGAAGAAAAACCCTTGAATGAGTAGGTGTTCTATAATTTTTGACCGGTAGTGTACGCTGGTTGCTTTGATTGACAGGTGCTTTTACAGGGGGTGTGAGAGTTCACTGATTCTCTCTCTATAGGCCTATATGTCCAAGTTTTCCGAAATTAGCTTGTCTGGACTCCATCTCTTTAATAAGAATCAAATGCTCCTGTCAAGATTTAATCTGGTAAAAAGCCTGTTTTCAGTAGGCTACATTATTTTTCTCATTACAGCGACCTCTCTTTGAAGAACATATGCCAATGCTGTTGAATGACCGCAGCAGCAGGGTTAGTGACGTTATGCAAATATTTCGGGAAAAGTGTGACAAAACCCATAGGACTGGTTTTGTGCGTCAAAATACGATTTGTATTACATGTTTTTATATGCAGAAAAGCCAACAGACAAGGAAAAGGTCGGCATATTTCTTTATTTTGACTCTGTTAAAGTGGTCAGTAGGAAAATGGGACAGATCCTCTTCAACCTGGCATTTGTTAATGTATTGATTCATATTTACCATAACATCAACTTCCAAGACCTTCACAGCCCTACTGTTGGTTTCTTGTCAGTCTTCTCTCTGGTCATGTTAGCTTTGTCAGAAAGCCAGCTCTGATCTGTGAGAGCAAACACACCATGTCATCGAATTGCTCTCTCCACCAACCTCTCCTCTCCATCCTATCCCACAGGTAGAGGTCTCTCTGTCTCTCTCTCTCTGCAAAAAATAAAAGCACAAAGGCAGATAAAACTGCAACAACAATATTGAAATCTCCAGTTGGCTATCCAAACCTTAGGTATACTTCTGATTTGCACAGTGCTCCTACTTTGTTAAGCCTCTATCTCAAACATTGTTCTCTGAGTCCTAAATCCCGAGATTCAGTGTCATTCTGATGTGTTGATCCTCAGTAAGGCCGAGCCTTCAGGACTCAGCAGAGGAGAGGCTGCAGAGAGGCTCCTTATCTTTGTAGCCATGATAATGTTAAAGTTCTTTAACCACACAGATGCCCAATGCATTACTGCAAATAATATTGCCACGCTGTTCAATCACCTGCCCATTGATTGCGATGCAGGCCACGTCCTCTTCTCCCTGCCCGGTCCACAACAGGAGCCAGCCGCAATGGGGTGGGGACGGAGTTGTGTTCAGGCTGACTATATGGTTTCCACTGGCTCTCCAGAAATAGCTACCCAGGCCAGCAGTGACCCTGCTATGGAGACTGCTCTCATTGATCTGGAGCAGGAGAGGCTTGGTGCTTTTGGTCCATTCCAGTCCCCTCAGTGTGGAAGGCTGTTTCTGGGCTTTTTTGTCTATGACTGAATCACTAATACTGCAGAGGAGGTTTATAGTCTGGCTTTTGTCTCTCTGACTGATTGAGGCACTGTCCTCTCAAACCGACTCTGAGTGGGAGGGTTAGGTGCATTTCTGCGCCACACAGTTTGTATTAGGGCTGGGACTATACCATTATCGCGATTTTAGTTCTGTCGTGGCAAGGGAACAAAACAGGAAGTGGATTTAACTTCTTTAGGAAAACAGCCCTAATGTTGGAAACAAATGTTGTCATCCAGAGTCACACATATACATTTGCCAAACTATAGCACACAATATTCTACATACAGTGGATTTTTAAAGGAACAAAGAGTTTGGTCTGCTTCGTGTTCATTTTTGCCATGGGACAAAAAACATGGCTATACTAGTATTGTCACAGCCCTAGTTTGTATGTGATGTGTGGTCTTGTGGTTAGGGAGTAATGTGAAGGAACCAGATCACCCGCATGTAACAAATCCAGTTAATTCCTGGCTTTGAATAAAGCCTGTTCATCCGTCATTTGTTTGTCGCTCTGTCATGGTTGGCTCTGGACTTTATATGCAGTGGGCTCATCATCAGGCTCCTATAATCTTATTGGTTTGTATTTGTGTTAGCGTTCCACCTAATGCAGCATCTATCTAGGCTTATCTCTCGGAGTCCCGTTTTAATGAGGCAACTTGCTAATTAAGTGGAAGAATTACTCACTGAGACTGTTTTTCCTGCTTTGGGAGAGCATGAGGAGGTCATATCACACAGCTCTTCACCTATTAACCACCAGCCTGTTAGTTGGCACACACAAGTGAAAATTAAAAACTACCCTTAAATCATTTTCAAATCAAATTTTCTCTGTTGGGATTTTCCAGGGGTGATAAGATCCCATTCTTTTTTCATGCCTCTTCTTTCCTCCAAAAAGCTAATTTATTTCTGCTGATGAGACAATGTTCGGGGGGGGCAACAGTAATGGGAGTTCACAGAGACATTTCAGAGAAACTGCCATCTTAGGCAACATTAACTCCTCCTATTAATTACCTCTGTGATTGGTATTCAGAGGCTGGTTGCCTGTAGGGGGGAGGGGAGGATCAATTCTCTTAACCGGACGGTGCACTGGAAGAGAGGACCTTGATCATCTCCCTACTCCTTCTTTTTTTCTCCTGTGTAATAACTAACATAATGTGACATGTAGCTTTCCATTCACTGGCCACTTCATCACTGTTTGACCAGGCCCAGTGGGGTTGTCACTCTCACTAACCTTGGCTCGGGAGGAATGCCAGTCTAAACTGAAGCATGGGGCATCTCTAGGCTATTTTTAGACTCTTTAGAAGAGTGATTCCAGTGATTGTGTTGTCAATTGATAGGCTTTATCGTCAGACGCTTGTGTTTTGAAACACT
This sequence comes from Oncorhynchus tshawytscha, assembly GCF_018296145.1. Taxonomy (NCBI): domain Eukaryota; kingdom Metazoa; phylum Chordata; class Actinopteri; order Salmoniformes; family Salmonidae; genus Oncorhynchus; species Oncorhynchus tshawytscha. Next base: position 10,102,772 of record NC_056448.1, read on the forward strand.
GTTTCTGAAGAGTAGCCAAGCTCTCTTGGTTTCCCAAGGGCCGACGCTGTAGGGAGGGTTTGCATGAATGGCGCTGCAGATGGAGTATTGATTTTGAAGCTGGCTGTATACTTTTTTATTAAACACTCCTTCCAGCTGCTAATTGTTTGCCCCAGACACAAGAATTGCAATCCCACAGCTACAGTAGTAGCTAGCGTTATTGTTCAGTGAATTCACCTTGGACCGTAATGGATCTTCCAGAGTTATTTGTATCTGTAGCACCCTTTTGCGTTGACTGTTGTTTTTTTCCATTCTGCTGCGCTGAGGTAAATATCTACTCTATCTTACCAGCGTCATAAAGCACAACATCTTAAATCATGGCCCCACGAGGCATGAGGCTCTCCCTCTACCACAAACAGCCACTTCTCCTTGGCGAGGGATAATGTCAAGTAGCACACCCGGGTAATTGCAAATGGGAAAGAGGAATTAGGGGTTTCAGTGTGTTTTAAGGTTGAAGGGTCTCTTGTCAAGATAAACAATCACTGACGCGTGTGTGTAGCCTAGCTTATATTTATTTCTACGTCTATGAAAGGGTGTGTGTGCGTGCTGTGTATTGAGTCTCAGGAGTCAGAGTGCTCCCCTATGGGAGTGATCTCAGCAGCCTTCAACCCAGCCTGGCCATCAGTTAGGCAGCAGCAGCACGGTGACTCAGGTAATAATATAGCTCTGACCAGCACACCACAGGGAACTGAGAAAGGACAGAAGGAAAAGCACTCTGAATAGGTTTTGGTTATGAAACCAATCGACACGTGTCACTACAGCTATTTTTATTTTATACCATCCATCTCTCAGACTACCGTTGTTGTTTTTTTCCCAGGAATCAATTATAGAAGCAGACAATGAGCTGGAGCATTGAAATGTGTTCTACAATGGAGTCTTACTTCTTGGTGTTACACACTTTAACAGCCCCATTCAGGTAGTCTTTCAGTCAGGACCTTGTTCTGTCGCCTTGAGCCACTAAGACTCTTTCTGGAGCTCTTTCTGTTGTGAATGTGTAGAGGATAAACCTCTTACTGGGCTGGAACCGAAGCCTTTCAGGGTGCCAGGCCAACCCACAGCAGAAGAGGTTTAAGCCCAGGACAGAGGATGAGGAGAGGATGGAGGACAAAGAGGGACACAGAGAGGGAGCCAGACGGGTAGGACTCTCTGAAGGCCGCCCTATAGATTTAGCTGCATCTCCCCTATAACTATTCCCCAGGCTGTTGCTGTAAGTGAGAATGTATTCTCGGTCAACTCACCTGGTAAAATAAGGGGTGAATAAATATGAAAGATGGAGAAATCCTCTCCGTTTGGACTTTAACCTTCCCTAGAGAGAAACTCTTTGACTTGATGTTTTCTCTCTCTTTCAGTTTCTCTTTCAGTTTATCTCTGTTTATCTTTCTCCCTCTTTTGCTCTCTCTCTTTCTCTCTGAGCTTGTGATAGGGAGACTGTGCGTGAGAGGGAGAGACAATGCATACCAAAGTGCAAGTGTCTTTGTGCTTAAGAAACCTTCTCCTTATCAGTGACAGGCTCATTGATTACTGTCGCGACTGCCTTTCGATTGGTCCCCTGTGATGAATGGGCCCGGGCCTAAGATATCCAGCGAGCACTCATCATTCTTCTTCTGGCAGAGCACAATATCTCTGTTTTCTGTTGCCATGAGAAAATGCAGAATCTTCCCGGAAACATTCCTTCCTTGTCCCCTTATGTCCTCCACTCATAACATTTGGGCCAGATGACAGGCTGAACGGATATGAAGCCGTCCTCCGGGACACACAGGCGCACATGCACACTACGCAGGCACAGGCTCACACATGAGCAAACAGATGAGCGCACGCGCACTCAACCTCCCTAGTCCCCACAAGCGGGTCGGGCAGTGAGGCTGCTGGTTTTCCACTTTGTGATGGCACAGGGAGTGATTCATCTTCCAGGCTGTTGGCCTTGGTGGCCGTTATCATCCAGCTGTAATTGCCTAGTTTTTCACATGGCTGCTCCACTTGGCTCTGCTGTGTGTGCCCGTCTGAGAGAGGATGGGACAGTAGGAGAAATTACCATATTTACTCCACTGCTAATGTTTCTGTGCCCGTCTCTCTGCTCCACAATGCTGTTATGGATGTAGCTAGCCTATTATCAGAGTTAAACCCAGAGGCCCAACATCGTGATACTTCCGGGAACGCTTCACGAAGCAGACTTGACAGACCAGACGGGTTTGGGAAGTCAACGGGAGAAGTGAAAAATTCTTCCTTTTTAGTTGTTCATTTTCTCAATCTAAAGACACAACGTAGATTCGAGCCAATGTCTGATGTAGCTGAATGTGTTATTACTCCATCCTCAGGAATGTGACCAACTGACACGTTTTCATTTTCGCCAAAAATAAGTACATATCGAACGAGTGCCTTTTGATTTGACGGCCTGCACGGTCATGCCCGATGACGTGTTTCTGTGCATGAGCTCAGCTAGCCAACGTCGCCACGACATCGTCTTCAAGCATGACGGGGGATTTCTATTGGAGAAGCAGTTTCTAGTGTACTGTCTGTCTGTTATCGTACTTTTTGAACCATTTTATGCTGTGGTGATCAGCTTATCACATCTAGAATTCTAGATATTTCATGTAATACTCCTAGTCCAGTTATAGTTGGAAATAGGGATGTACCTATGACATTTTTGGCCGATACCGATATCCGATATCTTCCTTGCCATAAAATCCTATACCGAGTGTGTTCATGTTTCCAAGATGTTCTCAAATGCCATTGAAATGGCAGCAGCAGTATGAGAACCAGCACATTCTCGAGCATGCAAAACGTCTTTCCTCAGTACCAAATCCTCGTCGACTCACTGTACTGTCAGACTCCGCATGCTCACAGGGCTGATATCGCTGGTCCAAATGTCAGTCGTGAAGCTAATGAGTGACGCACGCCAATAGCAAGTAGCTCATTGATGTGCTTTCCAACAATACTGTCTAACTCTGGTAGAGCAACATCTGAAAAATAGCGCCTACTTGGTGGAGTGTACCTGGGCCCGAGGTGTTCGACCAGTCGGTGAAAGCCAACATCATCCATGACAGAGAACAGTTGATTGTCAAGAGCAATGAATTCCATTATCTTGGCGTTAATAGATTTTGCCTTTGCGTGTCTCACGGAAATGTTCTTACTCTTTCAAATGACTGCTCGACTTGTTGACTGCTTGATCCACACAGCAGACATTGTGTGCTGGGGTAGGAATGCTGTGTTGCACGTGTAGCGCTGTAATTTCCGTGGCATCATTACGTCATCTACCTATGTTAAATAGGTATGCACGTCTGCTTTGACATTGATTTTGCACATTGGCGTTAAACTAGCCGAATTGGGCATTTTTAGCTAATATCGTCTGATTCCGTAATGCTTATCGATATATTGTGCATCCCTGGTTGGAAAACTAAAGCGTAGACTCCCAGTAACAAACAAACTAAATTAATTTGTCTTGTGTTTTCTTACAACCATTTGTAATATCACCGCTCAGCCTTTGGTGACCAAGTCAGAACACAGTATCTGTTCTTCTCCACTCAAAACACTCACATTAAGGTTTCAACATGTATGCAGAGCTTATGACGGAATCGTTCTTCTAGAACATTCATAGAATCAATGTTGTGTACTCTACCTCCTCAGCATGTCTATGGAAAACAGAGGGGAACACTTTCACCATCTTGTTCCTGCTTCACACACACAGGCCTAGCGTAGTACAACTCATGCAGAGAAATACATGCAGTGTGTCGATCCCATGATGGAAATACTTCTAATGGAAATAAATGTTTATGCTGGCTATATCTAATTTGTTTTGAATAATAATGACACGGCTGACCGAATGAGAATAACCCTTAGTTGAAACAAGACACTTAGAGGCGATCTCACCAACTATCTGAATGCTAGAACCACTAAACGTTTAAGCGGCTAGGCTAGATTGCTTTAGCGGCAGAAGGACCATGTAATGTTTTGTCTTTGAACCCATTCTACTCGGAGGGCGGCTGCTCTGCTTTGTTATTGAACCCATCCTACTCGGAGGGCGGCTGCTCTGCTTTGTTATTGAACCCATCCTACTCGGAGGGCGGCTGCTCTGCTTTGTTATTGAACCCATCCTACTCGGAGGGCGGCTGCTCTGCTTTGTTATTGAACCCATCCTACTCGGAGGGCGGCTGCTCTGCTTTGTTATTGAACCCATCCTACTCGGAGGGCGGCTGCTCTGCTTTGTTATTGAACCCATCCTACTCGGGGGGCGGCTGCTCTGCTTTGTTATTGAACCCATCCTACTCGGAGGGCGGCTGCTCTGCTTTGTTATCGAACCCATCCTATTCGGAGGGCGGCTGCTCTGCTTTGTTATCGAACCAATCCTACTCGGAGGGCAGCTGCTCTGCTTTGTTATCGAACCCATCCTACTCGGAGGGCGGCTGCTCTGCTTTGTTATCGAACCCATGCTACTCGGAGGGCGGCTGCTCTGCTTTTTTATTGAACCCATCCTACTCGCAGGGTGGCTGCTCTGCTTTGTTATTGAACCCATCCAACTCGGAGGGCGGCTGCTCTGCTTTGTTATTGAACCCATCCAACTCGGAGGGTGGCTGCTCTGCTTTGTTATTGAACCCATCCTACTCGGAGGGTGGCTGCTCTGGTTTGTTATTGAACCCATCCTACTCGGCGGGCAGCTGCTCTGCTTTGTTATTGAACCCATCCTTCTCGGAGGGCAGCTGCTCTGCTTTGTTATTGAACCCATCCTACAGCAACCCTCCTCCTGTCAGCCCCCCTTTCTCTTCCCTGCTTCACTTCCCTGGTTAATCAGAGTCCGACATGGGTGGGAATGAGAACAAATAGAGCTAGTCACCTGACAATCTAAAGAAAATGTTGAATGTGGATGGGAAGATTTAGAGACGACCTAGTGAATGGCATTGAAACGGTCTCTCTTTTGTCCCTTCCCTGTGCCTTTAGAGATCCATCTAAAAGCTGAGATATTGTAGAGGTGGGCATCGGTAGTGTGGACACAGACCCACCCCTGCTTCTATGGTAGTCATTATGTCACAATACACCTCAGCTAACCTGTCAGTCAGTCATGCTTGAAATGCTGTCTTCTCACTACTTGTCCCTCATCCTTCAGTTGTGTGTGCGTGCGCATACACACACAGACACTTAGACAGTCAAATCAAATTTTATTGGTCATATACACGTGGTTAGCAGATGGTATTGCGAGTGTAGCGAAATGCTTATGCTTCTAGATCCGACAGTGCAACAATATCTAACGGGTAATGGCTAACAATTCCACAACAAAACCTAATACACACAATCTAGTAAAGGAATGGGATAAGAATGTATAAGTATAAAGTGAGCAGTGACAGAGTGGCTAAGATGTGACGGTAAAGAATAGATGGTGAAGGATACAGTATATACATATGAGATGAGTAATATGAGATATGTGGACATTCTTAAAGTGACTAGTGTACCATTTATTAAAGTGGCCAATGATATCAAGTCTGTAGGTAGGCAGCTGCCTCTCTGTGCTTGTGGTGGCTGTTTAACAATCTGATGGCCTTGAGATAGAAGCTGTTTGTCAGTCTCTCGGTCTCAGCTTTGATGCTCCTGTACTGACCTCACCGTCTGGATGGAAGTGGGGTAAACAGGTAGTGGCTCGGGTAGTTGTTGTCCTTGATGATCTTTTTTGCCTTCCTGTGTGTTGTAGGTGCCCTGGAGGGCAGGTAGTTTTCCCCCGGTGATGCTTTGTGCAGACCGCATCACCCTCTGGAGAGCTTTGCGGTTGTGGGCGGTTCAGTTGCCGTACCAGGCTTGATACAGCCCGACAGGATGCTCTCAATTGTGCACCTGAGTTTTGGTGATGAGCCAAATTTTTTCAGCCTCCTGAGGTCGAAGAGGCACTGTTGCCTGTGCGCGTGGGCCATTTGTTTGTTGGTGATATGTACACAATGAACTTAAAAACATTCCACCTTCTCCACTGCTTGTCCTGTCGATGTGGATAGGGGGGTGCTCCCTTTGCTGTCCCCTGAAGTCCACGATCATCTCTTGTTTTGCTGACATTGAGTGAGAGGTTATTTTCTTGACACCACACTCCGGGGACCCTCACCTCCTCCCTGTAGGCCGTCTCGTCGTTGTTGGTAATCAAGCCCAACACTGTAGTGTCGTCTGCAAACGTTATGATTTGAGTTGGAGGCATGCAAGGCCACGCAGTCATGGGTGAACAGGGAGTACTGGAGGGGGCTGAGAATGCACAATTCTGGGGCCCCAGTGTTGACGATCAGCGGAGTGGATATGTTGTTTCCTACATTCACCACCTGTGGGCGGCCCATCAGGAAGTCCAGGACCCAGTTGCACATGGCGGGGTCGAGACCCAGGGTCTCAAGCTTAATGATGTGTTTGGAGGGTACTATGGTGTTGAATGCTGAGCTGTAATCAATGAACAGCATTCTTACATTGGTATTCCTCTTGTCCAGATGGGATAGGGCAGTGTGATGGCGATTGCGTCGTCTGTGGACTTATTGTGGCTGTAAGCATATTGGAGTGGGTCTAGGGTGACGGGTAGGGTGGAGGTGATATGATCCTTGACTTGTCTCTCAAAGCATAGTCATTTAGTTCAGTTACCTTAGCTTTTTTGGGAACAGGAACAATGGTGGCCATCTTGAGGCATGTGAGGACAGCAGACTGGGATAGAGATTGATTGAATATGTCCATAAACACACCAGCCAGCTGGGCTGTGCATGCTCTGAGGACGCGGCTAGGGATGCCATCTGGGCCGGCAACCTTGCGAGGGTTAACACGTTTAAATGTTTTACTCACGTCGGCCACAGAGAAGGAGAACCCTGTCTTTGGTAGCGGGCCGTGTCGGTTGCACTGTATTGTCCTCAGAACGTGCAAAGAAGTTGTTTAATTTGTCTGGGAGCAAGACGTTGATATCTGCGACAGGGCTGGGTTTCTTGTCTGTAGACCCTGCCACATACTTCTCGTGTCTGAGCCGCTGAATTGCTACTCCACGTTCTCGCGACTCTGCGCTCTCTCTATACTGATGCTTTGCTTGTTTGATTGCCTTACGGAGGGATTAACCACACTGTTTGTATTCAACCATGTTTCCCGTCGCCTTGCCATGATTAAATGCGGTGGGATGTGCTTTAAGTTTTGCGCGAATGCTGCCATCAATCCACGGTTTCTGGTTAGGGAAGGTTTTAATAGTCACAGTGGGTACAACATAGAGGTCGGCCGATTAATCGGAATGGCCAATTTAATTAGGGCCGATTTCAAGTTTTCATAACAATCGGCATTTTTGGACACCGATTATGACCAATTACATTGCACTCCACGAGGAGACTGCGTGGCAGGCTGACTACCTGTTACGCGAGTGCAGCAAGGAGCCAAGGTAAGTTGCTAGCTAGCATTAAACTCATCTTATAAAAAACAATCAATCTTAACATAATCACTAGTTAACTACACATGGTTGATTATATTACTAGTTTATCTAGCTTGTCCTGCGTTGCATATAATCGATGCGGTGCGTGTTAATTTATCATCGAATCAAAGCCTACTTCGCCAAACGGGTGATGATTTATTAAGCGCATTCGCGAAAAAAGCACTTTCGTTGCACCAATGTGTACCTAACCATAAACATGAATGCCTTTCTTAAAATCAATACACAAGTATATATTTTAAAACCTGCATATTTAGTTAATATTGCCTGCTAACATGAATGTCTTTTAACTAGGCAAATTGTGTCACTTCGATTGTGTTCTGTGCAAGCAGCAGTATATACAGCAGTTTGGGCCACCTAGCTCGTTGCGAACTGTGTGAACTGTGTGAAACCATTTCTTTCTTCCTAACAAAGACCGTAATTAATTTGCCAGAATCAAAGCTATGACATAACATTGAAGGTTGTGCAATGTGACAGCAATATTTAGACTTTGGGATGCCGCAGATAAAGACGGAACAGTTAGGTTCCAGATAGGTTACGGATTTGACCATATTAATGACCTAAGACTCGTATTTCTTTGTGTTATTATATTATAATTAAGTCTATGATTTGATATTTGATAGAGCAATCTGACTGAGCGCTGGTAGGAAGCAGCAGGCTCGTAAGCATTCATTCAAACAGCACTTTCCTGCATTTGCCAGCAGCTCTTCGCTGTGCTTCAAGCATTGCGCTGTTTATGACTTCAAGCCTATCAACTCCCGAGATTAGGCTGGCAATACTATAATGCCTATAAGAACATCCAATAGTCAAAGGTATATGAAATACAAATGGTATAGAGAGAAATAGTCCTATAATTCCTATAATAACTACAACCTAAAACTTCTTACCTGGTAATATTGAAGACTCATGTTAAAAGGAACCACCAACTTTCTCATGTTCTGAGCAAGGAACTTAAAACGTTAGCTTTTTTACATGGCACATATTTCACTTTTACTTTCTTCTCCAACACTTTGTTTTTACATTATTTAAACCAAATTTAACATGTTTCATTATTTATTTGAGACTAAATAGATTTTATTGATGTATTATGTTAATAAGTTAAAATAAGTGTTAATTCAGTGTTGTTGTAATTGTTATCATTACAAATATATAAATAAAAATCGTCCGATTTAATTGGTATCGGCTTTTTCTAGGTCCTCCAATAATCTGTATCGGTGTTGAAAAATCATAATCGGTCATCCTCTAGTACAATATCTCCAATACACTTCCTTATAAACTTGCTCATTGAGTCAGCATATACGTCAATGTTATCGTCTGAGGCTACCCGGGAACATATCCCAGTCCATGTGATCGAATCAATCTTGAAGCATGGAATCCGATTGGTCAGACCTAAGCACGGGCGCTTCCTGTTTTAGTTTCTGTCTATAGGAGGGGAGCAACAAGATGGAGTCATGGTCAGATTTGCCAAAAGGACGGTGGGGGAGGGCCTTGTATGCATCGCAGAAGTTAGAATAGCAATGGTCGAGCATGTTACTCGCTTGTGTACTGCAATCGAAATGCTGATAGGTAGCCTTTAGGTAGCCTCAAATGAGCTTTTTTAAGATCAATAAACTCAGCCTCATGATATATGGTTTCCAGCTTGCATAAAGTCCAGTGAAATTCCTTGATGGTCGTCTTGGTATAGCTGTTGGCTATAACCGAGGAGAGTTCTCTTGGGAGAAAATACTTTCGCGTGTGAGGAAGGTGGGAGGTGCAGACAAAGCATCCACTTCGGGAAAGTCGTATTCCTGGTCGTTGTGCTGGTAAGTTGACGTCTCTGATATCCAATAGTTATTCCCGGCTGTATGTAATAACACAAGGTTTTCTGGGCTAACAAAGAAATAATACAGTTTCCGAAGGACTAGAAGCGAAGCTGCCATCTCTATTGGCACCATCTTGTACCCCGAAAGACTCTCACACACACACACACACACACACACACACACACACACACACACACACACACACACACACACACACACACAGACAGACAGACAGACAGACAGTCACACACACAGACAGTCACACACACACCGTAGTATAAGGTGGACTGAAGAGACTCATGGTTTTGTCAGCAGCGGCAGCATCATCAGTGGAGCTGTCTGTTTCAGTAAGGTCACTTAGTCTCTATAGTGCTGTTATTAGACACATGCTCTCCCAGGCTGTGGAGGGAGAAGCACTGACTGCTGTGCTGCTGTCAGAGGGAACATCCACAGCACAGAGCCACTCTGCTCTGTGGTGGGAGATTTGCATGCAAGCCGGCAGAGGTGGATGGTAGCAGTGTCCTGAGCTTTTGCCCTGTCCTCTCGGTCTTCCTGTAGTCAGCATTGTTGTAGAATACACACAGACATGCGCACCAGTGTAGGTACACACACACACTGTCAATTGCACAGACTTCATAGACTATGGTTGCTTTTTGTTGTAAAGTTTCCCTTACCAACTGCATATTAATTAGTCAATGTCGTGATAGTTTTGCCAAAAACTCTTAACGTGCCCAGACCACTTACGTGTTCAAATCAAATGTTATTGGTCACATACACGTTTTTAGCAGATGTTATTGCGGGTGTAGCGAAATGCTTGTGCGTCTAGCGCCGACAGTGCAGTAATATCTAACAGTTTCACAACATAAACCCAAAATGCACGTAAATCTAAGTAAGGAATGGATTAAGAATGTATATACAGATACGTCAGAGCGGCATTGGACTAAGATACAGTGGCATAGTATAGAGTACAGTATGTACATATGAGATGGGTGATGCAATATTTACACACAATTCAAATGACTAAGATACTGTAGAATGTTATAGAGTACAGTTTACACATATGAGCTGAGTAATGCAAGATACGGAGACATTATTAAAGTGGCCTGTGATTCCTAATCTGTGTCTGTAGGCAGCAGCCTCTGATGGGCTGGAGATGGCTGTGACCTGTTGCGACGAGCAATCCCGTATCCGGGATCCTATTTATAGCCTCAAGCTCATTACCATAACGTTAACTATTCATGAAAGTCGCAAATGAAATTAAATAAATATATTTGCTCTTAAGCTTAGCCTTTTGTAAACAACACTGTCATCTCAGATTTTCAAAATATGCTTTTGAACCATAGCTAAACAAGCATTTGTGTAAGAGTATTGATAGCCTAGCATAGCATTAAGCCTAGCATTCAGCATGCAACATTTTCACAAAAACAAGAAAAGCATTCAAATAAAATCATTTACCTTTGAAGAACTTCAGATGTTTTCAATGAGGAGACGCTCAGTTAGATAGCAAATGTTCAGTTTTTCCAAAAAGATTATTTGTGTAGGACAAATCGCTCCGTTTTGTTCATCACGTTTGGCTACGAAAAAAACCTGTATCCTGGAGTGTAATTATCGCCGCAAGCTCATTAGCATAACGTAACGTTAACTATTCATGAAAATCGCAAATGAAGTGAAATAAATATATTAGCTCTCAAGCTTTGCCTTTTGTTAACAACACTGTCATCTCAGATTTTCAAAATATGATTTTGAACCATAGCTAAACAAGCATTTGTGTAAGAGTATTGATAGCTAGCATACCATTAAGCCTAGCATTCAGCATGCAACATTTTCACAAAAACAAGAAAAGCATTCAAATAAAATAATTTACCTTTGAAGAACTTCGGATGTTTTCAATGAGGAGACTCTCAGTTAGATAGCAAATGTTCAGTTTTTCCAAAAATATTATTTGTGTAGGACAAATCGCTCCGTTTTGTTCATCACGTTTGGGTAAGAAAAAAAACTGAAAATTAAGTCATTACAATAATATCGACAGAAACATGGCAAACGTTGTTTAGAATCAATCCTCAAGGTGTTTTTCACATATCTATCGATGATAAATCATTCGTGGCAGTTTGGTTTCTCCTCTGAAGAAAATGGAACGCGCATGGACCTGGAGATTACGCAATAATTTTGACGGAGGACACCGGGCGGACACCTGGTAAATGTAGTCTCTTATGGTCAATCTTCCAATGATGATATGCCTACAAATACGTCACAATGCTGCAGACACCTTGGGGAAACGACAGAAAGTGCAGGCTCATTCCTGGCGCATTCACAGCCATATAAGGAGACATTGGAACACAGGGCATTCAAAATCTGGACCATTTCCTGTATGAAATTTCATCTTGGTTTCGCCTGTAGCATTAGTTCTGGGGCACTCACAGATAATATCTTTGCAGTTTTGGAAACGTCAGAGTTTTTTCTTTCCAAAGCTGTCAATTACATGCATAGTCGAGCAACTTTTCGTGACAAAATATCTTGTTTAAAACGGGAACGGTTTTTATCCAAAAATTAAAAGAGCGCCCCCTATCTCGAAGAAGTTTTAACAGTCAATGGTGTAGTATGGAATACAATACCGTATATACATATGAAATGGGTGATGCAATATGTAAGCACAATTTAAAAGTGACTAAAGATACTGTAGAATGGTGTGGAGTGCAGTTTGTACAAATGAGATGAGTAATGCTAGATACACAACATTATTAAAGTGGCTAGTGATCCATTTCTAAAAGTGGCCAGTGATTCCTAATCTTTGTCTATAGGCAGCCGCCTCTGATGTGCTAGTGATGACTGTTTAACATTCTGATGGCCTTGAGATAGAAGCTGTTTTTCATTCTCTCGGTCCCAACTTTGATCCGCCTGTACTGACCTCGCCTTCTGGATGATAGTGGGCTGAACAGGCTGTGTCTCAGGTGGTTTTTTATTTTTTTTATTTTTTTTATTTCACCTTTATTTAACCAGGTAGGCTAGTTGAGAACAAGTTCTCATTTGCAACTGCTACCTGGCCAAGATAAAGCATAGCAGTGTGAACAGACAACACAGAGTTACACATGGAGTAAACAATTAACAAGTCAATAACACAGTAGAAAGGGAGGGAGGGAGTCTATATACATTGTGTGCAAAAGGCATGAGGAGGTAGGCGAATAATTACAATTTTGCAGATTAACACGAGTGATAAATGATCAGATGGTCATGTACAGGTAGAGATATTGGTGTGCAAAAGAGCAGAAAAGTAAATAAATAAAAACAGTATGGGGATGAGGTAGGTAAAAATGGGTGGGCTATTTACCGATAGACTATGTACAGCTGCAGCGATCGGTTAGCTGCTCAGATAGCAGATGTTTGAAGTTGGTGAGGGAGATAAAAGTCTCCAACTTCAGCGATTTTTGCAATTCGTTCCAGTCACAGGCAGCAGAGAACTGGAACGAAAGGCGGCCAAATGAGGTGTTGGCTTTAGGGATGATCAGTGAGATACACCTGCTGGAGCTCGTGCTACGGGTGGGTGTTGCCATCGTGACCAGTGAACTGAGATAAGGCGGAGCTTTACCTAGCATGGACTTGTAGATGACCTGGAGCCAGTGGGTCTGGCGACGAATATGTAGCGAGGGCCAGCCGACTAGAGCATACAGGTCGCAGTGGTGGGTGGTATAAGGTGCTTTAGTGACAAAACTGATGGCACTGTGATAAACTGCATCCAGTTTGCTGAGTAGAGTGTTGGAAGCAATTTTGTAGATGACATCGCCGAAGTCGAGGATCGGTAGGATCGTCAGTTTTACTAGGGTAAGTTTGGCGGCGTGAGTGAAGGAGGCTTTGTTGCGGAATAGAAAGCCGACTCTAGATTTGATTTTCGATTGGAGATGTTTGATGAGTCTGGAAGGAGAGTTTACAGTCTAGCCAGACACCTAGGTACTTATAGATGTCCACATATTCAAGGTCGGAACCATCCAGGGTGGTGATGCTAGTCAGGCGTGCGGGTGCAGGCAGCGAACGGTTGAAAAGCATGCATTTGGTTTTACTAGCGTTTAAGAGCAGTTGGAGGCCACGGAAGGAGTGTTGTAGTATGGCCTTGAAGCTCGTTTGGAGGTTAGATAGCAAAGTGTCCAAGGACGGGCCGGAAGTATATAGAATGGTGTCGTCTGCGTAGATCAGGGAATCGCCCGCAGCAAGAGCAACATCATTGATATATACAGAGAAAAGAGTCGACCTGAGAATTGAACCCTGTGGCACCCCCATAGAGACTGCCAGAGGACCGGACAGCATGCCCTCCCATTTGACACACTGAACTCTGTCTGCAAAGTAGTTGGTGAACCAGGCAAGGCAGTCATCAGAAAAACCGAGGCTACTGAGTCTGCCGATAAGAATATGGTGATTGACAGAGTCGAAAGCCTTGGCAAGGTCGATGAAGACGGCTGCACAGTACTGTCTTTTATCGATGGCGGTTATGATATCGTTTAGTACCTTGAGCGTGGCTGAGGTGCACCCGTGATCGGCTCGGAAACCAGATTGCACAGCGGAGAAGGTACGGTGGGATTCGAGATGGTCAGTGACCTGTTTGTTGACTTGGCTTTCAAGACCTTAGATAGGCAGGGCAGGATGGATATAGGTCTGTAACAGTTTGGGTCCAGGGTGTCTCCCCCTTTGTAGAGGGGGATGACTGCGGCAGCTTTCCAATCCTTGGGGATCTCAGACGAAATGAGAGGTTGAGCAAGCTGGTAATAGGGCTTGCGACAATGGCGGCGGATAGTTTCAGAAATAGAGGGTCCGGATTGTCAAGCCCAGCTGATTTGTACGGTCCAGGTTTTGCAGCTCTTTCAGAACATCTGCTATCTGGATTTGGGTAAAGGAGAACCTGGAGAGGTTTGGGCGAGTAGCTGGGGGGCTGTTGGCCGAGGTTGGAGTAGCCAGGCGGAAGGCATGGCCAGCCATTGAGATATGCTTGTTGAAGTTTTCGATAATCATGGATTTATCGGTGGTGACCGTGTTACCTCTAGCCTCAGTGCAGTGGGCAGCTGGGAGGAGGTGCTCTTGTTCGCCATGGACTTCACAGTGTCCCAGAACTTTTTGGAGTTGGAGCTACAGGATGCAAATGTCTGCCTGAAGAAGCTCGCCTTAGCTTTCCTGACTGACTGCGTGTATTGGTTCCTGACTTCCCTGAACAGTTACATATCGCGGGGACTATTCGATGCTATTGCAGTCCGCCACAGGATGTTTTTGTGCTGGTCGAGGGCAGTCAGGTCTGGAGTGAACCAAGGGCTATATCTGTTCTTAGTTCTGCATTTTTGAACGGAGCATGCTAATCTAAAATGGTGAGGAAGTTACTTTTAAAGAATGACCAGGCATCCTCAACTGACGGGATGAGGTCAATGTCCTTCCAGGATACCCGGGCCAGGTCGATTAGAAAGGCCTGCTCACAGAAGTGTTTTAGGGAGCGTTTGACAGTGATGAGGGGTGGTCGTTTGACTGCGGCTCCGTAGCGGATACAGGCAATGAGGCAGTGATCGCTGAGATCCTGGTTGAAGACAGCGGAGGTGTATTTGGAGGGCCAGTTGGTCAGGATGACGTCTATGAGGGTGCCCTTGTTTACAGATTTAGGGTTGTACCTGGTGGGTTCCTTGATGATTTGTGTGAGATTGAGGGCATCTAGCTTAGATTGTAGGACTGCCGGGGTGTTAAGCATATCCCAGTTTAGGTCACCTAACAGAACAAACTCTGAAGCTAGATGGGGGCGATCAATTCACAAATGGTGTCCAGGGCAAAGCTGGGAGCTGAGGGGGTCGGTAGCAGGCGGCAACAGTGAGAGACTTATTTCTGGAGAGAGCAATTTTCAAAATTAGTAGTTCGAACTGTTTGGGTATGGACCTGGAAAGTATGACATTACTTTGCAGGCTATCTCTGCAGTAGACTGCAACTCCTCCCCCTTTGGCAGTTCTATCTTGACGGAGAATGTTATAGTTGGGTATGGAAATCTCAGAATTTTTGGTGGCCTTCCTGAGCCAGGATTCAGACACGGCAAGGACATCAGGGTTAGCAGAGTGTGCTAAAGCAGTGAGTAAAACAACCTTAGGGAAGAGGCTTCTGATGTTGACATGCATGAAACCAAGGCTTTTTCGATCACAGAAGTCAACAAATGAGGGTGCCTGGGGACATGCAGGGCCTGGGTTTACCTCCACATCACCCGCGGAACAGAGGAGGAGTAGTATGAGGGTGCGGCTAAAGGCTATCAAAACTGGTCGCCTAGAGCGTTGGGGACAGAGAATAAAAGGAGCAGATTTCTGGGCATGGTAGTATATATTCAGGGCATAATGCGCAGACGGGTATGGTGGGGTGCGGGTACAGCGGAGGTAAGCCCAGGCACTGGGTGATGATGAGAGAGGTTGTATCTCTGGACATGCTGGTTGTAATGGGTGAGGTCACCGCATGTGTGGGAGGTGGGACAAATCAAATCAAATCAAACAAGGACCAGTTGCATTGGTGGGATTTGGAGGATGGAGGCAACAGGGGAAAGAGCCTCAAATCCATGAAGTCCCTACCACCAGGTGGCTGATGAGATATGTTGACACGACTGCCGTATTGCATCTCCATCCCAAAGCCCTTGCTTGGAAGTGTACTTTGCCAGACTGCCAAGAACCTTGCCCTCATCAAGGCCAAGGTGGCGGGACACTGTAGTGATGACTCCATTGGCCTTGTTGATCTTTGCAAATGATTAAATCCATACAATAGAGTATATATTTTTTTCAATTTAGTTTTGAATTTAACTTTAATTAAATTAGTTGACTCTTCATATGGGATGATTTCACTGAACAACAAAAGGGAATAGGATGCTCTCGCCAGCATACTTGGGGTCCAACATGTATGTTGCGGCTTCAGGCAGAAGTCTTCACGCCTTTTGATGTATTTCAGAACTGCAGTTTCCTCTGCTTGGAGCAACAGTGAAATGGGCAAGGCAATACGGATTTCTTCTCTTACATCTGCAAGCAGAGTCTGAACATCAGGCAGGATGGCATTGTCTCCCTCAATCCATGCAATGGCTACTGCTATAGGTTTCAGGAGTTTCAGGCTGCTTACGACTCTCTCCCAAAATGCATCATCCAGGAGGATCCTCTTGATGGGGCTGTCCATATCGGCAGACTGTGATATGGCCATTTCTTGGAGAGACTCCTTCCCCTCCAGGAGACTGTCAAACATGATGACGACACCACCCCAACGGGTGTTGCTGGGCAGCTTCAATGTGGTTCTCTTATTCTTCTCACTTTGCTTGGTGAGGTAGATTGCTGCTATAACTTGATAACCTTTCACAAACCTAACCGTTTCCTTGGCTCTCTTGTATTTATCCATTGTTTTCAGTGCCATGCCGTCCTTGAGGAGCAGATTCAATGCATGAGCATCACAGCCAATGGGTGTGATGTGAGGGTAGACCAAGCAGCCTTCATGTTTGCAGCATTGTCTGTCACCAGTGCAAATACCTTCTGTGGTCCAAGGTCATTGATGACTGCCTTCAGCTCATCTGCAATGTAGAGACGTGTGTGTCTGTTGTCTCTTGTGTCTGTGCTCTTTTAGAATACTGGTTGGGGTGTGGAGATTAGTTAATTCCTTGCCCACAAACATTTGACCAAACATCAGAGATGATTGCAATACTGTCAGCTTTCTCTGATTTGCTTGACCTTCACTTGAACTCTGTTGAACTCTGCATCCAGCAAATGAGTAGATAAAGCATGTCTGGTTGGAGGGGTGTATGCTGGGCGAAGAGCATTCAGAAATCCCTTCCAATACACATTGCCTGTGAGCGTCAGAGGTTAACCAGTTGCATACACATCTCGAGCAAGACATTAATCAGCATTTCTCTGACTATGTTCCTCCATTGAGTCAAAGAAACTTCTGATTCCAGGAGCACTATGAGCTGTTGCCATCGAAAAGGTGTCTGATTCATAACTTTCACCTCGAATAGAAGTAGAGGGACTTTTGACAGAGGTTGCTTGTTGTGAGCTCCGAGGGAACTTTATGCACTTGGCCAGATGATTCTACATCTTTATTGCCTTCTTCACATATGATTTGGCATAGTATTTGCAAATGTACACAGGTTTTTCCATCTACATTAGCTGCAGTGAAATGTCTCCACACATCAGATAGTGCCCGTGGAATTTTCCTGTAAAGACTAGAAAGGGTTAAAAAAATAAAAAATACATTTACAAATAAATTAACTCAGCACTTCAGGGCCCTGTCTTTCAAAGATAATTCAGAAAAATCCAAATAACTTCACAGATCTTCATTGTAAAGGGTTTAAACACTGTTTCCCATGCTTGTTCAATGAACCGTAAACAATTAATGAACATGCACCTGTGGAACGGTCGTTAAGACACTAACAGCTTACAGACGGTAGGCAATTAAGGTCACAGTTATGTAAACTTAGGACACTAAAAGAGGCCTTTATACTGACTCTGAAAAACACCAAAATAAAGATGCCCAGGATCTGTGCTCATCTGTGTGAACGTGCCTTAGGCATGCTGCAAGGAGGCATGAGGACTGCAGATGTGGCTAGGGCAATAAATTGCAATGTCCGTACTGTGAGACGCCTAAGATGGCGCTACAGGGAGACGGGACGGACAGCGGATCGTCCTCACAGTGGCAGACCATGTCTAACACCTGCACAGGATCGGTATATCCGAACAT
Source organism: Oncorhynchus tshawytscha (assembly GCF_018296145.1). NCBI lineage: Eukaryota > Metazoa > Chordata > Actinopteri > Salmoniformes > Salmonidae > Oncorhynchus > Oncorhynchus tshawytscha. Next base: position 10,120,724 of record NC_056448.1, read on the forward strand.
CACACCTGCAGGACAGGTACAGGATGGCAACAACAACTGCTCGAGTTACACCAGGAACTACCTGATGAGCAGCACAGCCAATGGGTGTGATGTGAGGGTAGGCCTCCTCCACTTTAGACCAAGCAGCCTTCACATTCGCAGCATTATCTGTCACCAGTGCAAATACCTTCTGTGGTCCAAGGTCATTGATGACTGCCTTCCGACTGTCCGCAATAGGCTGAGAGAGGCGGTGGGCTTGTAGGCCTGTTGTAAGGCAGGTCCTCACCAGACATCACCGGCAACAACGTCGCCTATGGACACAAACCCACCGTCACTGGACCAGACATGACTGGCAAAAAGTGCTCTTCACTGACGAGTCGTGGTTTTGCCTCACCAAGGGTGATGGTTAGATTCATGTTTATCGTCGAAGGAATAAGTGTTACACTGAGGACTGTACTCTGGAGCGGGATCGAGGTGGAGGGTCTGTCATGGTCTGGGGCGGTGTGTCACAGCTTCATCGGACTGAGCTTGTTGTCATTGCAGGCAATCTCACCACTGTGCATTACAGGGAAGACATCCTCCTCCCTCATGTGGTACCCTTCCAGCAGGCTCCTCCTGACATGACCCTCCAGCGTGACAATGCCACCAGCCATACTGCTCGTTCTGTGAGTGATTTCCTGCAAGACAGGAATGTCAGTGTTCTACCATGGCCAGCGAAGAGCCTGGATCTCAATCCCAGTGAGCACATCTGGGACCTGTTGGATCAGAGGGTGAGGACTAGGGCCATTACCCCCAGAAATGTCAGGGAACTTTCAGGTTTCTTGGTGGAAGAGTGGGGCATCATCTCACAGCAAGAACTGGCAAATCTGGTGCAGTCCATGAGGAGGAGATGCACAGCAGTACTTAATGCAGCTGGTGGCCTCACCAGATACTGACTGTTACTTTTGATTTTGACCCCCCCCTCCCCATTGTTCAGGGGCACAATGTTTCATTTCTGTTAGTCACATGTCTGTGGAACTTGTTCAATTCGTCTCAATTGTTGAGTCTTATGTTCATACACATTTTTACACATGTTAAGTTTGCTGAAAAGAAACGCAGTTGACAGTGAGAGGATGTTTCTTTTTTTGTTGAGTTCAGTTAAGCAGTTAGATTAAACAACTCCTTTGTAAGAATTTTTTACAAATTTGACATGTATTGAAACAGGTGAATTAACACTCCTCAGTTAGCAGTCTCAAGCAAGCTAAAACCCACATGGAAGCAAAAACTAACTAGCAGAAATTGTTAAGTTAGAAATTATTTAAACACACTTTGCTGTAGGCCACTATTTACTAGTTAACCTCTTGAAGCTAGGGGGCACTATTTTATGTTTGGAAAAATAACGTGGCCTATTTCCCAGGACCAGATGCTAGAATATGCATATAATTGACAGATTAGGATAGAAAACACTCTAAAGTTCCCAAAACTGTCAAAATATTGTCTGTGAGTACAACAGACCTGATATTGCAGGTGAAACAGAAAAATCAAACCAGGAAGTGGCTTCTATTTTGAAAACTCCATGTTCCATAGCCTCCCGATGCTCCATTTAAAGGGATATCAACCAGATTCCTTTTCCTATCGCTTCCTCAAGGTGTCAACAGTCTTCAGACATAGTTTCAGGCTTTTATTTTGAAAAAATGAACCAGAATGATAACATCGCGTCAAGTGGTCACATGAGTTTTGCTCACGCAACAGAATTTGGACAGCTATTGTTTTTCCCTCCTACTGTGAAAGACATTTGCGGTTGATATATTATTGATTATATATTTTAAAAACAACCTGGGGATTGATTATAAAACAACGTTTGGCATGTTTCTGTGGACATTACGGATATTATTTGGAATTTGTCTGCGTTGTCGTGACCGCTCTTTCCTGTGGATTTCTGAACATAATGCGCCAAACAAACTGAGGTATTTTGGATATAAAAATAATCTTTATGGAACAAAAGGAACATTTGTTGTGTAACTGGGAGTCTCGTGAGTAAAAACATCCGAAGATCATCAAAGGTAAACGATTAATTTGATTGCTTTTCTGATTTTCGTGACCAAGCTACTTGATGCTAAGTGTACTTAATGTTTTGTCATGCGATCGATAAACTTACACAAACGCTTGGATTGCATAATTTCAAAATCTGAGACGACAGGTGGATTAACAAAAGGCTAAGCTGTGTTTTGCAATATTGCACTTGTGATTTCATGAATATGAATATTTTTAGTAATATTATTTGACTGAGGCGCTATGCTGTTCAGCGGTTGCTGATGACAATTATCCCGCTTAAGGGATGGGCAGCGTCAAGAAGTTAACAAAAAAATAATGTATGTCATATAAAATATATTCAACCCACCCAGTATTGTAATCAAACCTTACCAGAAAGTATGTAGTCCTTAGCTCAGACAGTGTAGTAGTGTGGGCTCAATAGCATCTCATAAGTGTGCAAGATCTTGAGTCAGCTGTGCATGTGATGGAGGAGTGCAGGGTGTTGCAATTCAATTGAATTTTAGATAGTTTAACCAAAATATGCCACAAGACCAAGAAATGCCTTGTGTGTATCCCACAAATAAAGGTTCACTGTTATAAGCTAACTTTTTTGATGAAGTTAAGCAAAATTCCTGGGCTTAACTTACCATGGAAAATTACTGGGAAGTTTCCAACCCCCCAGGCTACACCAGGGGTCAGCAACCTTTTCCTGTTGGAGTGCCAATTTATCTTTGACCATTTCTACTGATCTGCGTGCCAATTATGATTTTTGTGGAACAGTCAAAATCTTTGTGGTTATTCAAAATTCTAAAAGTAACTTCTATTACCATTGCCAACTATGTAAAAATTGCTAACATAAAGCCAACAAATAAAAACATTGCAACTTGCAGGTAGAAAACATCCAGATTTAAAAAATGAATATCCTATTAATCACATTGGTTATGCATGGCATGTCTGCAAGGAACTTGAAATATTGTGTCAACTTGGTCTGGCCTGAAGCTCACCCTAGGAAACTTGCCCCACTGTATAAAACATTCTGGGCCCTCAGAGTTTCCCGTGCCAGTGAGCTCCAGATAGACAGAGCTGTAGGCTATTTGTGCAAGGGATAAGAAGTAATCAACCGGATCAGAACATACACATTTTTCTCTCTTTCACACCGAGTGATTGAAAGAGAGATGGATTTTTTTGTTTGTTGTTTGTTGTCTTTCTCAATAGATGTAAAAACAGACTTTTGTTTACTTGCTTTTTGAGGTGAAGGAAAAATGACTCATGTTCCACAGTGGTGGTGAGTTAAGACGATCAGAAATACTATCAGATCCCCAAATGGGCACATTTATCATTTATAGGCCTACATTTGCACGCAGGCCAGGCAGCCTAGGCCTACTGCTATGCATAATCTGGTGCGGGTCCTTACTCAACATTTACCGGAGCGCTACAAATAAAATACGTTGAATGAATTGACAACTCATAATTGGAATGAGATAAACCAAAACTTGTTCCTCATAAGCGTAGCCTAGGTTGTGTGGTCCTTAAACAACGTATCCACTCCAGACAATGAGAACGGTAAAAGACTGAAATAATACTTTTTTGAATGCATTAACAGAAATGACCTTAACCAAACATTGTAGATTTGAAATGATGGGAATTAACAGTAAATGTACTACTGGTGATACTGGTATGCCCTCCCACGGCCTACAATCGATTAGTCCACTGAGACATGCATGAATCAGACCGGTGTCTCGTGGCATAAAAAATATATATATATATATATATATAATTGCTGCTCGACTTTAAAAAAATATATATTGGTCGACCAACAGCCTATCGACCAAACAATCGACCAGTCAGTCGACTGGGGTCAGCCCTAGACGTCGTGCTAATTTCTGCCTTGCCATCTGCTGTTTTTATATCCTCTCCTCCCTGTCGATAATGTCATATCTGTTAGAATGATCCAATCTGAGTCAGAGTACAGGCAGTCAGGCACACCACAGCAGAGACAGAGGAAACCAACCACTGCTCTGGCAAAGATGGATGGGAGCACCGCATGCATGCCTCAGATGAGATTTACTTCTGTTTGATATTGACTGAGGCAACCGTACCCCGAATATACATACACACAGCCTACTCCCCCACAGAAACACAATGTAATTCATGGCATCCATTAACTGCCCTCTGGGGTCCGGCCATTCCAGTCAGTCTATCACTATGTCCCCGTCAGCTGCCAATCAAATATTAGGGAGGGTTACTGAGTGCAGGGGCATCAACACTAAGAACACAGGGCGAGGAAAGATGGTGTGTGTGCTCTCCTCTGCCTTGCTTTATCTCAGGAGAGGAGGGGGTGTTGTTTGTTTGATCTTGCTGCCCATATGTCTCTGAGTTAATAAATGTATTATGTCCATAGAGACCTAAAAGCCTGCCTAGACATGTCCCCTCTCTTTGTATGGGAGTCCATCCCAGCCAGCCCCCAGAGCCCCCCGGATGTATTCTGTGTGTTCTGATCTTAACACCAGGCAGCCTCCCTCCCTGTCTCCACATCCCCGGCTGTTGGAATGGAAACAAAGGACTCCTCCAATTAAGCCACTGTGTCTGACTCTGCGTGTATTCTTTTTGTGTTCCAGAATGCTTTCTCTCTCTCCCTCCATCTCTGTGGCACCCCTCAGGCATGTCCTGTCAAATCCACGCATGTTGTCGCAGGACCCTAAACCACTCCTCTTTCATCATGTTATTCATTCTTCCTCCTCGTTCCCCATCTCCCCCTCAGTCTCCTCAGGTCCTGGCAGAGAAAGCGCACACACGGGGGATGGGTGGAGAGCAAATCAAGGGGGGTCGGAAGTAGGGAGAGGGGGATGGAATTTGTTGCGACTGTAGTGGCGGGGGCGGGGGCAGGGATGAGAGGGAGAAGGGAGGATGAGGGTGGGACCACTTCTCTTCATGATATCTATTTCCCTTCTGTTATCACTGCAACCCCTCCTGTGCTAACAGAAAAACAGGAGGAGAGAGAGAGATGGGCAGAGTTGGTTGGATGTGTGTGTATGTGTGTGTGAGTGAGTGAGAGAAAGAAAGAAAGCTGTTTCATTTGAAGATTGAAACAAGCCGTCTCCTAGAGGATGATAATGCTGTGTGCACAGGCTGCCCAACGTCACGTCAACATCAGCCAAAGGGGTGTGCACTGAGCTACGCCACCCAAGCCAAGAGAGAGATGTGCGAGAGAGGGGAGGGGGAGAGAGAAAACCGAGAGAGAGCCGTAAGGAGAGAGAAATAGGCAGGCATTGAGGAAGGTTCTCTGTCTAATGTGTGGGTGCTCTGCTGCACCGTGTGTGTGTTTCTCCCACACAGTGTCTGTGTGTGTTTCTCTCTTTTCTCTCTGTGCCGTAGCTGCCTCTCTCTCGACTGTGACACTGGCTCTGTGCTGCTGCTGTGCGTCTCTCTCCCTGCCCGTCTCTGACACTATGATTTTCTGCAACCATTTAGGTGAATACAAGAAAGACGAACTCCTGGAGGCGGCTAGGTGAGTACAAGCTCCCCTCTCATCATCTCTCCATCTCTCTCCTCCTTTTAATCTCGATCTCCCCTCTTCCCCTCCAGCATTAGCAGACAGGTGTTGTGAAAGGGTTGAGCGTGTGGTTTGGGAGTGCTGGTGCACGGTGAGGGTTGTTATTGTGAAGGGATACCCACGTGGACTGTGTGTGGCCCTTTCTCATTTGGGCAGAAGTCCGTCCTCGCTCTCCTCCGTCCTTTCACTTCCGTGCCCCGGAAACCGATGTGGTCGAGGAATGTGTCAATTAGTTAGTAGGCAAATGGAAAATCTCCCCCCTTCCTCCTTTTGGCGAGGAAGCACAAATGTTTCCTACCACAGAAGAGTTTTGATATCTGCCACACCACCTTATGTATCAGCTGTCGTATTGTCAGAGGAGAAAAGCATACACACATTTAAAGACCAGAAAGCTACGTATCCGTTTAGCTATAAACGGTCTTGCACAACTAACTGAACTCATTTAGTTTTAGCACTTTACACATATATTTTGGGATCCACCCCTGTAAACGTCATTGGCCTGATGACGCGCGAGTGGAGAAGGAGCTTCTCATTTCACTCAAGAGCATTTTCGTCCATGTTCCCACTCCTCCATTACCTTTGACCTTTTTCAGAAGGAGGCGAGAGAGGACAGAGAACGCAGGAGTTGAGCAAATCCAATTGAGGAAGGCCCCTGTCTGTGTGGAGTGTTAGTTGTTACTTCTGCTTGGTGTGGGTGGCAGGACAGCGACGTGTCATTCAATCAACACAGAACACACTATGTTAAGACACACTGACCGGAGTCCGGACTGTGTTCCTTGGTAAGGTGCTAGCTCACCGACCAGAGACCCAGAGCAGAACCAGAATGGATCATGTAAGGTTGCTCCATTTGATTTGAATCACTTTCCGACTGCAAAACCTTCCAAACATGTTTGCCGTGGTAAAGTGGTCAGAAAGTGACTTTTTAGACCTGAATGCAAAAACATTCATGTGATAGAGGCCTTCAAAGTTGAGCCATTTTGCATACCCCACCCTACCATGAGACATCCGTTTCTGAGTCTGGTTACTCAAATGAACTTATCCTCTGCTGCAGAGGTATCTCTGGGTCTTCCTTTCCTGTGGTGGTCTTCATAGGGCCAGTTTCGTTATAGCACTTGAAGGTTTTTGTGACTGCACTTGAAGAAACGTTAAAAGTTCTTGACATTTCTTGGATTGACTGACCTTCATGTCTTAAATTCCTGATGGACTGTCATTTCTCTTTGCTTATTTGAGCTGTTCTTGCCATAATATGGACTTGGTTTTGACCAAATAAGGCTATCTTGTGTATACCCACCCCTTCCTTGTCATAACACAACTGATTGTCTCAAACGCAACAGTCCATATTATGGCAAGAACAGCTCAAATAAGCAAAGTGAAATGACAGTCCGTCATTACATTAAGACATGAATGGTTAGTCAATCCAGAAAATGTCAAGAACTTTTAAAGTGTCTTCAAGTGCAGTCACAAAAACCATCAAGCACTATGATGAAACTGGCTCTCATGAGGACCACCACAGGAAAGGAAGTCCCAGAGTTACCTCTGCTGCAGAGGATAAGTTCATTGAAGTTACCAGCCTCAGGAATTGTAGCCCAAATAAATGCTTCACAGAGTTCAAGGAACAAGACACATCTCAACATCAACTGTTCAGTCGAGACTGCGTGAATCAGTCCTTTATGGTCGAATTGCTGCAAAGAAACCACTTCTTAAGGACACCAATAAGAAGAAGAGACTTGCTTGGGCCAAGAAACACGAGCAATGGACATTAGACCAGTGAAAATCTGTCCTTTGGTCTGATGAGTCCAAATGTTCGATTTTTGGTTCCAACCGCTGTGTATTTGTGAGACGTAGATTAGTTGAGCGGATGGTCTCCGCATTTGTGGTTCCCACCATGAAGAATGGAGGAGGTGGTGCTATGGTGTGGGGGTGCTTTGCTGGTGACACTGTCTGTGATTTATTTACAATTCAAGGCACACTTAACCAGCAATGGCTACCACTGCATTCTGCAGCGATACACCATCCCATCTGGTTTGGGCATAGTGGGACTATCATTCGTTTTTCAACAGGACAATGACCCAACACACCTCCAGGCTGCGTAAGGGCTATTTGATCAAGAAGGAGAGTGATGGCGTGCTGCATCAGATGACCTGGCCTCCACAATCACCCGACCTCAACCCAATTGAGATGGTTTGGGATGAGTTGGACCGCAGAGTGAAGGAAAAGCAGCCAAGAAGTGCTCATCATATGTGGGAACTCCTTCAAGACTGTTGGAAAAGCATTTCAGGTGAAGCTGTTTGAGACAATGCTGAAAGTTTGCAAAGCTGTCATCAAGGCAAAGGGTGGCTACTTTGAAGAATCTAAAATATATTTTGACTTGTTTAACACTTTTTTGGTTACTACATGATTCCATATATGTTATTTCATAGTTTTGATGTCTTCACTATTATTCTAAAGTGTAGAAAATAGTCTAAATAAAGATGAATGAGTAGTTCTGTCCAAACTTTTGACAGGTACTGTATATATTTTTATTTTTTTATTATACAATCATTTGGCAACCCGTTTTGTGAGCTTTCAAATGTTATCGAACTCAACCGTTTATCTTTTTCAGTGACAACGACATGGATGTCTCATGGTAGGGTGGGGTATGCAAAATGGGTCAACTTTGAGAACCTCTATCTTCTGAATCTTTTGGCATTCACGTCCAAAAAGTCCCCTTTTCTGACTACTTCTACCATGGGCAAACGTGTATGGAAGGTTAAGTTCAAATCAAAAGTGGTGCGGTCAGAAAGTGATTGAAATCATATGGAAGGACCCTTTTGGACAGGGTTCCCCAAATGGTGGCTTTATGAGCAAAAAAATTACCAAACTGTTTTTGTCTTTTCATTGTTGGACATAAAATACTGTAAAAATACCAGGAAGTCAGCTCCAAGTTATTTTAATTTAAAACATCTGTTTTCAAGTATTCCCACACATAATCGAGTGACACGTGATCATATACAAAGGTTTAAGATTATAATGTTTTAGTCCAACATATGTGTTTGAGCTTCTTGCGGTCAATTTGCAGTCTATAAATGATTCGGAATTATGTTCTTGCCCTCTACCATCCGCTCAACAACAACAAATAAACGGCCTGCGGCGGAATCTAGTTGATGATCCCTGCTGCAGGGATAACAACAGAAGGCTAGATAGACCGTCTGGTCCGGAGGCGGCTGGGATTCAGAGTAGGGGTTATTTCTCTCTCTATGGCTGTTATGACTGACATGACAACACCGTTGTGGTGGATGGATGTTTCTGATTGGCCAGCGGGTTCACAGTTTACACGGCCATCCCTCGAGAGGTGCACTCTGGGAAGGAGTGAAGCCCCCAGCGAGAGGAAGAGGAGCAGTACTGAGTCTTCCTCCTGTCATCTGAACAGCTGAGATTCCCTGGTTTCCCGCTCTATGCTCCCACCCTCTGTCCGCCCAGCTCTCGGTGCTCCTGCTGCCTGAACACGAACTTCCTATGCCCACTGGGAACTCCTGTCATGTCTGCTATAAACATGAGGGGATTTCTCTCTTGTTCCTACAAATGAAGGACATACAGGCTGCCCCACAATGGCTGTTGTGGTCGCTCCACACACACACAGTTTCCTTCCCACAATGGCCACCCCAGCATAGCAAAGTCTGTTATAGTCGTGCTTTGAACCACCTGAACATGTCTTGCGGTGCAAGGCATGTATGTCACATTCAGCTCATTATACTGAAGTGCCTGCCTCTGTTGGCCCTTGGCCAGCAGACCCTACTAGAATACATGAGAACTATAAAGACTCTGTCTTCATTATTTGGGAACGCAGTTAGTCGGTTGAAACCATGATGAGAGGGGTTACCATGGAGTGTAAATGTACCACTCACTATGTCCACAACAATCACATGTACTGTATGGAGCTCCATCCATCCAGGGCTTTGCTTTCAGCACTTCTTATTAAGACGAGGCCTGCTATTGGTTATTCTGCGGTAAGGGATAAGGCTCTTCTGAGATGTCTGTATCATGGAGGGGGCGAGCCTCATATAGCTGATTGACTTATGACAGGAGGTTTACTCTGTATGGGCTCCATCTTAGCGCCCTGGTAATTAGGAAGATGAAACTGACAAACACACTAGCTTTAATCCTGTGGCCTCCACTCTCTGCTAAACCTTGGGATGTTGTTGTGCATCTCAATTAAGAATCTCTTGTTTTCACTTAAGCCCAGTTAGCGTTGTCTACCGGCGGAAGGAGGAGGGGGGGAGAGAAGAGAGGAACAGAAGAAAGCAAAGCCACCGACTATGAATGCATCTTCGCTGAAGGAACTTTGGCAAAGGTTGATACAGGGGGAACGAAAGAGAAAGAGAGGTGGGGGGGAGAAAGATCCCTTTCTTCCTTTCTCTGACGGCCTTAAAGAGTTGTCGTCATCTGGGTAATGCGGAGACTGGCTGGCTCCGCTGCCAGGGTAGCGCATCCTGGCCAGGCCTCCTGTCACCGTGTCTGGGCACCGTGCACCAACCACAGGAGGCAGAGGGCATCCCTAATAAATAAACTCTCAGAGCGTGCCAACATTAAGACTGACTGGCACGGCCACCCTGATCCAGAACAGAGCAGGCAGCAGGGCTTCTGGTAACAGCCAAAGGGTGAAGAGACACACGGATAGAGGAGAATGAGTAGGATTACCCTGACCCAGCACAGTAGTAGGGCCTTACTGTAGTTTTTTATTTTGTCCATCTCATATTCAGGACTGTCTTTTACCCCCCTGGCTCTTAACTGTGGATCCTTCGAAGTGCCATACAGTCACATTGAGAACTGAGAGTGGAGCGGAGAGGGTGGCCCTTGGCTTCAGTGACACTGGAAGGAGATGCTGAGGCTTTACATGTCTCCTGACCACACTGGACCATCACTCTGGACCAGATTTTAGGACCAGACTTCAGGACCGGCTGTTAGTGTGTGTTCAATGTGTAATGTCCTGCTGTGTTTTGGGATGGTAGAGCAGAACACAGGAAAGACCTCCACAGCAGGTAGAGATGCTGACTCTGTTATCCGGAAGCCTTCTCTCTGAATCTCTCTACAGCCATGCATAGCCTTTGGCAAAAAGGACGTTTCTGTTGGGATAAGGAAATAATTTATACTGCGTCAGTGTTTTTCACTCTTGTTGTTTTCTGTTACCTAACTATCTTGACCAGTGTGTTCAGAGATCTAAAGACTGGTTTTGACTGCAGACATAAATAATGCTCTTTAGTTTAGATCGCCGTTCTGTCCATTTTGGGCAACTCCCTGGGCAATTTCTACTCTCCTAGCCTTTTGTTATTCTCCTTTTTTAGTTAATGATAATCCTCCATTCCTCCCTTCTCTTTCTATCTCTCGTTCTCGCTCACTCGTTGGTATATCTAATGCAGGGTATATCTTTTTTTGTTTTTTCGATCCCTATTTTCTATTGTTTTCTTCCGCTGCAGGAGTGGAAATGAAGAGAAGCTCATGGCCCTGCTCACTCCGTTAAACGTCAACTGCCACGCAAGCGACGGCCGCAAGGTAAGGGCTTGCTCCATCAGCACGCACGTGTCTGTACACACATTGTTACCCAAGCGATCCCCGCTCAAACCATGATATTCCAACTCAATCGTTAAGTCATAGTGAAATGGACCAATCAGTTCAGGTAAATCTAGAGGCATTGAGACATTCTTTGCCAGCGGAGGTAGTAATTGTAAGTGAACACAAGTGGAACAGGGTGAGGAGGGCTATGTGGCCCTCTTGATGTCATAGTCCTGTTCCAGGTGTCAGTGTTAGAGGCCTGGTCTGAGCTCAGGGAAAGCTACAGGATCCAAGTCAGTCCAGAGAAGAGGCTTAATCTGAGCCATGACATCCCTTCTCTCAGACCTTTCATACGGGAAATGAGAGGATTTGTGATACCCGGTTGTCTGCTGCAAGGTAATCATAATGCATAGATAGGTCAGAGTTGAGGATAGTACCTCTGCTCTCTTTTCTACTAAATTTGTTTTTGAGATTTTGACCACACTCAGTTTCTATAGTATGTTGATTATAAGTAACACATTGTTAGTACAGTATTGACACAACATTCTAGTGACAATGGATACTACAGTCGTGGCCAAAAGCTTTGAGAATGACACAAATATTAATTCATATTAATTTTCACAGGGTCTGCTGCCTCAGTTTGTATGATGGCAATTTGCATATACTCTAGAATGTTATGAAGAGTGATAAGATGAATTGCAATTAATTGCAAAGGCCCTCTTTTCCTTACAAATGAACTGAATCCCCCCCAAAACATTTCCACTGCATTTCAGCTCTGCCACAAAAGGACCAGCTGACATGTCAGTGATTCTCTCGTTAACACAGGTGTGAGTGTTGACGAGGACAAGGCTGGAGATCACTCTGTCATGCTGATTGAGTTCAAATAACAGACTGGAAGCTTCAAAACGAGGGTGGTGCTTGGAATCATTGTTCTTCCTCTGTCATCCATGGTTACCTGCAAGGAAACATGTGCCGTCATCATTGCTTTGCACAAAAAGGGCTTCACAGGCAAGGATATTGCTGCCAGTAAGATTGCACCTAAATCAACCATTTATCGGATCATCAAGAACTTCAAGGAGAGCGGTTCAATTGTTGTGAAGAAGGCTTCAAGGCGCCCAAGAAAGTCCAGCAAGCGCCAGGACCGTCTCCTAAAGTTGATTCAGCTGCAGGATCGGGGCACCACCAGTACAGAGCTTGCTCAGGAATGGCAGCAGGCAGGTGTGAGTGCATCTGCACGCACAGTGAGGCGAAGAATTTCGGAGGATGGCCTGGTGTCAAGAAGGGCAGCAAAGAAGCCACTTCTCTCCAGGAAAAACATCAGGGACAGACTGATATTCTGCAAAAGGTACAGGGATTGGACTGCTGAGGACTGGGATAAAGTCATTTTCTCTGATGAATCCCCTTTCCGATTGTTTGGGGAATCCGTAAAAAACCTTGTTCGGAGAAGACAAGGTGAGCTCTACCATCAGTCCTGTGTCATGCCAACAGTAAAGCATCCTGAGGCCATTCATGTGTGGAGTTGCTTCTCAGCCAAGGGAGTGGACTCACTCACAATTTTAATGAACAATGCCTTTTCCAGCAAGATGGAGTACCTTGCCATAAGGCAAAAGTGATAACTAAAGTGGCTCGGGGGAAAAAACATCGATATTTTGGGTCCATGGCCAGGAAACTCCCCAGAACTTAATCCCATTGAGAACTTGTGGTCAATCCTCAAGAGGTGGGTGGACAAACAAGCTTTTGGCCACGACTGTACAGTGTAGCCACACGCTGTGATATCCATCATATCCAAACATTACATTATTCTCTCTGAAAGTTATCTTCTTGGGAATATTTTAGCAATAAGGCCTGAGAACTATCGTGTGAATAACTCCCGACTAAGGGCTGTTCTTAGGCCTGACGCAGAGCAGAGGGACGGGGAAACAGCCCTTAGGAGGGTGTTATTCAAGATAATTCCTGGGTTCGTGGCCCTTATTGCTTTTATAAAACGGTTACCAGCGTATAACTAAAAAACAGATTTAACGGCATGTTTTCATTTTTTTTTTTTTTTTGTCAATTTGTTTGATTTAATCCTTCTTCCTTACGATATAGTCTGAGAAAAGCCTGTCGTTAGTTCAGGAATCGTGAAGTTGCAAGCCAGATGGGCTGGTCATCCATTCTATTGGCATGGACGTTCTAAGCCACAGGTGTCAAACTCATTCCACAGAGGGCCAAGTCTATGCGGGTTTTCAGTCCTCCCTTGATTGATGAATTAAGGTCACTAATTAGTAAGGAACTCCCCACACCCGGTTGTCTCGGGCTTAATTGAAAGGAATAACCAAGAACCTGCAGACACAAGGCCCTCAATGGAATGAGTTTGACACCCCTGGTCTAAGCAATAAAGGTTGCTATGAGACTAGCATGTTCTCCTTTGCTAGCCTAGCCAACTAAAGCAAACAGACAATCACATCAAGCAGCTGAAATGACAGCAAGCTATGTGCATTTTTTGTTTGTTTTACCTTTGTTCCTTTTGCAGTTTCTTGGGATATATTAATTATAACCAGAGAATCTGTCACGTTTATATGCATGGCACGGATTGGAGAAGCAGACAGCAAGTTTTAGACAAACCTCAACTGTTGCAAACCAAATGCTAGAGGAGTAGCATGGGGAAATATTGCCTAGACGTTTTTTTCCAGGGGAGAAGAAGTGTATAAATTACCTGGCTAGGCTGTCAGACAGACAGTGGATGCGCATTGATTCAAATGGAGCTGTTAACAGTCATTATCTAATCAAAATGTATTTGTCACATGCGCCGACTACAACAAGTATAGACCTTACCGTGAAATGCTTACTTACAAGCCCTTAGCCAACAGTGCAGTTCAAGAAGAGTTAAGAAAATATTTACCCAATAAACCAAGGTAAAAAATAATAAAAAGTAACACAATAAAAGTAACAATAACGAGGCTATATACATGGGGTACCAGTACAGAGTCAGTGTGCGGGGGTACAGGTTAGTTGAGGTAATTTGACGGGGTTGAGTCAGTTCATTACCTGGGATTGTGGTTACCAACTCCTATCAACCAATCAACATCCAAGATCCAAATAACCTGTTTTATAGTTTAGAATTATTCCGGTAGAGGGATTTGGAGATCTGTGTGGGGTTCCGCAGTGAGGTTCTTTGTATTCCTACACCACAGCAGTGTAGGTTGTAGTTATGGCTATTAAGTAAGCCGTTAGCATTCAATGACTCCTGATCATCCACCGGCTGGGTTGTTAGTGCCGTGGCTTTGTATATCTGAATTCTGTCCCTGCCTGCTTCAGGAGGCATGCAATGACATTTAGATTTGGATTGATTTCCGTGAGGGTACGATGACAGCGATAATAATAACTGACACAATGATGCATATTAAAATGCTAATGAAGCTTTCCCAAAGATTGTCGCCATAGCCTCCATCTCAAGACCCCTTTTCCCATATTACCCCTTTTTCCTTTTAATTAAAATGCCACCATCCCTCCCTCCACCTCCCTGGCCAATTCTCTGCCTTTTATGTGAGCAGTGCTGTTCTAGACGCTGTGGATGTTTATGGCTGGTTCTGTGTTTGCCAGATCACGGCCCTCTAATACAGCTCTGCAGGGTGCAGTGTTCCTGCCAGCCAGCCAGCCAGCCAGTTGGTTTCTCCCCAGACCTCAGTGTTTATGAACAGAGAGAATGTATTCTCCTTTACAGTCGTCACTAATGTGCAGTGCGGTTAGTCTCTCTGTGCTAATGAGTTGCTGTGGCCCAGGCAGCACAGCATGTCGGTTCAGAGATGCTGTTCTAAGGCAGATGAGAGGGTTGCTCCTGCTAGTTACATTGCTTTGGGTTGTTGAGTCCTCGGTGTTTCTCGATATGCGTACTACCGTGCTCCCCACACTCGTGCTCCACGTGCATTCTCCAAGGAAGTTCTCTTGAGTATGCTCTTGTGAGGACAAGGGTGTGGAGGACGCATAAAACACAACATTTAATAAACACTCTCACTCCCCGTACTGTATTACCCCACGCTGCATCTCCCCATTCACTGAACCTTCTTCCAGCTAGGACAATGGCAACAATATAGACGAAACAAGATGTACACCAAGCTAACGTTTTACTTCAGAATTATCAGCTAGATATACTGTATATGTGAATCGTTGTAATCTAGCTAGCCAGCTATCTAGTTAAACAGGCAGAAATTACCTAAAACTAATGTTATACAAGGATAGTAGATGTTTACTCTTCGTGGGTAGCTAGCTAACAATTCTTTGTGGCTTGCCAGTTAGCCCTATTGACTTACTATGGACTTACCCATTCACTGAACCTTCCGTTTTATTTGTATTTATTTATTTAACCTTTAACTAGGCAAGTCAGTGAAGAACAAATTCTTATTTACAATGACGGCCAAACCCAGACGACGCTGGGCCAATTGTGCTTTACCATATGGGACATCCAATCGCGGCCGGTGGTGAAACAGGCTGGATTTGAACCACAGTGTCTGTAGTGACACCTCTAGCACTGAGATGCAGTGTCTTAGGCCGCTGCGCCACTTGGGAGCAGCAGTCTAGCCAGGACAATGGCAATAGAGACGAAACAAGATATACACAAAACAAAAGTTTTACTTCATAACTATCAGCTAGCTATATGTGAATCGTAATAATGTAGCTAACCAGATAGTATAACCGGCAAAAATGACCTTTAACCAATGTTATCCAATATAGATGTGAATTCTACATGGGTAGCTAGCTAACAATTCTTTGTGGCTATCTAGTTAGCTAACAGTGGTAGCTAGCCAGTTAACTCTATTGACTTACTATGGCTTGCGGTCTATGCACACTACAGTGGGTATGGTAGGCAGGTAACCATGCCAAAATTAACACAGCATGTATTTATTAAGGTATGAAGTTAAAATATTGTAGTCAGGCAACATATGAGAGGTGAATAGGCAACATTTTTTATTTATTTATTTATTACTTTTCATATTTTTTTCTCCCCAATTTGGTGATTGCGATCTTGTCTCATCGCTGTAACTCTCCAACGAGCTCGGGAGAGGCGAAATTCGAGTCATGCGTCCTCCTTAACATGACCCACCAAGCCGCGCTTCTTAACACCCGCTCGCTAAACCCGGAAGCCAGCTGCACCAATGTGTCGGAAGATGCTGGGCCAATTGTGCATCGCCATATGGGACTCCCAGTCACGGCTGGTTGTGACACAGCCTGGGATTGAACCTGTGGCTGTCGTGATGCCGCAACACTGAGACGCAGTGCCTAAGACCGCTGCGCCACTCGGGAGGCCAATAGGCAACATTTCATTCAAAGTCGGAGTGTATTTTCTCTCACTTCAGCTCAAATAATCGTCACCATTGATTTCAAGAAAATGTGTGTAATTTTTTACGTGGTTGCGTCATATTTCTTTGCATACTTTCCGTTGACGCTTGCATCGGTGCATGCTTCAAGATATGTACAAACGGAGCACGCATTCGAGAAGTGCCCTCTGTGCTCCGTTTGGCATACTTTGATTTGAACTCGTACTCTGACCCTCCTGTGCTAGTACAGTGCCTTGCGAAAGTATTCGGCCCCCTTGAACTTTGCGACCTTTTGCCACATTTCAGGCTTCAAACATAAAGATATAAAACTGTATTTTTTTGTGAAGAATCAACAACAAGTGGGACACAATCATGAAGTGGAACGACATTTATTGGATATTTCAAACTTTTTTAACAAATCAAAAACTGAAAAATTGGGCGTGCAAAATTATTCAGCCCCTTTACTTTCAGTGCAGCAAACTCTCTCCAGAAGTTCAGTGAGGATCTCTGAATGATCCAATGTTGACCTAAATGACTAATGATGATAAATACAATCCACCTGTGTGTAATCAAGTCTCCGTATAAATGCACCTGCACTGTGATAGTCTCAGAGGTCCGTTAAAAGCGCAGAGCATCATGAAGAACAAGGAACACACCAGGCAGGTCCGAGATACTGTTGTGAAGAAGTTTAAAGCCGGATTTGGATACAAAAAGATTTCCCAAGCTTTAAACATCCCAAGGAGCACTGTGCAAGCGATAATATTGAAAAGGAAGGAGTATCAGACCACTGCAAATCTACCAAGACCTGGCCGTCCCTCTAAACTTTCAGCTCATACAAGGAGAAGACTGATCAGAGATGCAGCCAAGAGGCCCATGATCACTCTGGATGAACTGCAGAGATCTACAGCTGAGGTGGGAGACTCTGTCCATAGGACAACAATCAGTTGTATATTGCACAACTCTGGCCTTTATGGAAGAGTGGCAAGAAGAAAGCCATTTCTTAAAGATATCCATAAAAAGTGTTGTTTAAAGTTTGCCACAAGCCACCTGGGAGACACACCAAACATGTGGAAGAAGGTGCTCTGGTCAGATGAAACCAAAATGGAACTTTTTGGCAACAATGCAAAACGTTATGTTTGGCGTAAAAGCAACACAGCTCATCACCCTGAACACACCATCCCCACTGTCAAACATGGTGGTGGCAGCATCATGGTTTGGGCCTGCTTTTCTTCAGCAGGAACAGGGAAGATGGTTAAAATTGATGGGAAGATGGATGGAGCCAAATACAGGACCATTCTGTAAGAAAACCTGATGGAGTCTGCAAAAGACCTGAGACTGGGACGGAGATTTGTCTTCCAACAAGACAATGATCCAAAACATAAAGCAAAATCTACAATGGAATGGTTTAAAAATAAACATATCCAGGTGTTAGAATGGCCAAGTCAAAGTCCAGACCTGAATCCAATCGAGAATCTGTGGAAAGAACTGAAAACTGCTGTTCACAAATGCTCTCCATCCAACCTCACTGAGCTCGAGCTGTTTTGCAAGGAGGAATGGGAAAAAATGTCAGTCTCTCGATGTGCAACACTGATAGAGACATACCCCAAGCGACTTACAGCTGTAATCGCAGCAAAAGGTGGCGCTACAAAGTATTAACTTAAGGGGGCTGAATAATTTTGCACGCCCAATTTTTCAGTTTTTGATTTGTTAAAAAAGTTTGAAATATCCAATAAAGGTCGTTCCACTTCATGATTGTGTCCCACTTGTTGTTGATTCTTCACAAAAACATACAGTTTTATATCTTTATGTTTGAAGCCTGAAATGTGGCAAAAGGTCGCAAAGTTCAAGGGGGCCGAATACTTTAGCAAGGCACTGTATGAAGTTTGACAAACACCCATGTGTGTTCGTTCGGATGGTACTATAATTGTGTTTTTAAGAGTTTTTCAGATAGAAAAGGCTTACTTAGCCTCTCCTAAGGCCACAGCTCTGTTTCCCTGCTACTATATAGCCCTTTAATTGACTGTCCAGTGAGTCACAGGTATTTTACCTAGGAGGGAGACCCAGGAGTTATGGAGGAGATTATGGGAAAGTGAGAGGTCAGCATTTAGCCGACATGGTGCAATTCATGGGACTCCTAGATATTTCCAAGGGAACTTTTTGTCGGTGTTTAGGCTTACATCCAGTCTGTCAGGTGTGTTCTCGTCCCCTTCCCACTCTAACCTCTAAAAGTGAGCTTCTCAGCTATCCTAAGATGGTTAGTACACGGCAACTCACTGTTTGTAATTACCTGGACTCCACTTAACTTAATGCTAACACAAAATTGCCCTGATTTCTTCCTAAGAAAGAGGGAGAACTGAGTGTGTGAGCCAGAGATAGAGCCATCTGCGTGATCTCTCCGTGCAATATGCAAATACTGTAAGTGTGGATTCTGATTAGCATACTAATGATATTCTGTTCTGAGGATTCTCCGTCCTCATAACCCATTCCACTTGTAATTTCTGTTGTCAAAACTAATAAAGAAATGAGCGACTCAACTGGAATGGAAGTAAAGGTCTAAGGCCCACCTTGAGAGAGAAGAGTGAACTTGAAAATGTACTAAGCTTGCTGATGTTTTGTTGGTGCATTTTATTCAGAGATGTGTGCCATGCATGTGGTAGTTAAGAAGTGACTTTGTGGCACAGGTTATTTCATGGAGATTCTACCTCTCAGGTGCAGTACGTGTTACTTTAAACCCCCCAGTCCTCAATGCTCTCACCTGTCTAGTCATTCCATGCCCAGCTAATCTTTCCTTTGATACTCGGCTAAATAAATAAAAAGTTGATCACACTTGCTTCCTGAACCCATTCAGTTAGCTTCTTGTTTTTATCTCCTTAGTGGTCTGTCTATGTGCGTTTTAAAGATCCACTGCTCGCATTTGCTGCCTCTGCCCCTGTCCCCCCACCTCGCTTCTCTGTCCCTCCACCACCATAACCCAGGGAAAGAATTGAAGAGAAGCTTGCCCTTGGCTGCTCAAGTCTTCTGTTTTCCATTTGTCATACATTTCCAACTTACAGGGGCATTATTTTGTTGAAGTATATAATAGAATACTTTAGCTCTTTCCGAGCGGCACCATTTGTCATGGGACTCTGTTGCTGTACCAGTCTCTCTTCTATTTCTCCTCTTCTGTTTTCTGTTGAATCCACACCCGGAGTTTTAAAAAAAAGCAGCAAAGGGCTGTTATCATCCTCCAATATCTTCATGGCCTGAAACACAGTTTGTTCTGTAAATTCATTGCGTTTGTCACAGTTTGCTTCTACAATGGATATTGCAGCAGCCCAGGACAGAAAAGGCTCTTGGCGATGATGGGGGGGATCAGGGACAATAGGAAATGGAGAACACTGTCCCTGGCAGTGTCCTCGGTGTTAGGCTATTTCCATGGCTACAACAAGGAGGGGAAGAGGCGTAGGCGATACTAGAGAACGTTGTAAAGTGATGAATCCACTCCGAACCTGTGATATTAGCCATACGTGGACCCCCTGCCAACAGCCATGTTTTTAATCTAGGTTACTGCGGTGTCTGCAGCACTGGTGTTATAGTTAGTTGTTAGAAACCCCTATTAGATTGAGGTTCAAGGCATGAACAATAGGCCCTAGTTGTTTTTGATCATCCTCTTTTATGTAGCTGGATTTACTAAATCCTTACTTTGCTTTTCTGACTGGTTGGTGTTGATACTGTGGAGGAATCTGTAGAATGCCTATCCCTTGGCGTCTGCTGTTAGTAACTCCGCTCTGTCATTTCAGTAGTGTGTAAAGAAATGACCTTGGGTGGACACTGACGGGAAGCTTAGTGGAGCGTTGAGATGAGACGCTCCCTGTAATGACCGGTTTGCCTCAACGCAGTACCCGGATGCGGCCAAACGCCTTTGGAAGCTGCCCAGTATTCAGGAGGAGGAGATCCAGTCTGTCTACGTGTGAGGAGCAGAGCAGACACGTGCCCGTCTCCCCGGGCACAATGGCATCTCAGTTTACTTCAACAACCTGCTGCCATCCTGTCCCTCCAATGGCCCTAGAAACAGTGGGATGTGCTGAGGATGAATGAACCGGGCCTGTCTCAAACCTCACCATTTTTTGCCGTGTCTTAACCATCATCAACATCAAGGCTTGTCATAACCATCACTGCCTCTGTATTCAGGGACTGACTTCGAAGTGACATCCGCCTCCGCATATCGTACCGCAGGGGAAAATGAGAGAGGGGGGCGACTAAAATAAATGCTTTATCGGTTTTGGAATTATATCGGCTTTAGAATTTCAATGGAGAGCATAAGACGCTGAGGATGAATCTCTGAGTTAAGTGAATCAATCATGTGATTGGGTAGCTCAGGTTCCTGGGTGTCTCTGCGTGACACCAGCTGGACTACGTCATCAGACAAGTGTTTGTTACATTTAGGGTTGTCCCCAACTAAAAAAAATCTTGGTCGACCGAGAGTGGTCCTGTTCTTTTGACCAATCGATTGGTCGAAATGTTTAACCTTATTTTTCCATATATAGACAGGCACACCCTATGTGTTTTAATAAAATCAACTACATATGCACTGAGCGGGTCTGATGCTTTAAGCACACTGTTTGATTAAATTATTAAGACACACAGATGAGTCAAAGACCCCGGAGGTCACATTGTGCTAAAATAATTTTTACAGCGAGTGCCTGTGTGACTGGCGCACATTGCCTCCTCTCCTCCCTACTGCAGCGACAAGGTACCACAGCAAGTGTTTATTGTGCTGTTCGTGCTAAAGCTGCAACATTTCAGCCATTTGTTTCCTGCTTGTTTCTGACTGAAAAACACTGTTACCCAAATCCCTATTTTGTTTAGGAGAAAGTTTCCCTATTCCCTCAATATTTGCTTTCTTAACTCTACATTTGATTTGATTTGAAACATGTAAGCATCACATGCATGTGACCATAATCACATCAATACATTGGTTATAACAAACACGTGACCGCAAAATGGATGTGGAAGACGTGAAAAATAAACTCAAAGCGGTTTGTTTACTGGTTGCTCAGGAGGAAAAGTGGAAGTTAGATCTGTCGAAGACATTTGACTTAGTTGTGGAAAATCCTGGAGATGAAGAAAGAGGAGGGTATTGGAGCAAGCGTTGCGCGATTATGTGTGCCAAACAGTTGCTATTACATAACAAAATGTTGGGACCATTTGGAACAGTAAACAACACTAAATAAATATGTCTGTACTAATGAAAAATAATAAATATGGAGCCTTTATTACAGCAGACTAAAAACAGCATTGCAGTTTAGTTATTGTTTAGGCTTCTTATTCAAAGCTCCTCTTGATATTTAATTATGCTTGATTGCATTTCAAAGTAGGAATGTCTCGTATGCTGTGTGATGGCATGAATGAACAAATTATTGATTGAGACAGTATATATTGAAATATAGGCCTAAGTATGTTACAGTTTAAGTTTAAGACTGGCCTACAGCTCGGTGGTGGTAATACAAGGCTACAGTACAAAGCCTACAAATGAGAATGACAATACTTATTATTATAATGATAATTGTAACAATAAGAATGAGATCAATAAAATGGAGGGTATAAGTCCGAGAGATGCTTGCTTATAATGTGTGACAAACGGATGCTGTTAGATTAAATATATTTTTTCCTGCCTGTTTGGAACAGTGTAAACAACACTAAATAAATTGTAAGTAATACCAGTCTATCAATATATATATTTTTTTAACTAGTTAAGAACAAATTCTTATTTTCAATGACGGCCTAGGAACAGTGGGTTAACTGCCTGTTCAGGGGCAGAACGACAGATTTGTACCTTGTCAGCTCGGGGATTTGAACTTGCAACCTTTCGGTTACTAGTCCAATGCTCCAACCACTAGGATACCCTGCCGCCCCGGGTGGGTTAAAATATTACAGCATAGCAAAGGCTAAAAACAGCCAAATCTGTTTTGCCTTTGCATGATGCTTGGTTCTCACGAATCAGTAGGCAACTAAACAAACACTCAAACAGGCAACAAAGGCAAGCTCGGTCTTATTTCTGTGTATGTATGTATGTGTTTATACATATCTATGATTTGTAAAGCCAGACACATTTAACAGTAAGGCTATTTATTATAGACCTAATTAAGTTGGGGTTTCCTCTCTCCTCAATTTTATTAGACAATTAGGCAAGGGCTGTTTCCTCGTCTTTGCTGCTGCTGCCTCCGCTGCAATGTTCTCAATCCCCATATACAAGTTAACTCTGCTATTATGCACGTAGCAACATAGGGAAAAGAGTCACTTCTACGGCGAACTAAAGAATGTTTCAGAGCCGCGGTCAGCGATCGTAAACAGCGCGGGAGAAAGTGCATTTGTTAATATTAAATGTATTAGTGTTGCAACATTATTTTTTACATAATTTCACAATCACAATACACAATTTCAGTATCACATGTCTTAGAGCGATGGACTGTTCCATCCCCGTGGCCTCAGCAATGGATTAGTCCACTGAGACAGTCGCGAATCAGACTGGTGTCTTGTACACCATTAAAAAAATTACAAATAAATTGCGACTGCTCGACTAAAGAGATCTTGGTCGACCAACAACTTATGGATCCAAACAATTGACCAGTCGACTAAATGGGGTCAGCCCAGCCTAGTTACAGTGCATTCGGAAAGTATTCAGAACCCTTCCCCACATTTAGTTACTGTTGAGGTCAGAAGTTTACATACACTTATGTTGGAGTCATTAAAACTCGTTTCTCAACCACTCCAAAAAGTTATTGTTAATAAACTATAGTTTTGGCAAGTCGGTTAGGACATCTACTTTGTGCATGACACCAGTAATTTTTCCAAATATTGTTTACAGACAGATTATTTCACTTATAATTCACTGTATCACAATTCCAGTGGGTCAGAAGTTTACATACGCTATGTTGACTGTGCCTTTAAAAACAGCTTGGAAAAGTCCAGAAAATTATGTAATGGCTTTAGAAGCTTCTGATAGGCTAATTGACATCATTTGAGTCAATTGGAGGTGTACCTGTGGATGTTTTTCAAGGCCTACCTTCAAACTCAGTGCCTCTTTGCTTGACATCATGGGGAAATCAAAATAAATCATCCAATACCTCAGAAAGAAAATGGTAGACCTCCACAAGTCTGGTTCATCCTTGGGAGCAATTTCCAAACACCTGAAGGTACCATGTTCATCTGTACAAACAATAGTATGCAAGTATAAACACCATGGGACCATGCAGCCGTCACATCGCTCAGGAAGGAGACATTGGTGCGAAAAGTACAAATCAATCCCAGAACAACAGCAAAGGACCTTGTGAAGATGCTGGAGGATCAGGTACAAAAGTATCTATATCCACAGTAAAACGAGTCCTATATCGACATAACCTGAAAGGCCGCTCAGCAAGGAAGAAGCCACTGCTCCAAAACCGCCATAAAAAAAGCCAGACTACGGTTTGCATCTGCACATGGGGACAAAGATCGTACTTTTTGGAGAAATGTCCTCTGGTCTGATGAAACAAAAATAGAACTGTTTGGCCATAATGACCATTGTTATGTTTGGAGGAAAAAGGGGGAGGCCTGCAAGCCAAAAAACACCATCCCAACCGTGAAGCACGGGGGTGGCAGCATCATGTTGTGGGGGTGCATTGCTGCAGGAGGGCCTGGTGCACTTCACGAAATAGATGACATCATGAGGGAGGAAAATTATGTGGATATATTGAAGCAACATCTCAAGACATCAGTCAGGAAGTTAAAGCTTGGTCACAAATGGGTCTTCCAAATGGACAATGAGCCCAAGCATACTTCCAAAGTTGTGGCATAATGGCTTAAGGACAACAAAGTCAAGGTATTGGAGTGGCAATCATAAAGCCCTGACCTCAATCCTACGGAACATTTGTGGGCAGAACTGAAAAAGCATGTGAGAGCAAGGAGGCCTACAAACCTGACTCAGTTACACCAGCTCTGTCAGGAGGAATGGGCCAAAATTCACCCAATTTATTGTGTGAAGCTTGTGGATGGCTACCATGAAATGTTTGACCCAAGTTATACAATTTAAAGGCAATGCTACCAAATACTAATTGAGTGTATGTAAACTTCTACCCACTGGGAATGTGATGAAAGAAATCAAAGCTGAAATAAATCATTCTCTCTACTATTATTCGGACATTTCACATTCTTAAAATAAAGTGGTGATCCTAAATGATCTAAGACAGGGAATTTTTACTCTGATTAACTGTCAGGAATTGTGAAAAACTGACTTTAATTGTATTTGGCTACGGTGTGTATAAACCTCCGACTTCAACTGTTCGTTACAGCCTTATTCTAAAATGTAATTCAATTGTTTTTTTCCCCCTCATCAATCAACACACAATACCCCGTAATGACAAAGCAAAAAATTTTGAAAAAATTAAAATACTGAAATATCACATTTACATAAGTATTCAGACCCTTTACTCAGTACTTTGTTGAAGCACCTTTGGCAGCGATTACAGCATTGAGTCTTCTTGGGTATGATGCTATAAGCTTGGCACACCTGTATTTGGGGAGTTTCTCCCATTCTTCTCTGCAGATCCTCTCAAGCTCAGGTTGAATGGGGAGTGTTGCTGCACAGCTATTTTCAGATCTCTCCAGAGATGTTATATCGGGTCCAAGTCCAGGCTCTGCCTGGGTCACTCAAAGACATTCAGAGACTTGTCCCGAAGCCACTTCTGCGTTGGCTTGGCTGTATGCTTAGGGTCATTGTCCTGTTGGAAGGTGAACCTTCGCCCCAGTCTGAGGTCCTGAGCGCTCTGGAGCAGGTTTTCATCAGGAATCTCTCTGTACTTTGCTCCGTTCACCTTTGCCTCGATCCTGACTAGTATCCCAGTCCCTGCCACCAAAAAACATCCCCACAGCATGATGCTTCCACCACCATGCTTCACTGTAAGGATGGTGCCAGGATTCCCCCAGATGTGACGCTTGGCATTCAGGTCAAAGAGTTCAATCTTGGTTTCATCAGACCAGAGAATCTTGTTTCTCATGGTCTTTTAGGTGCCTTTTTTTTAGCAAGCTCCAAGCGGGCTGTCATGTGTCTTTTTACTGAGGAGTGGCTTCCGTCTGGCCACTCTACCATAAAGACCTGATTGTTGAGATGGTTGTCCTTCTGGAAGGTTCTGCCATCTCCACAGAGGAACTCTACACCTCTGTCAGAGTGACCATCGGGGTCTTGGTCATCTCCCTGACCAAGGCCCTTCTCCCCCGATTGCTCAGTTTGGCCAGGCGGCCAGCTCTAGGAAGATTTCTGGTGTTTCCAAACTTCTTCCATTTAGGATGATGCTGGCCACTGTGTTCTTGGGCACCTTCAATGC
This sequence comes from Oncorhynchus tshawytscha, assembly GCF_018296145.1. NCBI lineage: Eukaryota > Metazoa > Chordata > Actinopteri > Salmoniformes > Salmonidae > Oncorhynchus > Oncorhynchus tshawytscha. Next base: position 10,146,433 of record NC_056448.1, read on the forward strand.
TGCAGAAATGTTTTGGTATCTTTCCCCAGATCTGTGCCTTGTCACAAACCTCTACGGACAATTCCTTAGACCTCATGGCTTGGTTTTTCCTCTGACATGCACTGTCAACTGTGGGACCTTGTATCGACAGCTGTGTGCTTTTCCAAATAATCTCCAATCAATTGTATTTACCACAGATGGACTCCAATCAAGATGTAGAAACATCTCAAGGATGATCAATGGGAACAGGATACACCTGAGCTTAACTTCGAGTCTCATAGCAAAGGGCCTGAATACTTATGTAAATATGGTCTGTTTTTTTGTTTTAATACATTCACTAACATTTCTAAAAACCTGTTCACTTTGTCATAATGGGTATTGTGTGTAGATTGCTGCTGATTTGTATTTATTTCATCCATTTTGAAATGAGGCTTTAACAAAATGTGGATAAAGATAAGGGGTCTGAAAACTTCTTGAAGGCACATTACATTAGTGTTCTCTCACAGAGCTGATTCCGTCTAGCCTAATCCGTTAACCATCTGGTTCACACTGTCCTATAAGAGATGTTTGTGAGGTGATAATTTCTCTGATGGCACTTATGCTTCATCCTTTAATAGTCATGATTAGCTGGTGATTGCCTGTGTAATTAAGGGTAATTATTGGGCGTAGGGCTTCCCACCTCTTCACCCATCAGCCTATGCTGTAACCAGTGCCTGGTGTTACACTGGTCCACATTTAACCAGAAGAGAGAAACCAGTCTCAGGTCTTTGGTCCTCCACATTCTGCAGAACAAGTTGTGTCATAGACCAAAGGTAGGATTAGCATCCAGTAGATTAGTCTGGATGGCCTTAGTCTGCAGTAGAAGATCCAGCCAGGAAGGGGTTAATGCTGTCTAACACTCCTCGCATAAGTTTTCTGCTACTGGCTCTGTCAGGCCAAGATGGGTAGGTAAGCTCCATTGTGTTGACCCAGTCTGCTGTAGCGAGGCTTCGGTATTACTAGTTAATGCTCCTCTGTGCTTCCTTGTCCTGGATATGGAGGCCCAAGTACGTTTCCTGAGCCGCCCACGCATTAAAGGTTTTACTCCGAGAGCCTTCGGGGGAGAGAGCAGAGCAGTCCAAAACACTGCTGGGTCATAGAGACGGGTCATGGAGAGGAAGATCACGTCATTACCTCCCCGTCTGAGAGGACTGATAGCCAGCCAGGTTCAATGATCATACGTGCAAATGTGCATTGTGCAATGTGACGAATGCTGATGGGAGTCAAGCTTGTGGCTGGATGTTGACAGCTGTTTTCCCTTGTGGTGAACTGAAAGAGCAGCCAACGTCCCAAATGCATGACGATCATCAGCTCATGCAGATTGGAATGCCCACTCCTGAATCTGTCGCCGGTTTTACCGTCAAATGTGACAACCACCATCAATACCTGTGGAGGGAGTAGGAATACGAAACAACGGCCAGGTATTCATACTGCTGCCTGTGATTCACATCAAAGCTGACAGGAGTGTGCCACTTAACTCAGTCTGCAATGAAGAAACTCTTCAAAAGCATCATTTGAAAAGGCGTCTCTGTAACACCAGCCGCCCTCTTTATGCTATCCTGCCTCCAACAGAAGCTTTCATTTGGAAGTTTGTAGTAACAGTGTGTGTGTGGTGTGTACGAGAGAGATGGGTGTGATTTTGTGTGTGTGTGCGAGAGAGACTCCGTGGGTGGGTCTGAAGATGATGGAGAGCTCAGGAGTGCAGGACGTTATTAACGCGGCACGGCTCGATGCGGCAGCTCGCTGGAGAGCATTATCAAAATGCCTTCTGAAAAACCAATCACTTACTCCACCACACATGTGCAGCGCAGCCATGAGAGTCCCCCCTCAATTGTTTCACTGACCTTTCTGGTTTCTCCTCTCTTTTTATCCCCTCTTTCTCCTTTTTATGTATTCCTCATTCGTACTAGTTCTGTGAGAGAGGGCTCTACAGTGCTACAATTTTGGTCGCATATGCTCCTAAATATTTTACTGTGCTACCTGGAATTTTAATTTAGGAGCACCGGTGCCCCTAGGAACAAATTTCAGCATAGATGCCTGAGTGTGGTACAGAGAGGGCTAATGTTGCGTTATGTGCTGCAGGACCTAACTGAGACAGGGTCCTTAATATATGGAGTGTTTTGGCTTGTTTGAACCATCTGCGAAAGCAGCCCGGCAGGCAAATGTAGTGGTGGTTTTTTGTCGTGGTTCGTGGCATAGATATTGAGTTGGTAACACCACTACTGAACAAAGTCCTTCATCTTTATCTCACTGAGCTGCTTCTTTCTAGGCCCATAGTTTCCAATTAGCGCACTCTGTACCGGGGGAAGACTGTACCCTTCTCAGTACTCTCTGTGTAGGCTACTGTGTATAGACTTGACTGTTAGGCTCTCGTTGTACACACACACACGTTATTCCATTAAGATTATATCAGAACTACTGGCAGAATGTCCACCTACACTCTGCTATCATGTTGGCAGGGGTAATATTTAATATTTACTTGACGATATCGCCTGGCTCGAATGTAAAAATGATCTATTGCTGGTGTGAGGGCTAGGATTGGACTGGGAATAGAGTCTGCGGCCAATGCTGGGTGAGTGTTTCTTTTCAACCCAATTAACACTAGCAGCTTTTGTGAGTTTGCTACTCAGGGATTCTGAGCTTCTTTTGAGCCTCGTGTGGTTTAGATCGTTCACCGTTATCGTGCCGCTGCCGCCTCAAGGTTTGAAAGATCAGTTGCAAGGCGTATGTGATTTCTAAAATGTTCTTGATCCATGTTTTGACCGTATATAAATGTAGGCCGCCTGCTCGGCTGTCCTTCCTGGCTCTGTGTTTTGTCTGAGTCTAGCTGTAATGGGAATAGGTGGCAGTGAAGTACCACCCACGCGCCTGCCACAGCTAACTACAACATCAAAGACCTAACGATTAGGGAGTCACTCTGTAGCCCTCATCAAAGGCGCTTGTTAAGATGTTCATCATATTTCTGGATGAAAGCAGCATGCTAAGACGGCTCCCAATTTTGGTGTGTGAAGACTGTCTGTACTATGGGAAAACAGACTGTTTAAATATGTGCTTAATATTAAGTACATTTTCTGAACATTTGTCAACTATCGGCTCACGAAAAGGGGCACCCAATAGAAATAGCCTGCTGTAAGGTTTCAGGAACATACCTGCACGGTGGTGGTGTTTGTGTTTACGTAGTCGCTAGCCTGGAATATATGGAGGTCAGAAGGACACATTAACAGAGGTGTGCATGTAGTGTGCTGCTTTATGTCTGGAGGATGGGCAGGGCACCCATCCCCCCGGGACCTGGGCTGTGTTATGCATCATTACCACAGAGTGGCTGGGGATAGGGGCCGGGGCAGGGCCGTATATCTCCCCCAGCAGTTAGCCGTCAGCAGGGCGGAGGAGGGGAGTGGAGAGGCCTAATGTATTATCGATCCAGGGAAAGAGTGGGCTATCCTCCGCTCTCTGTTTGCCAACATTTGTGTTCGCCTGCCTCCCCTTGGACCAGGCTATCTACTCTACCGTATCCCCTGGAACAGGACATGAAGACAAAGTCACCCTCCCTCCCTCCCTGGCTGGTGGTGTGTCCCCAGGGTTAAGCCTGTCGATGCATGGTTATCTCAGTGGAGAGAGAGATTCTCTGTAAGTTGGTTCGCTCAGGAAAGCGCAGTGCCTTGGCCAAACCTCACACTCTACCAATTTTATGGTAGTTATAGCATGCACTGCCGCCATGGCAACAGCTGACAGCTAGCAGTCACTGTTGGCATGGTTACAGGTTACAATTCTGTGAAAAGAGAGAGAGGGGGGGCTAAGGAAATAGGAGAGAAAATGGGACAAAGGACTGGAGCTGATGAAAGTAATGGCAAAGGAAGGAATCACAGCTTTGCGACATACTCCCACCCCTGTCGCTCTCCTGCCTGCTACTCTGTATATGCTCCGGTTGCCTGGCAGTCTGCTTTTAGAATTTAAAAACACAACGTATTTTATTCAATTTTACCTTAGTGCCGATTTCATAAAGTACCGACTGGCTATCCAGCTAAGTTTGGAGGTCTGCTATGTCCCTGTTTAGTCTAATGGAATAGTGTGTCATTCAATCTCTGGTGTAATTGAAGACTGAATATACACTGAGTGTACAAAACATTCAGAACACTTTCCTTATATTGAGTTGCACTCAGAAGAGCCTTAATTGGTCAGGGAATGGACTCTACAAGCAGTAGCGGTGTGTGGGTAAAATCACAGGGGAAGCCAAGACCAAAAATAAGTCAAATTACACCTTGTGTAGTGATGATTGCCTTGTTTGCTCTATAATGTTAGTTCATATGCCTTGCAACCTCTGTCCGGTGAAGTCCAAGACGCATATTGCATGTAACAAACCGGTACGTGACCTACAGAATGGTGAGAGGGTGTTAATGTTTCCAACATTTTCAGACCACTAAACAACTATTGATTTAGATCCACGGAGAGTTGCCGCAAAGAAAACAGGAGCTGCCTCCACTATTCCAGCACCATTTAAACTTCAAAATTTCAACATCATCAAATCACCTACTCTTAGTCTAATGCAGTGACAACTAAACATACCAAAAAGTCCAATCAACGTTAGCTAAATATGATGTGGCTGACCATGGTTCTGATTTGTGTGTGCGTGCGTGCGTTTGTGCAAGTAGAATAAACATGTTGACTCAACCTACCTGTAGAGAAACGCCAATGCCATCCTCTCATTCATGTTGACGAAACGGTTTATGACTGTCATACAGTACACACTTTTATTTGTTGTTCTAGGCTACCTGGCAAAATTCTTGCTCGCTAGCCTAACTTCCTTTCATGGGCAACGTTAAATAGTTCATATTAGCCTTCTACTACTATTAGTCTTCTACTAGCTAAATATTGAACTTCCGTCCTCTCAGACCAGGGGCACAATGGATGAATTTATGGTTGAATCAGAATTGCCATTGTAATCGTTGGCCAGTATGGAGAATTAAGTAAAACCAGAAGTCCAAATCCTTATCTCCATCCATGGCTAATTTAGGAAAGGGATGATTTTAGCTAGCTAGCCAGCCACCAGGGGATAACAACACAACAAGATGCATCAATTCAAGTTATTTCTGTCAATGACGTATTTCTCTTGATGCGATGTGATAGGAGTGAAGCCAAATCCAAACTGGTTTCCCTTGTCACTTTTTTTTTTGTGTGTGCCAGGACCATTCACAGTTTTGCTTACTCGGGTTTACATCAATGCAGATTGGATATTATTTTTAAAAAATATCAAGGGAGGCCAAATACTCGCTGGCTTCCCTTGCATTTAATGCCATGGGCGGCAACAATATCAGTCTTTATGACCAGACAGCATCAGATAGATGGCCTACACATACAGAGACAGAGTGGAGCTGTTTCGCTCGCCCCGGATACTTTCTCCGGTGAGATACATTCAGCCTCTTGCAAATCGAAGGAAAATTATGAAATACAGAGGCTTAAGATAAATTCAAATTTATTTTGTTTCTTAGAATTTTGGGGGGTATTGACGTAAGCTCATAATCGAGTAAGCATACACTGATTTATAACACCTGGTTTTCTGAGAAATCTCTCAAATTATTGGGACACGTTAACCCCTTACTCAGTCTTATAGCAGTGTATTTCGCACGAGCAGCTTCCTTTTTGTCCGAGTGAAGTGAGTTCGGAAAAACTGAAAGTATGCATCATATAAATAGTTTTCACACATACAAACTGTATATGTTCGAACTCAGAATCAAATATGCGTCACAAAAATAACATGGTCGAACGTTTATTTGGATTGTCGATTTTCTCCATTTCAGAGTCCCGTCACGTAAATGATTTGATATGTGTCCATGTAAAAAAGATTATTAGGGAAATCGTTGATATAATCAAACTATTAAATCAATCAGATTATTCACAATTGTATTATTGTGTGGATGTATCTGTACTCATTGTGTATTGGAGATGAAGAGGGCTACATTAACTGCCAAGTAACAGTTCAAAGAACATTGCAATATAGTACACACAGACATGTACTCTCTAACACTCCACCCTCCTGAACCTGCTCTCTTTCTCCCCCTCTCTCTCCTTTTATCTGACTCACTACAGTATATCTCCAAGGGCTGGGAGACAATAGGTTAATCCTGCCACATCCGTTTTCACTCATTCGCTCGCTCTCTCTCTCATATTCTCTCCGACAAGCAGCTCAGCTTTGCCTTGCCCTCTCCATGTCCACCGGGAAATGAAACAGTGCTTTATTCCATCACAGATGTTCCCTTACAAATACTTAAGATTTGGTTAGAAGATGAAAACTCTACGTTTTCACGTCGAGCCTCCGAGACAATATGCCCCAGCATGCAATTCCTCTATCTGTATGACTTCAGTACGTCATGTTCCAAAACAAAACTGTCGTTTGATTTCATATCCGCGGGGACAGTACGTTATTAGAGGTGGGGACAGGGTAGTGAGTTGTGTAGTAGTTGACTAGACTGTCTGGAAGGTCATGATGACTCTCGAAAGTGGAGGCCGGATTGTAATAATTTCCAGTCAGTTGTTTAACAGTGAACAGCTTTGTGTCTGAAAGCAGATGGAACATTACCCGGTCTTGTCAATGAGCCATGTAAGCGATTGCAGAGGGGGAGAGAGTGGAAGCAGTACTTAGTTATTTTTAACAACAGGGTTTGTTATTGTGTCCTTAAGTGTTTTTTTGTGTGTTTTTTTAGAGCTGCAGTGTTTGATTGTGTACTGTATAAAGCCGGTGGGATGCTCTAGCTATCAGTAGACTGACTCGCCCTCCTCCCTACCTCCCCCTCTCCCCTCATCCCCGCCCCTCCGGGTTGACAGATTGACGGGCGGAGCCTAAGCGATTGAGCCCAACCTCGGCTACAACTGTCGCCATGGTGATGCAGCCCTGTGATGCATTGAATTTGCAATATTCCTGGGTTAGACACAGCCTAATAAAAACAGACTGGCAGACAAGGGAAAACTGTTAATGAAAAATGCAGTGAAAGAAGGCTCTTTGTCAGCATGGTGTGTGAATCATATCAACATTTTAGAGAATAGTGGCATGTAACTGGGATAAATAGCCTAGTCTTATCATTGGTCTAGCCAGTGGTATGGGATGCATATAAAATACGGAAACAAAAAATGACCTTTTGTGGGTATTTTGGTGTTTATTTTGTGGTTTGCTTTATGTCGGGCATATACGGTGCATTCGGAAAGCATTCAGACCCCTGGACTTTTTCCACATTTTGTTACTTTGCTGCCTTATTCTAAAATTAATTACATTGTTCTCTCCCTCTGATCAATCTACACACGCTATCCTATATTAACGAAGCAAAAACAGGTTTTTAGAAATTTTTACATTCAATAAATAAAAAAAACTGAAAATACCTTATTTACATACGTATTCAGACCCTTTAATATGAGACGTGATAATTGAGCTCAGATGCATCCTGTTTTCGTTGATCATCCTTGAGATGTTTCTATAACTTGATTGGAGTCCACCTGTGGTAAATTCAGTTAATTGGACATTATTTGGAAAGGCACACACCTATCTATATAAGGTTCCACAGTTGTCAGAGCAAAAACCAAGCTATGAGGTGGAAGGAATTGTCTGTAGAGCTCCGAGAGGATTGTATTGAGGCACAGATCTGGGGATGGGTTCCAAAAAAATTCTGCAGCTTTGAAGGTCCCCCAAAATTTGTCCTCCATCATTCTTAAATGGAAGTAGTTTGGAATCACCAAGACTCTTCCTTAAGCTGGCTGCTCAGGCAAACTGAGCAATCGGGTGAGAAGGGCCGAGGATAGGAAGGTGACCAAGAACCCGAAGGTCACTCTGACAGAGCTCCAGAGTTCCTCTGTGGAGATGGGAGAACCTTCCAGAAGGACAACCATCTCTGCAGCACTCCACCAATCAGGCCTTTATGGTAGAGTGGACAGACGGAAGCCACGCATCAGTAAAAGGCATATGACAGCCCGCTTGGGGTTTGCCAAAAGGCACCTAAAGGATTCTGATTCTGATCATGAGAAACAAGATTCTCTGGTCTGATGAAACCACGATTGAACTCCTTGGCCTGAATGTCAAGCGTCCCTACAGCGAGGCATGGTGGTGGAAGCATCATGCTGTGGGGATGTTTTTCAGCGGCAGGGGAGACTAGTCAGGATTGAGGGAAAGATGAACGGAGCAAAGTACATAGAGATCCTTGATGAAAACCTGCTCCAGAGTGCCCAGGACCTCAGACTGTGGCGAAGGTTCCCCTTCCAACAGGACAACAGCCCTAAGCACACAGCCAAGACAACGCAGGAGTGGCTTCGGGGCAAGTCTATGAATGTCCTTGAGTGGATCAGCCAGAGCCCGAACTTGAACCCGATATAACATCTCTATAACATCTCTGGAGAGACCTGAAAATAGCTGTGCAGCAACACTCCCCATCCAACCAGAGCTTGAGAGGATCTGCAGAGAAGAACGGGAGAAACTCCCTAAATACAGGTGTGCCAAGTTTGTAGCTTCATACCCAAGAAGACTCAGGGCTGTAATCGCTGCCAAAGGTGCTTCAACAAAGTTATGAGTGACGAGTCTGAATACTTATGTAAATGTATTTCATATATATATTTTTTAAATGTGCTAATATTTAGAAATGACTGTTTTTGCTTTGTTATTATGGGGTATTGTGTGTCGATTTATGAGGGATAAAAAAAACTATTTAATACATTTTAGAATATGGCTGTAACGTAACGTAATGTGGAAAAAGTCAAAGGGTCTGTATGCCCTCCGAATGTACTGTACAGTGGTTTATTTTTTCACTGTAAAATCAGCAATCAAGACGTGCATGGTACTGGTTTCTCCTGAGGTGCTAGTTCTGAAGTCTTACAATGGCTTTTTTGGTTCTATAGCGGTCTTGTATTGAGACCCACAGTATGGCTGTAAATCGCTTTGGATAAAAGTGTCTGCTAAATAGCATAGAAATAAAAGCATATGACTCACAGCTGTCACGTTGAAGAGAGAGGCCCAGTATTGCATCCTGTCCTAAATAACACACAACAGCTCTGCTCTGCCATGTGTTGGCTGAATCATCCTACCAGTCCTGCTCATGTAGCGTTATCTATCTGGGGGTGGAACAGAACAGGACTGACTGCTGCCCCATGACGCCAGGCCCAACCCTTCCTGTGGCCAGATGGGGACAGAGAAGACAGGATGATGAACAGCCCTGTCGCCTCCCTCCAGATTCTGTTCAAATGTCCTGTAAATGTTATGGTTGCTAATGCCTGTCACCTGCACCTCCCACCCGACCAACTGTCCCTGAAAGTTCTAGTGCAGTCACGCGGTTCTCCACAACTTGTTCAAAGAATAATAAACGCGTAGGCCGAGTGAACAGCTGAAAACACAGGGAGGAATCAAATGGGTTCTACGGAACTTCTACTAGCTTGGAATACCAACATGATGCTTTCATATCATTTTTTGTGTTTTCTGTTTTTGTTTTCCTTTTTTTTGTTTTGTTTTATTTGTGATTCTGCCGACATTGTCTATCAGTCAACAACCCAAAAAATGCTGGTAAGTTATTTTTAAACAGCTGTAAGATGATGCACTCCTTTTGATTTCTGTTGATTTCTTGGATTATGGTTTTATCAGTTAAGATGCCTCTTGTGCACATTTTGGAACCTTGGCCTTTTTGTTGGTCATATTTCATTCACCCACCAATGCTCCTGCTGTGTCCTGGGTTAAGGTTATGATTTGGGGTGGAGGTGAGTTTGGGGCAGGATAAAGAACCCTGGGATACGAACCTTCTCTAAGAGGTGTTCCTGATTCCACCTTACTTCCCCTCCCCTGTCTGCAACTGCTACTGTAATGCCTTACTGTGACACCCTGCCCATCCCATAGCTTGAGTCACACATTTGAATATTGTTCTTGACTCGGTTTGTTGTCTACTTTGCTGTTGTTTTTATCATGTGCACGTGACGAAAGCTTGTTTCTTGCATCTTGGTAATATTGTCCAGACCAAATAAGAGTTGTAAATGATCTATGGGTAGACAATTTACACAGTTCCTTAATTGTGTAATCAGTGGAATGCAGGAAACAATGACAAATTGTCAGTGTTTGTTGTTGTGCACGCCTCATTGGCACATTTTCTCTTTATTTGGTTCACTATTCTCCAGTCACATACTTGTTCCTCACCTAGAAAGTATATATGAAGGGGGATGGGGTCCTCTCTTTTTCCTGCTTTCTGTTTATTCACTGTCTGGATGTTACCTTTTATTTTGCCTCTGATACCCACTCAATGCACGGGCGCTAGGCTAACTCCTGTCTCTGTGAATGACGTTGATGCTACGCTGCTCATCTCTTTGTTCTGTTGATGGACGACCTTGATGCTGCCTTTTCCTTTGAGTTCCTCCTTCAGATTGTTGTTTTGTCTGTGTTGTCTTGCCACTGCCTCTTCACAACAAACGTCGCTAAGTCATTTCCACAACTTACTAGAATCACAACTGTAGGACAGTCCACAACAAAACATGCAAATCAATGTGTTCCCTGTGTTGTTAAAGCAGCCATTGTTCTAGCGCTTCCCTACGTGGCTGTTGACTCAGCAGCGTAGAGCATTCTGCTCAAGGCTGAAACAGCTGAGAGAGGCTTTCACATGGCTGCTCTGAAGGAAGACATTGATTCACATTTTTGATCCAGCTTGAATCTGCAGTTTCCTAATTGCACTAATTGTTTTCAATGAGGTGAAGTAATCTATTTGACTATTCAGTGGGAGGACAGAATCTGTGAGATGAGATGCACTCCATTTAGGTTACACACACACACACACACACACACACACACACACACACACACACACACACACACACACACACACACACACACACACACACACACACACACACGCACACACAGAGATAAGTTAAGATAAGATATGAAAGCAGTCACACTATAGCCCAGGCTAGCCCACCAGGTTTTCACCTGATATGAAGCATTAACTATAATGACCTAAAGAATATTGTCCTCCCAGATCAGCTCTTTATGTTGCCGACTCCGGTTCAGAGTTAATTGCGCTTCTGTTTCCGTGAACTCTGACCTCCGGATAAACATTCCATCCTGAGTCCTCTCCTCCCTCTTTGGGACCTCACATCAACTTCTCTCCCCAGACAGACACGCTCATAGGCTAGCACTAAGGTGCGTTGTTAACGTGCTTTAGGTGCTGTAATGCGCATCGTGCTCCTGCCCAGTAGGAGGTATTTTCTGTCGTTAAGTTAGAAAGTGTACTCTCAGATGTCCTTGTCTTGTTCTGATCATTCTCTCTCTCTCTCCTTTCTCTCCTGTAGTCCACCCCTCTCCACCTGGCTGCAGGGTACAACCGGGTCAGAATAGTCCAGCTCCTACTACAGCACGGTGCAGACGTACATGCTAAGGACAAAGGGTAAGTGTGTTTGTTGTTTGAATGCGCTTTAGGGTGAGTGCCGTGTTGGAGTGTCCGTCCGTCCCCCCCAATAATGTTTCTGGAATGTTGAAGTTCACACTTTGCTGAGACACTTCATTCGACCTTGTTACCTAATGAACTTAGTTTCTAATTGCACAGAGATATAAAGGCTCTGTCCCTGTAATGTCCTAATGCTGTCTGTGTTCCTTTCTCCCTCAGTGGTCTGGTTCCTCTCCACAATGCATGTTCCTATGGTCACTACGAAGTCACAGAGCTGCTGCTGAAGGTTAGAAACTCTGCTGCTTTTTGTGTGCTGGTATGCTTGTTACGTGGCGGCTATGGAAGTGAGAATCCTTTAGCTCTGGGTAGAGATAGAGGTCCCTGAGAAAGCCTTTATTGTCAGGTGTTTTCAGAGGGGTTCGTCACAGGCCGAAAAGCCTGACCGGCTTCTCCTCCTTTGACAGGAGACAGACAGACTCGGACTTCATTCTCTATTCACTTTGTCTTTGAGATGAAGTCTCCAGACTGACTGGCATGTCTAAGGGAAGCCATCGTCACGTATCTGACGTTTTAATGTCAGACATCGCGTCAGTAGCGCTGTAACACCTGGGTCGTGTTCACACTTTAATAAGCCGTTTTTCTTTGCTCTTATTGAACCCGTTCGGATTTCAAAACATAGTTTTTCGGAAACATGTCTGCCACTTTATTTCCTTCACCACGTGTATGGTGTGTAACGGCCCTGTCTGTTTCCTCTTAGCATGGAGCGTGTGTGAACGCCATGGACCTGTGGCAGTTCACCCCGCTCCACGAGGCTGCCTCGAAGAACCGTGTGGAGGTGTGTTCTCTGCTGCTGAGCCACGGGGCTGACCCCACCCTGGTCAACTGTCACGGGAAGAGTGCTGTGGACATGGCCCCCACCCCGGAGCTCAAAGAGAGACTCACCTGTGAGAAAAGACATCTACTTACTGACACTCACACACTGACCTATAGACTCTCCTATGCACTCACATGCTGAAATAGTTTCCCCCTTTGACGACTTGGGAGAATAATGGAAGTCTTATGGCGTGTGTGTAAGTGATGACATGGTTTCCCCCCTGTGTGTGTTGTGTAGATGAGTTTAAGGGGCACTCTCTGCTCCAGGCTGCGCGGGAAGCAGACGTGGCCAAGGCCAAGAAGTCCCTCGCTCTGGAGATCATCAACTTCAAACACCCACAGACACACGAGACGGCACTGGTGAGGCACACCCCACACGCACAGCACACACACACACCACACAGTGTTAAATGGACTCCTCCTCTTGTGTTGCAGCACTGTTCAGTGGCCTCTCCTCACCCCAAGCGGAAGCAGATAACAGAGCTGCTGTTACGTAAAGGTGCCAACGTCAACGAGAAGAACAAGGAGTGAGTCTCTTCCTGTTTAGCTGAACTCTGTCTGACCTCTAAAGCGATCCTCTAACCACTGCTATATCATGACGATGTTGACCCAACCCTGTGTGCGTCTGTCTGTCTCTGCAGCTTCATGACCCCCCTACACGTGGCTGCTGAGAGGGCCCACAATGACATTATGGAGGTGTTGCAGAAACATGGAGCAAAGGTACAGTGGTCACCTCACCCGTCCATCCCTTCTGCCATGCTCTCTACTGGTCTTGCTGCTTGTATCAGCAAAAGGGGCAAGTACAATGGAAAATACTTAATCGGAGTGTAAATCTGCAGCCGTTTGAGTGAACCCAGACCCTGTGAGACGGGATGTTTTTCTAACTAAAAAAAGGCTGAGATCTGTCTCCTCAGTGTCCAGGTGGGTCTGAAGTTACCACTTGTTTTAGAGCTCAGTCATTTATAGTATTATTGAGACCAACGGCAGGACAGACTGGGGGGAAAGACTGTCCTCCTGGCCGATCAACTGCCTGCTTCTGAGAGCTCCATCAGATAAGAATGAGCAGATGGATGGAGTGTTCAGAGCCTGCCAGCCCCCCCCCTGAAGAGCCCGGCCTCACCTTCACAGGCTTCCTTCATGCAGACCTAGTGAAAGACGTGCACCAGTTCCACAATGTTTCAAAGCCAGACAGCCACTAAAGAGAATCCTCTTGATAGCTTCCCTCGATGGAATTCTCTCAATAGCGTGAGTTGTGTTTTTATATGACATTCTAAAGAAAGACGTCAGAGACGGACACGAGAGAGAGGCTCCTGGGTCCTTTTGACAGTTGAGTATCTATCCAGAGAAGAGAAGCCTCCAAACAGTGGTATTTTGACTGTCATGTCTGGGCTTGTCTTATTCATAGTTATAAGGGGAGGTAGCTATCCCCCCACAGAGGCCCAGCACTACTTAGCTGGTTAGGGAGCATGACAGATGGAACAGACATCGAAAGGTAAACCGCAGCACTTCCCTGAGCAGAGCAGGCAGCCTGTTAAACTCGCTGCCGGTATACGGTGTGTAAATGGAAGATTTGATCACTTTTAAGTGCCTGTATTAGAACGCATTGGCTGCGCAGTAACATGCTATACATGTTACAGGGTCTCCGACTCCAAATGTGCATGTAATTTACAGTATCAATGTTTATGACCGCTATGTTTGATGTACAGTTACAAGGATGACATGTCAAAACCTGGGTTGCTCTGAACAGAATTAGCCTATGCTGTGAAGAAATGTAGCCCAAAACACACACCTGAATGCGCTAATGACTCTATTCTATGTGCACCAAAATTACTACCGTTTCCCCGAAGGGCGTTGTGTAGGCCCCTAAAAAATAAGTTTCATTTTTTTTCTGTTATTCCATTCATTTTTTTCTGTTTTCCCCTGTTTTTTTCTTCCATTTTTTTTTGCTCTCAAAATCACACTTATTTATAGAAAAACAACAACATTTGGTGTTCTAAGTCCACATCAATGCTTAAACCACATCAGGAGACCACTTTTGAGGTCTAGGAAAACATAAAACATTGGGGTGAATTGAACCTTTTAAAGCAAGTGCACAACAGCAAGCGCTCGTGATTGTTGAGTTTGTATAACACATGGCCACTGGATTGATGCAAATAATCATGATGTCATTCTGCCAGGTAGGAGTAGGCTACTAAGTAGTTAGCATTTAATTGAGAAGGTTTTTGGGAAAGCCTTTCCATCTCTACCAAAAGGTTATTATTAGCATCATCGCTAACGGCTACACAAAGTGTAGACATGCCCATTCCCGTGCCGTTTCAGAAGTTGCAGGAAAATACAATTCACTGATGCATTTTGTTATGCAATTCACTGATGTCTTTTTGATTAACTTGGGCAAATGAATGAGTTTTCTTATAAGTTCAATACATTTAGTTTATTTCCTATTGAGTTTGATACATTTTTTTAGTATTATTTCATTCTATTTTTATGTCTGGATTCCATGGTTCCATCCACGTTGTCTGCAGTGCCGATTGTACAGGGCCCAACTTTCGAAAGTGTGACACTGTAACATGGTATTTTCTAAATTAGCTAGTCATGTCGGCAATAGAACAAGCTTTCAAATTATACCCATCCGACCCAGATTGCGATTTATAATGGACCGTTCTTGGATTGCGTAAACAACAACAGTGATTCAGTGATGGTGGGGATGCAGGGCTGTGTTCCAAACAAAACAACAACAGTGATTCAGTGATGGTGGGGATGCAGGGCTGTGTTCCAAACAAAACAACAACAGTGATTCAGTGATGGTGGGGATGCAGGGCTGTGTTCCAAACAAAACAACAACAGTGATTCAGTGATGGTGGGGATGCAGGGCTGTGTTCCAAACAAAACAACAACAGTGATTCAGTGATGGTGGGGATGCAGGGCTGTGTTCCAAACAAAACAACAACAGTGATTCAGTGATGGTGGGGATGCAGGGCTGTGTTCCAAACAAAACAACAACAGTGATTCAGTGATGGTGGGGATGCAGGGCTGTGTTCCAAACAAAACAACAACAGTGATTCAGTGATGGTGGGGATGCAGGGCTGTGTTCCAAACAAAACAACAACAGTGATTCAGTGATGGTGGGGATGCAGGGCTGTGTTCCAAACAAAACAACAACAGTGATTCAGTGATGGTGGGGATGCAGGGCTGTGTTCCAAACAAAACAACAACAGTGATTCAGTGATGGTGGGGATGCAGGGCTGTGTTCCAAACAAAACAACAACAGTGATTCAGTGATGGTGGGGATGCAGGGCTGTGTTCCAAACAAAACAACAACAGTGATTCAGTGATGGTGGGGATGCAGGGCTGTGTTCCAAACAAAACAACAACAGTGATTCAGTGATGGTGGGGATGCAGGGCTGTGTTCCAAACAAAACAACAACAGTGATTCAGTGATGGTGGGGATGCATGGCTGTGTTCCAAACAAAACAATACGGATGTCCCTGCTCTAGTTCCTCAACGGCACAGCTAGGAGAGCTCAAGAAAGCACCTTTTATAGTTAAAGGCTCTCTTCTTTGAGTCAGAAAAGTACACTGGAATGACTTAGGAGCTGTGCCTACTTTGGAGATGTGTGTGACCACTTGGAGACACCAGTGAGACCTCTCACTCAAACCCTAGCATTTTTGGTCTTTTATGTTGAACCTACCCCACATTTTCTATGAATATCGTTCTAGTCTTACTGAATATATCCAGAGGCCTTTCAGATTTCGCAACAAATGCAGCAAAAAGTTCAGTAAAATGTCAAATGAGCTCTGTTGTCCTCTCCTTTTGGTCTGATCATTTCCCCCCCGTCATCGCTCTTCAATTTCTACCATGATTATGCTTCTCATGTTTATTTTGTTAGAAGCATTTCAATTTGGCCCTATTCAAAGAGGCCAATTCCCATGAGTGTGCAGGGTTAACAAGTAAAGTCGAGCAGCGCCTGGTATTGGAGTTTTGCTGCTGTGCTCTGATCAGTGGGTCTGTGGGGAGCAGCGCTGTGGTGTGAGTATGTTCTAAGCAGAGCCTCCCCTTTCATTTGGAGTTGTACAATCAGTAATAAATCGAAATGAGAATATCCCAGGAGCTAAGGGAAACGAAGACAGGGCAGAATAAATAAAAGTCAGGCAGGAAGTCATCTCAGACTTGAAACACTCGGCTCTGGTACACAATTGTACAGTGAGACGAGCATACATTTATACACGTACATATGCAGTTGACCTCCCAAACACACACACACACAATAACACTATCTCTCCCAGTTCCTGCTCGGTGCTGATAGTCTCTGAAGAGCTCCAGCAGCCTGTGGGCTCGGCTGATTAATTATTGTTTGTGTTAATTTCAAAATGCGTGAATTTAGTTGCACAGCTCAATCCCCACAACTCTCAACTCCTCTCCCTCTCATCTCCTCACTCTTTTCTGCACTCCCTCCCTCTCTCAGATGAATGCCCTGGACACCTTGGGGCAGACAGCCCTGCACCGTGCTGCAATGGCGGGACACCTCCAGACCTGCAGGCTGTTGCTGAGCTACGGAGCAGACGCCTCCATCCTCTCACTGCAGGGCTTCACCGCCTCACAGATGGGCAACGAGGCCGTGCAGCAGATACTCGATGGTACGGAGAGCGAGAGGGCGTGTGTGTGTGTTACTCTAAGACACTGGTTGGTGATACTGTGACGTTGTACTTCTCTCTCTCCCCCAGAAAATGTACCAGTGAGGAACTCTGACGTAGACTATCGTCTCCTGGAGGCAGCTAAAGCTGGAGACATGGACACTGTAAAGGTAGGATTCTCATTTAAGTCGGTGTGTGTGTGTATGTGTGTGTGTCCCTACTATAGGTATAGCGAGCTGACTCACAGGAAAAAAAGAAGGCTAATAAGCAAGTTTTACATGACATGCCCAGGACCCGTTGATATGGAAACTGTTATTTGATTTTCTGCTACTCCGTGTTCTGGTGTATGAACTCACTGGAATGTGTCGCCTTCAGCTCAAGATATTCTGAGAATGTTTTTGAAAACTTGCCAGTTTCATCACGGCTGCTTTTGCCGGTTTGATCTGAACTAGGCTTTGGTCTCACAGCTCACACTAATACTCTCATTCTGCCTGCAGACAGCTTGTGCTGCTGTCAGAATGTTGAGTGTGTCACTCTTTAGACTGCTTCTCTCTCCCCCTCTCTGTGTGTGTGCACTTCCCACGTGTGTGTGACCATGCTCTCTGCAGACTTCCTGTGCCACTGTCAGAATGTAAACTGATTCTCTCCTTGCAGTCGTTGTGCTCTCCACAGAATGTGAATTGTCGGGACCTGGAGGGTCGTCACTCCACGCCGCTGCACTTCGCCGCTGGCTACAACCGTGTGGCGGTGGTGGAGTACCTGCTGCATCATGGGGCCGACGTCCACGCTAAAGACAAGGGGTGAGTCTTTCTGGCTGGCTGGCTAGTTGTCTTTCTGTAGCCATCTTGTTTGCTCAGGAATCTATATGTCTGTCTAGCACCTTCCGTCTCGGCAGTGATTTCATCTTCTCCGCTCCACCACTCCCCCCCCCCAGATGATATAGGATCTCTATCAAAGATGTTATCGCTCTGTTGTGTTTCCTCAGGCTATGTCTCTTATATTAGACCCAAGACATTTCAGAGTAGGTAGAAGCTCATCACTTTCTAACCCTCCCTCCTCTGTGTCTCCCTTTGCTCTCTCCCTTTTTCTCCCTCTCTATCACTTTCTATCCTCTCTCCCTCCCTCCCCCTCTCTGTGCAGAGGTCTGGTGCCCCTGCACAATGCCTGCTCCTACGGTCACTACGAGGTGGCTGAGTTGCTGGTGAGACACGGGGCGTCGGTGAACGTAGCAGACCTGTGGAAGTTCACCCCTCTCCACGAGGCTGCAGCCAAGGGCAAATATGAGATCTGCAAGCTGCTCCTCAAGGTATGTCCTGTCTAAAACCGAGTTAGTCAGTCTCTGCAGACTGTCACACGCTTTCTCAACCTCTCTCTGTCTCCCTCCATCTCTCCCTCTCTCTCTGTTTTAAGCCCTTTTTTACGGAGAGGTACTGTAGAAAGTCATAACGCTTCAGTATTAGAATTTTACCACACGTTAAAGCCCAGTGGTAGTTACACTGTTTATTACGGCTGAATAGCAGACAGGAACACCACTTGTGTTTTATGGGCTTTTTTTTTCATTAGATCTCCCGTCAGGAAAACATCACTCGAGAAGGGTGTTTAAAAGGCGCTTTAGAGATGGGCCGCAGTGAGCGGCAAAGGTCTCATAGACTACAATGGGGGTAGGGTGGCAAAACGCAATAAGTTTTGCAAGCGGCGCAGTGTGTTGCGCTTGCTCCCATGAGCGGTGCCACTGGCTTGAGCGCCCGTAAGATGAAATTGGCCGAAGTCTTGAGCGGCCACCGGGCGTGGTTGACCAATTAGCAGAGTTCATCTTGTCAGCCAATCAAGCAATGTTTTAATGACAACATTTGAGCAGACCACAACCGGGACCACTGGTCTCTTCTTTTGTTTCAGTTGCCATTTACCGGGGCCTGTGTTTAAGCACCTTTTTTTATGGTTTTGTTCATCATTAGGGTTAAGCAGGTCTCAATTGATGTGAGTTCTAAAATCATAAGGACCTCAGAAACATATGCGTCTGAGCTTTGAGCTGGGGAGTTATTTTTGGTAGCGTTATCTTACAAGAACTCCAAGAGCTGCTGGAACGTGTTACTTCCCACCTCATGGTTAGAGGGACAAGTGTTGCATTGAACTTGATGCACATGATAAGAAATGACTCCGTCACCTCAATCATCAACTGAGACAATTTCTATCTAAAGAGAGCTTGTTTGTTTAGTTTCGCCCATCACCCAAACATCTAACTGTGCCTAACTGCAGCAGTCAAGAGGCATACTTCCTTCTGTATCTATTTGGACAGTTAAGCTAAAATAACAAAGGTTGCTCTATTACTCCTGCTTTTTGGATTTGAGATCAAATGTTTCATATAACGCGACAGTACAGCATGTCACTTTCTATTTGAGGGTATATTCATACATAACTGTTTCACCGTTTAGAAATGAAAGCACTTTATGTATCTTGTCTGCCTATTCAAATATGTCATAGGTATTATGACAAATTCCCTTACAGGGTATTAAAGTAGTCCAAAAGTTTAGCATTGGGTCCCATATTCATATCACCCAATGATCACATCAAGCTTGCGACTCCACAAACTTGTTGGATTCATTTGCATTTGTTTGGAGTTATGTTTTTTTCCCCAATAGGAACTTTTGATTTGATCTCAAATCCATTTGATCTCAAATCCAAAATGCTGGAGTATAGAGCCAAATGTAAAAATGTAGCTTCACAGTTCAAATACATAGAGAAAGAGTGTATATTCAGTGCTTTTCCTTAGCAATCCATGACAAGTCTCTCTGCTCTGCTGGTTCCCTCAGCATGGGGCGGACCCGACCAAGAAGAACCGTGACGGCAACACTCCGCTGGACATGGTGAAGGAGGGGGACACGGACATCCAGGACCTGCTGAGAGGAGACGCTGCCCTGCTGGATGCTGCAAAGAAGGGCTGTCTGGCCCGCGTCCAGAAACTCTGCAGCCCAGAGAACATCAACTGTAGAGACACCCAGGGACGCAACTCCACCCCCCTGCACCTTGCAGGTAAGACTGGCCACCAAGACATAGCCAGGGGCACATAGACCCATCTAGTTGGACGTCTGTTACTGAACTTCTGTTAACAATTATCATGGCTGTTATACTTGTCAAAAGGGCCAGATTTGATGAATAGCTTAATCAAATCAAATTTTTATTTGGCCCATGCTTCGTAAAAAACAGGTGTAGACTAACGGTGAAATGCTTGCTTACGGGTCCTTTTCCCACAATGCGCAGTTAAAGATAAAACATACAAATTGTGACACATGGAAAAAATACACGGTGAAATGATGGCAGATATGTTAAGATCAGCATTAAAAAAAAAACACACACACACAATGGTCACGGGCCAATAAGACAGCTCCCATCCACTGCAGCAGTCACATGCCATACCACGTCTAGTGTGACCTCATGGAAGCCACTGTATTTTCAAGCCAGGCGTAAGTGGGATTCTAGATTCCCGCAGTGTGTGTATATACAGTGGGGCAAAAAAGTATTTAGTCAGCCACCAATTGTGCAAGTTCTCCCACTTAAAAAGATGAGAGAAGCCTGTAATTTTCATCATAGGTACACTTCAACTATGACAGACAAAATGAGAAAGAAAATCCAGAAAATCACATTGTAGGATTTTTAATGAATTTATTTGCAAATTATGGTGGAAAACAAGTATTTGGTCAATAACAAAAGTTTATCTCAATACTTTGTTATATACCCTTTGTTGGCAATGACAGAGGTCAAGCGTTTTCTGTAAGTCTTCACAAGGGTTTCACACACTGTTGCTGGTATTTTGGCCCATTCCTCCATGCAGATCTCCTCTAGAGCAGTGATGTTTTGGGGCTGTTGCTGGGCAACACGGACTTTCAACTCCCTCCAAAGATTTTCTATGGGGTTGAGATCTGGAGACTGGCTAGGCCACTCCAGGACCTTGAAATGCTTCTTACGAAGCCACTCCTTCACTGCCCGGGCGGTGTGTTTGGGATCATTGTCATGCTGAAAGACCCAGCCACGTTTCATCTTCAATGCCCTTGCTGATGGAAGGAGGTTTTCACTCAAAATCTCACGATACATGGCCCCATTCATTCTTTCCTTTACACGGATCAGTCGTCCTGGTCCATTTGCAGAAAAACAGCCCCAAAGCATGATGTTTCCACCCCCATGCTTCACAGTAGGTATGGTTCTTTGGATGCAACTCAGCATTCTTTGTCCTCCAAACACGACGAGTTGAGTTTTTACCAAAAAGGTCTATTTTGGTTTCATCTGTCCATATGACATTCTCCCAATCTTCTTCTGGATCATCCAAATGCTCTCTAGCAAACTTCAGATGGGCCTGGACATGTACTGGCTTAAGCAGGGGGACACGTCTGGCACTGCAGGATTTGAGTCCCTGGCGGCGTAGTGTGTTACTGATGGTAGGCTTTGTTACTTTGGTCCCAGCTCTCTGCAGGTCATTCACTAGGTCCCCCCGTGTGGTTCTGGGATTTTTGCTCACCGTTCTTGTGATCATTTTGACCCCATGGGGTGAGATCTTGCGTGGAGCCCCAGATCGAGGGAGATTATCAGTGGCCTTGTATGTCTTCCATTTCCTAATAATTGCTCCCACAGTTGATTTCTTCAAACCAAGCTGCTTACCTATTGCAGATTCAGTCTTCCCAGCCTGGTGCAGGTCTACAATTTTGTTTCTGGTGTCCTTTGACAGCTATTTGGTCTTGGCCATAGTGGAGTTTGGAGTGTGACTGTTTGATGTTGTGGACAGGTGTCTTTTATACTGATAACAAGTTCAAACAGGTGCCATTAATACAGGTAAAGAGTTGAGGACAGAGGAGCCTCTTAAAGAAGAAGTTACAGGTCTGTGAGAACCAGAAATCTTGCTTGTTTGTAGGTGACCAAATACTTATTTTCCACCATAATTTGCAAATAAATTCATAAAAAATCTACAATGTGATTTTCTGGGAAACAAATTCTCATTTTGTCTGTCATAGTTTAAGTGTACCTATGATGAAAATTACAGGCCTCTCTCATCTTTTTAAGCAGGAGAACTTGCACAATTGGTGGCTGACTAAATACTTTTTTGCCACACTGTAGGTCCGAATGGTCATGAGTGTGTGTAGCCAGATGGCCAGGGCTGTTGGACAAGTCTGCCCTCCCTGTGCCCGTGGAAGGCCGTGGCTCAGTAGAGGGGGGACAACAGATGGGTGAGGGTGAACAAACAGTCACAGGAGGCAACCGGGAAGGGACCTGGGCTGGGACAACAGTCAACGGCTGACCTGACACAAACCTCACACCACACCATGTGTTTACTACAGTATGGCCTCTCTCTAGGTGGCGGATGATCAGGACAGACGCCCCTCGTTTCATGCGCTCACCCACTTTCTACCGCAGCTTGATTTCACAGTTAAATTAGCAACTTTCGGCCGCTCGGCGGAAATGAAGATTGTCTATGTGTGTGTGTGTGTGTGTGTGTGTGTGTGTGTGTGTGTGTGTGTGTGTGGTGATTCAACCGTTTAATTACATTTACATGCAATATTACCACTTAAACTTAGTGTCTCTAGTCTATCATTCACTTCCATTCTGCTAACTAGAGGTCCGTGCTGCAGTGGAGGTTTCGGAGGTCTTTAGTCTCCATAACACGGCAGCTCAATTATCTCCCCTAGCAGAACATTAAGTCCAAACACCCTGCTGCTGGGAGAGATGTGTGCGTTTAATAGTGTAAGTGTGTGTGTGTGTGTGTGTGTGTGTGTGTGTGTGTGTGTGTGTGTGTGTCAAGCAGACATCTCCCCCCTCATGTTCACACCGTGAAGAGCTGAGAGGAGCGAGAGACCTAATCTATGAGAATGACTTTGATTAGCGGTCTCCTCATTAAAGTAGCAGTGAGAGAGTCTGAGAGTGTAAGCGACGCACACGCCCAGAGCCGTGAGTGGATCGGCATCGGGCTGCAGCTAATAATGAGTGTTAATTAGACTGGGTCCTGGAGGGGAGTCAACTAGAGGGAACAGTGTGCTCACCGTGCCTCCAACACACCGCTGCGGAACCGATTTCTGGATTTCTGTTCAATTTCTCACACCATAAATTGCTGCAGTGGTATAGGGTCACTTCTCCTTTGAAGCTGAGCTCGTTTGAGACCTTGAAAGAATACTGAGAAGGAGAGAGAGAGAGCTATGGAGAGAGAGAGGAAGAGAGAGAGAGGGATTGAGATACCAGTGTCAGATGGAACACTGAGCCCCATGGTGCCAGAGTAATCCATTTTGCACCCTTTTCCTCGCAAAGGTCTCTGAAAAGTTTTGGCTGACCAAATGAGGCATTCATGGCAATACATATGAGCACATTTCGGTGTCTGCATTAATCCATTGTGTGTTCCCCCCACCAGCTGGCTACAACAACCTGGAGGTAGCAGAGTACCTGCTGGCGCATGGAGCTGATGTCAACGCCCAGGACAAGGGGGGCCTCATCCCCCTCCACAACGCTGCCTCTTACGGGGTGAGTGCCATAATCCATCATCTCGCCCCCCCCCACCCCTTCTCCAATCCATGGAGCACAGTCCAAAAAGTGGACTATTACTTATAAACACCAATGACATTTACTGAGCCAATCAGAGCTCCTCTCTAGTCCTGTTCCCCCACACGGCCTCTCTGTGCTCCCTACTTATACCAAACACTCTGTTGTGTTCCTGAGTGTGACACATTGTGTCGGGCGTGTAAATGTTGTGCTGTAGAGGTCCCTCCAAGGCCGAAGAATCTCATCAACTTTTCATACAACACTGCGTTTCATCATTCATTTAGTAGGGAAGCACTGCCGTGGTCCATTGAGGGAGGCGCTTTGTGAACACTGGCTGATATGGAGATGATACGGAGAGTGGTCACAGAGAGAGAGAGCACAGCAGCACTGACAGGAAACACAACCTCGGTCTAAATCAAACAAGCAAAATAAATGTCCAAGCCATAACCAAACCCTCTGTCACCCTAAATCAAATGCATTCTCAGGGACAAGCCACAACCAAACCTTCTCCCACCCTAAATCAAACGCATTCTCAGGGACAGCTCTGAC